>NC_142767.1:22605672-23205672 GCF_054948205.1 Urtica dioica subsp. dioica
CCAAAAAAGTTAAGATTTGGGCTTTTAATCTTCTTTGTCGTCGCTTTCCCTAAGATAGGAGACTCCGGTAGTCTCGGCCAATTGAGGACTCTCGACCTAGAGGAAAGTGCCTTTTATCTTTATTTTTATTTCTCCATGCTTTGCTTCTTCTTTTGATTATGTTTCAATAATATTGTCTTATTAAATCTGACTTTTGTATCGTCTGATTTTTAATCGGAGTAGTTTTAAAAATTTCTTCAGATCTAAATCTCAGATCTAAGATATAATTTTCTTAGGGCGTGGATCTCAGTCGGACAAGACCCTTAAAACCGCAATCTGTAACAAGCAAAGACTGACGTTTTCGCTCGTGATTCGTGTAATAATCTAATAATGATTGATTACTTGCAATGACAGGTTATTTTGTTGTATTTAAAATTGGTTGTGGTCCACTTTTCATCTTCTTCATGTAGAAGTTTTTGAATTTTCTTTGCGCTATTATTGTAATTTAAGCCTTTGTCTTTTATCAATATATAAATTCGAGGATACCTTCATAAAAAAAAAGGAAAGTGCATTAAAGCCTAGATAGGCGGTACTTCTCTCCCATAATAGTAACCGTAATTATCTAGTTGACTTACAAGGAGAACGAGCGGCCTCAAATCGATACCCCGAGGCACACAATTACAAACTTAATTTAATTTAACAAGAAAAAGAGCACCATATAGTTAGCTAGTCAATTTCTGATTTAGTTTTAAAGAACTAAACACTGTTTAGTAAAGTAGACATTTACCAAAATTAATTTATGAAAATGTTAAGGACAATCATGTAAAATGCTATATGATTGATGAGGCGACGTCATCAAATGTGGTTAGATTTTAAACATGTCTAACGTTTCAAGTGGTTTAATCATAAAACTTTTCTAAAAAAAGAGAGTATCGAAAGAACCTTGACCAACTTCATCTCTCCAACAAAGAATTCCTTTCCCATCTTTTGTTTTATTTTTCTCTTGTTTTATGTTTGCAAAAAAATTATATTTAGATCTAATTTCATATCACTACATATATTATTAGTGCGGATTTTCGTTCCATTCTTTTATTCTAAATTTCATATTTACTAGTGGTTTCTTTTCTCTGGACTTAAAACTCACTTTAGGATACTTTATAAGAAGGTGATTTGGCTAAATTGCCAAAGTTTTTTTAAAATTAGAATAATCGTGAAAATGTGCAGTAATTAATTTTTTTTTTTAAATTGATCTTAATTTTTTTTAAAGTGATAAATTGTTTATATTAATTGTCAAAAATTTTAATCTTGATGTCAAAATTTTTTTAACAGTGTAACTTCAGTTACTTTGCTAAAAATTTGAAATTTTGATTATTTTACCAATCAATTAGTTTCAAATGAATATTTTATTCTTTTAGAATTTTGGTAGAATATCATTTTCGCTTTTAGAGTGACTAAGCAACACGGTAGCACTGTTTTTTTTTTTGCCACTGAACAATTATCCTCAGATACTCAATCTATACAAGTATTTATGTATGTATATATATATATATATATATATATAGATATATAATTTGTGTTAGTGTGTGAGTTTTATTTTGTGCTTCAATATAATTTGTGTGGAAGAGACATGACATGCGTGGTTGAACTAGAGTGAGGGAACCTTAATAAAGCTATGTCTCTCATATTTGAATTCGTCAAACATATGACCTCTAAATTCGATGAAAAATAAAACTTTTTCGAATAAATGATATTGGGACCACAATACATTTTTACGATAAGATTCATCTTACGATTCCACTAACCGTTAAAGTAACACTCTTTAGCATTGTGTTAGAATTAACTATATTATTAACAGAAATCAGACGTTGCTTTAAAAACTTTCAAAAATATTTTCGTTGCATAAATGTTATCATAGTCACAAACAAAGACCTGTTTATATTGTGTAATTTTATTTCAAGAAATTGCTTATACGGAGACAAACAAAAGCATCGCATTTAAGGCAAAACAAACTCAGTCGATGTCTATATATATAGCTGTACTAACAGCACATGAAGTCTGCAGAAAAACAGCACATGAAGGTTTTATTAATTAATTAATTTAATATATATATATGTCTATGTTGTACTCTTTTTTTCTTTTGCTTGTATAGCAACATCAGAATATCATATGAACATTTTTTTGGGGGTGTTTTCGGGGTATGTATATATATCTGTAGACTCTTACATGATTGTTCGAATATTAGTCATACATAACACGCCTTTCTATAATTATATTTTATATTCCGTTAAAAAATAAATATTTTATACAGTTTATAAAAATTTTGTACGAATTCTTCGAGGATACCAATGTCCACAAGTATTAAACAAAGACTTCTTCAATTCAACTCTAAATACGACGAAAGTATTTATGAAACGCAATTGATGAAATGACATGAACTAATTTGAAAGGTCAAGTAATGTTTATATGTTAAAAAAAAAAAATTAGAGCCTCAATCAACCAGAAATGTGAAAAATATGGCAAATAAACCATTGGTCTAAAATTATCATTCTCTTATTTAGATAAGTCTTTAATAGCTTAGTGGGTAAGTTAAATAAATAATAATGATAAGGATAAAAACTCTATTGGCCAGGTACACATCGATCGCTATGATCATCTTCAATCAGAGAATGGTAATGCCTAACAAAAAAGGTCATAAAACTATGATATGTGCAAGCACTTTATTGACCACTATCAAATATATATATATATATATATATATATATATATATATATATATATATATATATTTTAAATGAAAAGATAAAAAACCACTTTGAAATATTGAGTGGCTACATTTATTTTTGAAATTATCTTATAATATGTTCCTCAATTATTATTTTCATTTATTTTATTTTTTCCTCTCCGAACAATCATTTTCATCCAATATAATTTTCATCACTTTCGGTTACACTGGAATATATGATTGATTAAAATTTCATGTCAAGAATTGAAAGAAAAAAGCATAAATCACTCATGACTCATCCGAAAATGCAGGGTATATTCAAATAATAACAATAATAAATTACAAAAGGCCCAATACTTTCCGAGATAAGGAAAAAGTCAAAAATAATAGTACTCTGTCTGTACATGTACATCATAGAAATATAGAATAGAATAGACCAGCAATTCAATAAATAAATAAATAAAATAAAAAAAAATGTTAATCACTATTTTATCGGTACCCACCCATCTCAATTTATTATTATAAATATCTCCACACTTTCACTTGTTGTTCCTCACTTTCCTGGAAACTCAGCCTATGCAGAGAAAAGAAGAAAGCAAAAAAGAAAAAAAAAGAATTCACAAACTTTTTATTTGTATTTTTTGGGCTTATAATTTTGAAACTTTTTGTTTGTCCCAATATTGTCCCCGTGACACCTTATATTATATAGAAGTAGTAGTAAATGGCGACCAAAGTTCTATCTTCCGGAGTTAAGTTCTCAAACTTGCCGGAGTGTTATGTCCGACCCGAGTCCGATCGGCCAAGGCTCACTGAAGTCTCGAACTGTGACAATGTCCCAATTATTGATTTGGGCTCTCACGATAGAGCCCAAATTGTCTCACAAGTTGGCCATGCCTGTCAAAATTACGGCTTTTTCCAGGTACTTTATTACTATATATTTATATAATATATTATTTTTTTTGTAGAGGAATTTTTAAAAAATATTTTTCTTGAATTTTATTTTATTTTATTTATTTATTTATTTTTTTTTTTTGTTTAGGTTGTAAATCATGGGGTGTGTAGTGAAGCCGTGGAAAAAATGGTTGAGGTGGCTCATGAGTTTTTCAGTCTTCCCGTTGAAGAAAAGTTGAAGCTTTACTCGGACGACCCAACTAAGACGACGAGGCTTTCAACGAGCTTCAACGTGAAGAAAGAGCTGGTTCATAATTGGAGAGACTATCTCAGACTCCATTGTTATCCTCTGGACAAGTATGTCCCTGAATGGCCTTCCATTCCTTACTCATTCAAGTAAGTAATTATTCATTGCCAAAATATAGTTTATATTTATTCATGAATTGGTCAAATTAATTGTTACCACATAGGCCTTTTTTTGCATTATTGGTACTACAATAAGGTATTGACAAAAAACGCGGGGTAATTCATGGGGTCCATATATATATATATATGTTTGTTTTTTGAGATTTATACAAGTGTAGAACATCTTAATAAAATTCTTTACGTAGTGTGTCTATTTTGTTCATGTTATGTGTCACGACGTTTATCGGGTACGTGTAATAAAATACAGTTTGACACGACTTCATTGAATGACGTATTTATCGATATCTGGCTAGATACTTTATGTCAGATGTAGGTTTATCTCGAATTTTTAATTATCATAACTGTAACGAGAAACCGTCGTAACTGAAATTTTGACGTGACAAAAATATTATTATTATTGGAATAAATGTGTATTTATTGATTTATATTATCAAAGTATTCTAGGGTTGGCATAATAAAATGTAGATGATATAAGAAGGTTAGGGATTAGGGATTAGGGATTAGGGAATGAGTTTCAACTTATTTGAGGTTGCTCATATGCATTGACTAACCTAACTAGCTAGGTTAAAAAAAAAGGTATTAATGCCACACCAAACTTATTGAAGACATAATTTTTATTGTACGCTATATTTTACTTATAAAAAACAAAAAGTAGCATTGGATTGTTTTAAAATAATCAATATTTCTTTTCCTTTTGTTTTCTTGTGTATTTTTAATAATATTATAAATTAGTATTTTTGTACTTGGAAAAGATGGTGTCATGCATGATTCGAGTAAAATTTTATCACGTCGTGATAGCTTTCTTGGTTTAAAGTATTTTGGCATCAATATATATAATAACAAAGTGACTATAATGATAAGTAAGAAATATCAAGGATTGACGAAACAATAAAACAATAACAAGTACTTAAAAGAACAATACATGACTCAGCTCCCATGTGCACACATGCATTAAGGCAAGCAAATTTCTTTCCATTAATTCCTCAGCAATTAATGTTCATGTGCTTTAGATATCACATGCATTTTCTTTATGTATTTATGATACTGAAAATATATGTATGTAACTACATTTTTTTTAAGTTCCACTATCCTATATTTTTACGCATTTTTTTACTAAGTAGCAAGTTGGTACTTTCCAACTCTGCATATATCTCGTCGAAGACATATAAATATTGAACAAGTCCAACTTCTTTTTTTGTTATTTAATCTGTATTATGTGAGATGTTTTGTCTTCTTGTTATACTTTAATATAAGTGTTCAATCTTTTATGAAGATATAAACGTCTTCATTATCATATAAGTATTTGATTGATTTAAACATATTTATAAAATATAGGATATGAGTCGAAGGCATTTGATGATGTCCAACACTTGACTTGGTCAATAATAAAATGTGGAGAGTTTGATTGAAGTTTTTTCACGATGTATTAATTGATAAGTTATCATATTATATTATAATGACTGCAATTAATAAATTGAATGGTATCGATTTAATTGATCATATAGCATTTTATATACTAAATTAATAATATAAAGTATTTATTTTATCACATAAATATGAAAATGAAATAAGAATATAATATATATATATATATATATATCTATATATTCCTAGAGATGTTAGGGTGTAGTTATACTTATAACTTATAAATGACTGTCAACACAAATTAAATGATTTAAAACCGTATTGATTGGCCAGCCAGCCAGCCAAATAGGATCCACATATTACCCTACTTATATAATATTTAGTTATATCATATTCGTCACTTTATACGTCACTGTATGACATTATAGTACATGAATATCAGTTGCTGTGTTGACGTCATATTTCCGTATACGTGTTTACGTCAGCAGTCCTGAATCATGTGGTTCTCTTGCTAATTTTAAATTAGTAGTGGCGAGTCTGGTGACTTCGTGTCTGTCGCTCTTTGTTTCTCTTTAATTAATTTTTTTATTTATTTTATTTTATCGAAGTATCGAACCATGTTATTCACGACAAAAAATAAACTACAAAGTCTTGTCATTTTGTGTGTATATATATTATTTACAAAATCATAGCAATGCTTTTACAGGAGCAGGAAGATTATATTTATACTATTTTTTTTCTTTCCATTTCATAGCATGATTGTGATCTAGATAAATATTAGCCCACTGTTATTAGACTATGCTTAACTTAAAACAGATAATTATTAGACTTGTTTATTTTTAAGTGGTTGTCAAATTAAATTTAAATGTATATTCCCTTTCAACTCTCGCTGTCGTCATAAACTGGAATTCATTTTTTTTAACAAAAAATTAGAAAAATAACCAAGTTAAACGTTTGATACTGTCAAATAGTCAAGATTTGATAAATATGAGATAAATAGCCATAAATGATGACGTGTCTTATGACAATGACTATTTACTTAATATTTATGTTTGTAAATATATAAAATTGATTATTTATCTAATATTTATCAAACTTTGGTTATTTAACAATTCATAACGTTTAAGTTGGCTATTTTGTTAAATTACCTTATATATATATATATATATATATGTTTGTTATTCGGGATATATACATGCATAACAATTATGAACAACTATTTCTCAAGATATAATTGTTCCTCTCCGGCTCACCCATCCCTCTTGATTAAATAGTTCCAGAAATTTCTACCTATTTAAAGAAAAATAATAATTAATAGTCCCAATATTAAAAAAAAAAAAAAAAGTGACACCAGATTAGTGGGCCAAATTGATTAGTGGGCCAAGTTGCTCGAAGACCAAGTCATGATTGCCCCTTAATCCACACATTTTTGGAATAGAAATAGAATGATGACTAGTCCAATCCCAATCTACCCACACATTTTTGGAATAGAATGATGACTGGTCTAATCCCAATCCATTTATTAATTTAATTTATATATTTTTTAATTTTTGTTTTGATAGGGAAGTGGTGGAAAAGTACTGTAGGGAGGTAAGAGAGCTGGGGATAAGAATACAAGGACTGATATCCGAAAGTTTGGGATTAGAGAAGGACCACATAAGCAATGTTTTGGGGGCTCAGGGTCAACACATGGCGGTCAACTATTACCCGCCGTGCCCGGAGCCGGAGCTGACGTACGGACTGCCGGGTCACACGGACCCAAACGCCCTAACGATTCTGTTACAAGACCTTGACGTTTGTGGCCTTCAAGTCCTCAAGGATGGCCGTTGGGTCGCCGTTAATCCACACCCTAATGCCTTTGTCATTAACATTGGCGACCAATTGCAGGTACACGTCAAAATCACCACCCATCCATTCAATTTAATCCTATATTGAATTCTAATTATCAATTTTAATTCAATTCTTAGTAACTACACTTGAACAATAGTGGTTAATTTTTTTTTTTTTAATCTAGGTGTAGATAATCAAAATAAGGGTGTATTATGTAAATAGCTACACATTTTATAGTTTTTGACATTGTTAAATAGCCAACGTTTCGTAAATATTAGATAAATAGTCACGTTTATATATTTATAAACGTAAATCTTAGGAAAATAAGCACTTCTATTTATTAGGTCACGTCATCTTTATAGCTATTTAGATAAGATTTACGAAATGTTGAGTATATAACAATTTCAAACGTTTTAATGGATTATATATCTAATTTTTTTGTAAAAATAAAATAAATACTAAATACGTATTTTTAAATGTATTTAGCGATTTAAAATATGTATTTTTTTTTGTTATAACAAATAAATTTAGACAATTAGTCAAATTTAACCTAAAATATAATTCGTGCCCTATGCAATTTTGTCTTTTTATTCATAATTTTTTTCTTCAGCATGCTTATTTTGTTATAGTACTACTTCAAAAATCACAATATACAACTGTATCAATGAACTATAAATTAAAGTTGAACTAGGTAGTAAGCTATTTAATTATGTGACAATAATTTTTAATTTTTTTTTTTTTAAATTCAGGCTCTGAGCAATGGGATCTACAAGAGCGTGTGGCACCGGGCGGTGGTGAACGTGAACAAGCCGAGGCTGTCGGTGGCGTCGTTTCTTTGTCCGTTCGATCACGCTATCATTTCGCCGCCCAAAGCCCTCGCCGGCGAAGATGGCTCCAACGCCGTGTACCGTGACTACACTTACGCCGAGTATTACGCCAAGTTTTGGAGCCGCAATCTCGACCAAGAACACTGCTTAGAGCTTTTCAAGAACCAAAACCAATAACTTCCCTTTCTCTCCCATACCATATTATATAATATCAGTCTTTCACTTTCTGTCCTTCATATACTATATGCCGTGTCTCATCTTTATGTTCTTTCCGATCATACAACCAACCAAGCCAGATATATGATCGTGATATGATGATTTACTTATATATATATATATATATATGCTCGCTTATCACTCTGTTTTGGAAAGAAACTTTAGTTAATAATCATTGTCTAATCTCGTAGCCAAAAATAATAAAATGTAACTTGTTTTTTTTTATAAATAATTAATGGTATGTCTTTGCTTGCTTGGCATGTTTTCACTGTATCGCTTCCTGTATTTTTCAACACGCACACTCAATTATATCATCGTTTTATCAACGCTCATGCACAATTAATTTTGAGTCTTGATTTTGTTCATTTAAATTTGAAATGTAGAAGAGTAACTAATTTTACATTATATTCTTCCACCAAAAAGTAAAAACTTGTGATGGGCATGAAATCTGTGGGGATAAGAAGCCCAATCAAAATCAATGTATGCATGCTCGAATTTTAGTGTGGTCTATATTCCGATTAGATTATCGGAATTTCTCACACAACGTCCTTTCATCCGATTCTAGAATTGAATTATTGTTGTCTTGAGGTCTCGTTTTATCTTGTTAAGAGATGTAAGATGTTTGTACTTTTTGGTTTCATACCCATTATCTAATGCAAGCCTTGAGTAATTATATATATATAACAAAAAGTGGACCCAAGAGAGAGACAAAGACAATGAAACTGAAAACCTTGAAGATAACGAAATTATATTCTTTAGCCTTAACAATAATGAGTTAGACTTTAGACCCGTATGGAAATTATATGAATGAAAATGCGTTTGAAGATAACGCAAATGGCAACTATTTGAGCTAATAACTCAGTTGGTTAAAACATCCCCATCCTTCCAAATGAGTAGAATGTTTCAAGTCACCGCGAAAACAATTTGCTAAAAAAAAATACAAAATGAACAAGTTGAAAATAGAAAAGTGATTAAAAGAATAATTACAAAGAAGAGAGTATGTGAGGGTTCTTGAGGAATTCCATGATGTGGGTGTTGGAGGCATTGCAGACGACACGGAAGCCCGTGAATCCGGCGGAGTTGGCCAAAGCCTTGAACTCGGACTCAGTCCTCTCTTTGCCGCCGGGGTTGTGGGCAGTGACGGAGCCAGAAATGTTTTTCAGGGGGGGCTAATAACTACAACAATAATTTAAATAAAACTGACAATATAATATAACATAAGTTCCATACAAAATAACCTTACATCACAATTTTCCTCTACGGGTTTTCATCCCTTGAAAATGTTTCATAATAACCTCATTATCAATACTATCAAAGATGTCTTTTTCAATATAAACGAGTAAGATGTCGTTTAACAACTCATCTCCCATCCGATTACGTAGACGATTCTTTACAAAATGCATAGCAGAAAATGTTCTTTCCACTGAAGCGGTAGCAACTGGTAAAATTAAAGCGAATGACAAAAGTCGATAAACCAATGGATATACTTTATCTTTTCCCGTTTGAACCATTTTCTGTGTAAGATCACCAATGCACTCTAATTCTAAGAATTGCTCATTAGAAGTAACATCGAGAATATAAGTTTGAAGTTGGTCTTCAAGTCTAACAAGCTCTGTTGCAGAAAAATCTTCAGGATAAAACTCAGCAAATTGGATTAACTTTTTTTTTATCAAAAGCTGAAAATGAATCCCTCGGACTTGAGCATGCTACACAAAGAATCAATTTTGTGTTTACCTCATTAAAACGATTATTCAGTTCTTGAAGTTGCATATCGATGATGGCATAAAGTAACTCCACTTGAAAATGATGCAAATTTGTAACCTCTTGAACTTTACGTCGTGATCGGCCTCGCGGTATGAACGCATCCTCCATGTTTGGAACAAGTATATTATGTTTTCCACAAAAAATACAAACTTGATCAAACAAAGAAGTCCATCCATTTTCCCTCATCGTTTGTAGTCGTTGCTTGCAAACTTTCACTAAATTCATAGCATTCACGATGTCTTGATCTTTTCTTTGTAGAGCTTTGGACAATTCATTTGTAGCACCTAGCAAGCTTCTCATTAAATGCAAACTAAAGACGAACTCAAATGTCGATATCACATCCAACAAATTACTTGCTTCCACCCTTTGCTCGGAGTTTGTACCCTCAGTTGCAATGGTTTCAAGTACCTCGATTATTGATGAAAACATGGAAATCAAACTGACTAAAGTACCATAATGTGAGCCCCAACGAGTATCACCTGTAAAGATGGAAAGTTCGATTAATTTTTTTTAAAATCTATATAACCGGTAGGTTAAATTAAAAAAAAAAATCACCTGGACGTTTGAGAGTAATTTCTTGATTTAAACCTCGCCTACTTGAGATCTCACTGTCTTTGCTTGCTTCAACAATTATTGCCTTTTGCTTTGCCCGAAGAATATCACAACGTTTCGATGAAGATCCAACAATATTCACTATGCTAATAGCTGACATAAAAAGAGACGCCACTTGAATGTGTTTCTTTGCAAGAGCCACAAGAGCCAATTGAAGTTGATGAGCAAACAATGAACATAAAATGCACTTTGATTTTCTTTTAAAATAAGTGCTTTGAGACCGTTAAATTCTCCTTGCATATTGCTTGCCCCATCATAACCTTGCCCTCGTAATCTAGACACACTTAATCCATGTCTACAAAATAATTTATCTATGGCAGCCTTCAATGATAAAGCGGTGGTGCTAGCAACATGTTCAATCCCAACAAAACGTTCAATAACTTGTCCACTCTTATTCACGTAACGCAATATGACCGCCATCTGCTCTTTCATTGCAATATCACGTGACTCATCAACCAAAAGTGAGAAGAATGCATCACCAATATCTTCCATTATAACATGGATAGTTTCAGCCGCTGCAGCACTAACAATATCTTTTTGAATATCTGGTGAGGTTAGCTTCAAATTTTCAGGAGCTTTATCTAACACAACAGATTTGATGTTATCATTGTGATCAGCTAAGAACTGCAAAAGCTCGAGAAAGTTACCGCGGTTGGTTGAATTCTCAGTTTCATCATCACCCCGAAAGGCAAGACCTTGCCGTAAAAGAAATCGAACACAATCAACTGAAGCATTCAATCGGTGTCTATACTCGTTGTGACATTTTTCTGTTTGTCTAGCGAAAATCCCCTCAAGATGTTGTCTCTGGTTCTTCAAGGCTTCAAACTTCTTCCAAGCTCGATTATGAGAACTTGAAGGACCCCCAATATGCTCTTGGATTTTTTCTTTCTTCTTATAGTTCTGAAACCCTTTTCCAACAAAAGAGTCTCCACCGGCTTGCTCTCCAACATTTGGCTTGAACAAATAACAACAAAGACAAAATGCTGCATTCTCTTTTTTGCTATATTCTAACCAATTGGCATACTCATCAAACCAAGCTACATTGAATCGTCTTGATTGTTTTCCAAATTTAATTAATGGAAATTTCTGGTCTCGAGGTTGACAAGGACCCATTTGAATGTAAGCTCGCCGAACTTGATCACGGATAGTATGATGATACTCTGAAATTGGAATTCGCATTCCAGGATCAGTTTGCAACTCTTTAGGGTCGAAATCCGCCTTACTTGATTTGCTATTTTTGTCATTTGTCTCTATGTAGTCCGAAGACTCATCCGCTTTTCGTTTGAAAAACCTTAACATTATTCGTGGAACTTCCTTTTTTTATCAGTACTGCTTGTGATAGTTTATAAAAAAAAAGTTAGTAGCAGTTTTGAAACAAACATTATTCCAACGACAAACGAAAAGCACAAACTCAAAAAATAAAATATTATTTTCGTACCTTGCACGTAGCAACCAAGCAGACACAGCTTGAAGTTTCTTACGCAGAGCAACAGAGAAAATGAGTGAAAAAAGAAAGGAGACGAAAGGTTGGTTCAATTCGTAGCTTCTAATAGAAGCTTTATTATTTTTATTTTTATTTTCTTTGTACTGATGTATATTGGGCTTTGTTGGGCAGCCCAAACTTTACAAAAAAAAATATTTCTACTTAATGTATTGGGCTTTGTTGGGCAGCCCATAATTTACAAAAATTAAAAATTTACAAAAATTTTAAAAAAATTTAAAAAAATTTTAAAAAAATTTACAAAAATTTGAGGGGGGGGCTTAAGCCCCCCCCTGGGCCTATACTAGCTCCGTCACTGGTTGTGGGCCAGCATGATGACGTCCACGTGGACCACCACTTTTACGGTTGTGATCGCGTCTGGGGTCACCGGAAGAATGCACTCTGCCACGATCACTTTCCCGTTCTCCGGCAAGGCCTCGTAGCACTTCTTCAGGAGCCTCGTGCAGTGTTCGTCGCTCCAATCGTGGCATATCCACTGCACATTAGTGGAAGAGATTACTTCTAGTATTTGCTTCTTTTTTTTCATTCTCATTCAAGGAATATCATTTTAATCAATTACCGGTCCTTTGCTCTTTTGTTACTGTTAATTTTTTCTACAGTTAAAAAAAAAATTGTACAATCCTCCATTATAAAAAATAATTGGTAATTTTGAAATGGAAAAATAATATGAAGTAGCCAATTCAAACTATGACTTTTGCAAAATAGTCATAGTTTCATTAGGTATAGCAAAATAGTCAATTGAGAGTACTACGACTTTTAATCCTGCCTCGATTAATTTTAATCTAGCTTTCATAAAGCTTACATTCTGTCTTTATAGTTCGTTGGGATTAAATTTAATCAAGCCTAGATTAATCTTACTTGGGCTAGTTTGTTTATAGTTGGCAAACTATGACTATTTTGCAAAAGCTTAAGTTCTATTTGGTTATATAGCCGCTTGACCCTTCTAATATATAGTTTGTTGTTAAATCATCATGTTATAACTAGCCAATCACACTAACAATTCTGTTTTTTCTTCCTCCTATTATTCTTTTTTTTTTTTTTTTTGTTATTTACCGGTTTTACACACTCTTCCTTTTTTATTCAAAATTTTAATATGGTATTTGGTTTCTCTAATTGCTCATCTTAGATTCGAGCAAAATAAAATTACTTATATTAGACTTCCTTTTTTTTAAGAAATTACGAGACATACCGATTTTTCAAAATTTATTCCACAAATACAGATTGTATACCGTTTTCAAATTTTAAAGATTCAATTTTGAAGATTTAGTATTTCTGAATTTTATTTTGAAGCGAGTATTTTTAGAATGAGCATAGGATAAAAATTCAGATTCACCTTCATGAAGATGGCGTCTCCTTTGGGGACGGAGGCGAACATGTCACCGCCGACGTGTTCGATACCTGGCACGGCGGGGGCGTCTTGGATCACGTGTGGGAGGTCGAAGTTGATGCCGTGTATGGATGGGTACTTGGCTACGATCTCGCCGATCACCGCCCCGGTCCCACCTCCAACATCAACGACGGAGGAGAGGCCCTCGAAGCCCTTGTAGGTTTGGAGGAGCATCTTCATGGTGATGGTCGAGTGGTCTGACATTCCACGGTTGAACACAGCGTTGAATCGCATGTCCGTGCCGTGATACTCAAACGCGTTCATTCCGTACGCCTTGTTGAACGGGATTCCTCCGTCCAACACCGCGTCTTTCAAGTGGTACCTGTCATCACATTCACATCACATCACATTCAAGTCTCAAAATTGGAGGTCGTAAGTTCAATCCTGGCCGCTAGTAACTGCTCTTAATATATGTTTTAGTGTCAATTTTGGAGGGAGATAATTACTCTCCTTGACTTTCCCATCTTTTGTGCTGTTGTATTGAACACCACATTATGAATTACACCATTTAGGGAGAATTAATCTCCCTGATTTTCACCACATTAGTGAAAATAGTGGAAAATTATCATGAAAGTATTTCATATTGGTGTGAAAAAATATTATTACATTAGTGGAAATCCCGCACTAATTTAGAGATGCTCTTGTTATGATTGAACATCAATCAAACAAACACAAAGAAGCTTATCGAAGTAAAGAAATGAAATGACAAACATAGATCTCGTATCTTCATTTATGAGCTCAGAACATCTTAAATACACGAGGAATAACGAACATAACGACTTTACAAATAATAGTCAAATAAAAACTGTATGCATGTATAAGTGAGAGTACACATTAGCTACCCAATGTATGAATACAGAAAAAGGACTCAACTACCCTCAACTCAACAAGCTAGAAGACGCTCATGTCCTTAGACCTTAATACTCCCCCTTTAGATTTACCAAAGAGACGATCGAGGGAAATCTTGGATAATTTGATTCTTAAAGCCGGTGAATGAGTGGGTTTGTATGAATGCGTATCGACAACAACATCCAGCCAAGATGAGACCGCAATTTTATTTATTGAGATACCATGGCAAACATCTTATTTATTGGACGTTTTAATTGGATCCATTGAGTAAATTTATTAACGACTGTAACTTTTTATTTATTTATTTAAAGTTTGTAAGATTTTATTACATCGAAATTATTTTTAAACACCATAATTTTTCTTTTATTATTTACGTTTTCATTTAGGTTTTTTTTTAATGTTATTATAAATTTATGAATTTGTAGTCACGTATGACAAGCACATGACCATTTCGCAGAATTTTTGACGAAAAAGTTGGCGGATGGACAAAAATGACAAAATTCAAAATGGAAAGGGCAAACGAATAAATTAAAAAATTTCGGGGACCAAATGGAGAATTATTTACCAGCTCTCCATGAGGACCTTGTCTTGGTTCATCAAGCAAAGAGGGGAAACAGAGACTCCGTCCTGATTCTTCGTCAGAAACTTCAGCACCGGAGCCGCGCCGTAGAGCCACTCCACGCCGCCGCCGGAGATTGGCCGGAGGGTGCAGGTGACGACGGAGTAGCAGGCCAGGAGTCGGAGCATGCGGTCCACCATCACCGCCGCGGCGGGGTTGGAGGTCGGAAGCTGAGCGGAGATGTCGGCGCCGGAGAGGATGGCTCCGTCGCCGGCGGTAACGATGATCTCGAGGAGGTCGAGCTCGATCGCCGCCTTCAGGACCATCGGAAGCACCGTCGCGCTCGCCAGCTGCATCGCGTACGGCGACGCTTCTTCGTCGTTCATCGTTACTTGGGTCTCGTTCGAACCCGTTTTTTTTTTTTTTTTACTCTACTTTCAAGTTTCAAAGAGAGAGAGAGATGAGACCTGTACATTAGAATCAAGGATCATGATAGTTTTTAATAATTAAGAACTTATTAATAGTTTTTTTTTGTAATTATTATCAGAGGTTCTTCTATTAATTAATTATGATCTTATAATTGATTGCAAGAACATGTTGTAGATAAAAGATATAAATTACATACCAACAACTTCTAAAAGTCTACGTATGTTTGATATTTTAGTGTTTGGTGAGTTGTCCATATAAACAAAATCGAAGCGCTAGCACTGTATATAATTTATAATTCTCTCTATCTCTATATATATATATATATATAATAGTTGTTTTGTTTATTTACTTCTCATATAAATGATTAGTTAGTAGATAACTGTTGATTGACGTTTATGCACGTCTCAAATATTCAAATGGGAAATTAAATTTTTTTTTTTGGGAAGACGATACGCGGGTAAGCGCAAACGACGTCATTTTCAAGCCCCGTGTCGTTTGTTTTTAATGATGTCATTGTTTTTGCCGCGTGTCTTTGTTTTTAATGATGTCGTTTTTGTGGCCGCGTGTCTCTGTTTTTAATGATGTCGTTTTTGTGGTCGCGTGTCGTTTTTTAATCATGTCGTTTTGGCTGTGTGTCATTTGTTTTAATGATGTCGTTTTGTGGCCGCGTGTATCTGTTTTAATGACGTCGTTTTTGTGGTCGCGTGTCGTTTTTTAATCATGTCGTTGTTTTTGCCGCGTCTTTGTTTTTAATGATGTCGTTTTTCTGGCCGCGTGTCTTTGTTTTTAATGATGTCGTTTTGTGGCCGCGTGTCTCTGTTTTTATGATGTCGTTTTTGTGGTTGCGTGTCGTTTTTTAATCATGTCGTTTTCGCCGTGTGACATTTGTTTTTAATGTCGTTTGTTTTAATGATGTCGTTTTGTGGCCGCGTGTCGTTTGTTTTTACCAATGTCGCTTTTATGGCCGCGTGTCATTTGTTCCCAATTTCTGTGTATTCTTACCTGCATTTTTCAACACGCACCCTGAATTGTATCATCAGTTTATCTACGTGCGTGTGCAATTAATAATTTGAGTCTTGATTTTGTACAAGAAAATTTTACATTTTATTTTTCCGCAAAAAAAAAAAAAAAACTTAGGATGAGCTTGTAATCCGTGGGATCAGAATGGCAAAATTGATGTATGCTTGAAGGTCCAATGAAGAAGTGGACGCTAGAGACACAAAGACTATGAAACTGAATAATGGAATATGTTCATATATATATAATTCGAAGGTTATGAGCGGAAAAATATTTGAATTAAAATTAATATATTTTGAACTATTTCACTCACTGTGTGACAATTATTTTCGGAGTTCACCACAGGACTCGGCAAAAATCTCCATAAAAATCTAAAAGTTACAGTTAGAAAAGTTACGCCCATGAGACGGAGATTTCCGTGAAACTTTCCTGGTTATAAAAATCATAAAGAATATATAATTGAATAAATAATTAAATCAAGATGCTTTGAAAAGCCAAAGTACATGTCAATTATTATTGGATCATTTTTAGTGAGAATGAAGTTCTCCAAGCAGAAAACTTGAAAAAAAAAAAAAAAAAAAAAACGGAAAAAACCACACTACTCTTGAATTGAGAGCGCCTTAATGTCTGTATATTTTTCAAGCTTGAAATCTCGATATTTTGAAGTAGCTAGTGATAGACGCATTTGGAAATTATATGAATGAAAGAAATGCATATGAAGATAACAACCTTATTATTATAACACATAATAACAACTCAGAAGCAAACATATAAACGAACAATTTAAAAACAGAAAGTGTGATAAAAAAAAAAAAAAAAAATTACAAGCCAAAAGGCAAAGAGGAGAGAGAGAGAGAGAGAGAGTGTGTGTTTGTGTGAGTCTAAGGGTTCTTGAGGAACTCCATGACGTAGGTGTTGAAGGCGTTGCAGACGACTCGGAAGCCGGTGAATCCGGCGGATTTAGCCAAAGCCTTGAACTCGGACTCAGTCCTCTCTTTGCCGCCGGGGTTGTGGGCCAGCATGATGGCGTCGATGTGGACCACCCCTTTTGTTGCAAGGCTCGTGTTTGGGGTCACCGGAAGAATACATTCCGCCACAATCACCTTCCCATTCTCCGGCAAGGCCTCGTAGCAGTTCTTCAAGAACTTCGTGCAGTGCTCGTCGCTCCAATCGTGGCATATCCACTGCACAATATTCATCACCATCAACGACTAATAATAAACTTGTTTGAACAAGATACATCTAATAAACTTTCACTTCATGACTACCCTCTTAATCTATTTAAGACTCATTCTAAGTTATTCTTTTCAAATCAGTCAAGCATTAAATTATATGTAAAATGTGTGAAATTATTACGAGAAAAATATAAAATGGGCCTTAGGATCCTATCAAAAGCTATGGCAATTAATGTAAATTTTTTAAAAAAAATTGTTAATATATTTTTTTTTTCTAGAATTGGTCTCATCATTTTTTTTCCTTCTATTATTTACAATAAAGACACTTTTAACTTATATAGGGTGTAATTTTCCATTTTCTTGCCGTCAAAATTGATATTTTGTAAAATTTTATAAATAGTGTTTAATTTTTCTAATTACTCGTCTCCCAATATTTTATTAATCAAACAATCAATACGCCATGAGCGTTGCAGCGGAATAATTAATATATTTTAATCTTGAGATAAATAATATTTTTTGCCGATACTTTGTGCCTAAGAGTTCAACATCTTTTTTTTTTTTTCTTTCTGATTTAGAAAAAAAATTGTATTGTAGAATGAACAGTATTATAAGTCTAGTCAACCATCCTTTACTTTTATATATATATATATATAGATATATATATATATATATATATATATATATAGGGGCGGAGCCAGAGATCAAAGTCAGTGTGGGAGTATTAGTGTAGTGGGCTAATATTAGTATCCAAAAGTTTTTGAGTGTGGACTTTTGGTTAGTATTTAATTATTTGAAATAAAATATAAAGCTCACATTACATTACATTGAAATTTCAGTGTGGGCTGAAGCCCACTCTCGGCATAGGGCAGCTCCGCCCCTGTATATATATATATATATATATATATATATATATATATATATTACTAAAAGGTCGGTAGTGAGACAAGCTAGCTAACCTTCATGAAGATGGCATCTCCCTTGGGGACGGAGGCGAACATGTCACCGCCGACGTGTTCGACACCTGGCACTGCGGGGGCGTCTTGGATCACGTGTGGGAGGTCGAAGTTGATGCCGTGGATGGATGGGTACTTGGCTACGATCTCGCCGATCACCGCCCCGGTCCCACCTCCAACATCAACGACAGAGGAGTGGCCCTCGAAGCCCTTGTAGGTTTGGAGGAGCATCTTCATGGTGATGGTCGAGTGGTCTGACATTCCACGGTTGAACACAGCGTTGAATCGCATGTCCGTGCCGTGATACTCAAACGCATTCATTCCGTACGCCTTGTTGAACGGGATTCCTCCGTCCAACACCGCATCTTTCAAGTGGTACCTGTCATCACATTCAGGTCACATCACATTCAAGTCTCAAAAGTGGAGTTTCTGGGTTCAATCAACAAAGACCTTTGTTACATATGATTGTACAATTACATTGTTTTTAGTTTTTATTGAATTTTAATATTTTTGCTAACCAAGTATATTACATTTGTTTTTAAGCCTAGATATGAAATGTAAATCATATATGTACAACCTACAAAAATCAGAATAAAGATGTATTCATAAAATAATTATATAAGTGCAAAAACAGTGGAAAGTTATCGTGGCGAAACTTCATAATGATGTAATTAGCACTAATTTAGTGGCGAAACTTCATGTTGGTCCACTTCTCTCAGAAGTCAACACCACATATGTGGACCACATGCAACGACTACAAGTTATGTCGTTTTTAGCCATCGATACAAACCGCTCAAACTTTTACCCATACATAATAAACTTAGACGAAATTAATTAAATTATTTAGCAATACTCAAACTTTTAAGCTTTAGCAAATTAACTAAAATTTAATAGTCTTCAAATTTTTTAATACTGTTAATAAACTTTCTGACACCGTGTGTATTATCTACCTGAATAAATAAATTTATTAGCAGTTGTAAAAATTTGCATGCGTATGTACAATTTAGCTAGAAGACCAGATAGAGAAAAGGAGGGAATAATAAAATGAATTATTTACCAGCTCTCCATGAGGACCTTGTCTTGGTTCATCAAGCAAAGCGGAGACACAGAAACTCCGTCCTGATTCTTCGTCAGAAACTTCAGCACCGGAGCCGCGCCGTAGAGCCGCTCCACGCCGCCGCCGGAGGTTGGCCGGAGGGTGCAGGTGACGACGGAGTAACAGGCCAGGAGTCGGAGCATGCGGTCCACCATCACCGCCGCGGCGGGGTTTGAGGTCGGAAGCTGAGCGGCGATGTCGGCGCCGGAGAGGGCGGCTCCGTCGCCGGCGGTGGCGATGATCTCGAGGAGGTCGAGCTCGATCGCCGCCTTCAGAACCATCGGAAGCACCGTCGCGCTCGCCAGCTGCATCGCGTACAGCGACGCTTCTTCGTCGCTCATCGTCACTTGTGTCTCGTTCGAACCCATTTCTTTGTTTTTTTTGCTTTACTTTTACTTTCACAGAGAGATGGGATTCTAGTGAGTGGATGGGTTATGCGGTGTTTCTTTGTGTTTATTTATTTATATGAAATTATGACGAAGATGGTGGTGTTGTTTTCTTTTTCTCACCTACTTTGGACGTGATGGTTTGTGGTGGAACCCACAGATATCAACACTTTATATTATATTTAATTATGAGACCTGTCACCTGTACATGTTAGATTAAAAATACACAAATAATTAGCAAATTAATCATATTTATATTTTTAAATTGTTATTTAGCTGATTTTTAATAAATATTTGGTAAATAATTTCAATGATTATGTGGATAATTTTTTTTAATTTTTGTGATTATTTATCAAATATTTGCTAAAGATTGATTAAATAACAATATAAAAATATAACTATATAGGGAATGCTTATCATCGGTCAACGGCGGTGACGTGGCTGATATTGATTGAGCAAAAACAATGGTGGAGTCCACTACTTGTTTGAATCTCACGCAGTTGATGCGCTGATCCGCTGTCATACTTAAAAAAAAAAAAAAAAGAAGAAGAATTGTACATGTAATAGGATCATGAGTTCTCAACAATTAAGAATTTCTTATATATTAATAGTTCTTTTATTAATTATTATTATCACAGATTCTTGATTAACTAATTGTGATCTTTCTACGATAGTTCCAGTGCTAAGTCATCCATATATTGATGAGTAGTTAGATGGGAATCATGTATATATGTAGTGATATAAGGACCATGTTAATTAACAAGAGCTATGATGTATACAAATATATATTAGTTTCATATGGCGGTGTCATCTAATTAATAACGTATATTATGCCTTCTCTATTATGCGCTCGTTCTTATTTAAATAATTGCAGGAACATGTTGTAGGATAAAAGATATACGCACGTACCAACAACTTGTAAATGTCTACGTACGTTTGATATTTTAGTGTTAGGTTTGTGATCAATCTGTGATAGGTGAGTTGTCCATTTTATCAAAATTGAAAGACTTTATATATTAGTCATTTTTGTTTATTTTCTTCGAATATAAATGATTAGTTGATAATTGTTGATTGATGTTTATACACGTCTCCAATATTCAAATGGCATCACCGGTCCTAAGCGTTTGCGTTTCCTCTACTAGTTTTTGTCAAATTGAAAGACGTGGTAACATATTTATTGATTCTTATATATTCACAACTACCATCTTGAATATGAAGTATGAACTTTCATCTGGAAGCTTAAAGCTTAGTGAAAGTATTTATTGACTAATCGAGTGGATATATGTATAAATATATACCATCTCATTCTCACCTAATATACAAGGAAAAAAAAGTATATATATTTTATTATTTCTTTCAACAAAAAAAAAAAAAAAATTTGTATTATAGTAACGCTGCTAACATTTTTCATATATATATATTTTAATTTTGATATTCTAAAACATTATACGAGGCAAACATCCAGAAATGTCCCTTTCCCTCACCAACCCCTCTCACCAAACCCGTCTTCTTTTTGGGCAAATAAAATATAGATCCATGTGGAAGCGTCAAAATATATTCTCACCTTTATATTTTTATTTGCCATTAGAGTTTATTCAAATATGTGATTGGGACGTCTTGATCACTTCTTTTATTCTTGCTATGAGCCTGTGATATCTTCTAACTAGGATTTAGATAATGCAAGACGTGCCAACAAAAAAACTGTACAGATGTAATATTCTTAAGATATGTGTGTATGTATAAGTGTGTAATATTCTTAACACATGTTAAAGTCCACGACGTGTGGTAGCGTTATGGTTCAAGCTTTTAAAAAATCAATATATTTATTTAACTTCAAAATACATTATCAACATATTTATCAAACTTAATCAATATACATTATCAACATATATATCAAACTTAATCATTTTACAGAACCACAACTACTTGTCTTCTGTAGTCTATAATCTCTATTCTAATCCTCTTTTTTTTTTTTTAAGTACTAAACTGCCACATTATTTATCATTTCATTTAATCCCTCCAAGATAAGATAAAATTCAACTTTGATGATGCTACATTATTAATTATAGAGTGTTCATATTAACATGTATTTATATTTTTGACAGGGTGGCAGTTCAATTAGCCAGTAAAGCCTTTATTCTTACAGTGTAGGGGTTTAGGTCAAATCTTCATTTATAGAAGTTTAACAGTTTAGTTATTGTAATTTTTTGTGTCCAAATGTTTAATGTAATTGATGGTAGAAATTATATAATGTAAAAATGAAATATAAATTAACAAAAAAAGTTCATTGCGGACCAAATTTGGGGTAGACGACTGAATTCCAAAAAGCAATGGCTTATTCCAACAAAACCATATTCAGCAATTACACTCAACGTCATTTCTAAGAAAAACTATTTCCTTTGACATAGAAACACTTACGTTAAAAGAAAAGAAATAAAGCTTAAAAATTACGATTTCTTGCTTGTGTTTCTTTTCCTTTCAAATTAAATTGCGACATGTTATGATCTTTAAATTCTTTGTTAAAATAAGTGATGACGTTTTATAATTTATTTCCAGAGGACTCGGAAAAGAAATACATATAGATACGACAAAGAGATGTGCAATATTTCAAAGTGAATTTAGTAAACTAAAACTCAGCTTGAAGGAAATTGCGTAACTCACAATTATTTATTTGGGTGAAATCGACGCTTAACACAAATCAAAGATGACAATATCTAACGTATTACAATGGTAAATTAAGATAAATAAATCAAATAAGAGAACATAAAAAGATTACACATATTAATTAATGAAAAATCACACAAAAAAAAAAACCCTTCAATTCTTAATCTTGCGAAACTCCATAACGTGGCTATGGAAAGCGGGGCCCGAGATGCGAAAGCCGCCGAATCCGGCGGCCAAAGCGATGGCGTCGAACTCGTTCTCGGACCTCTCTTTGCCGCCGCCGGAGGCGAGCAGTGCCACGTCAGCAAGGCACGCCGCTCTATGATTGGCCGAGGCCGAGGCGAGATCTGGAGCGAGTCGTTCCACCGCAACGACCTTACCGTGCTCCGGCAGAGCAGAGTAACAACTCTTCAGCACCGTCACACATTGTTCGTC
Organism: Urtica dioica subsp. dioica; assembly: GCF_054948205.1. Lineage (NCBI taxonomy): Eukaryota > Viridiplantae > Streptophyta > Magnoliopsida > Rosales > Urticaceae > Urtica > Urtica dioica. Next base: position 22,628,756 of record NC_142767.1, read on the forward strand.
GCTCCAATTGCGTAACTCGTGCTCTATGTATATAGCATCTCCTTTTGGCACATTCACTACGCCTATATGGCATAATGCATATAATTACAATGTATATATAGGTCATTTTGTACACGTCGTCTCTGATTTTGTACACGAATTTTATATTTTAACAATTTGAATGAGAATATATAGATTTCGTGATTATTTTGAATTTTTGATCATATTAACGTTCCATAAGGTCACATAAAGTCACACGCACGAAAACTTCATAACTTGTATAAAAATGAAAACAATATTAAAATTTCAAAGTTAGAATAAATGTAGAGATACAATAGGCCGAAATACATAAATCTTAGATTTTTATTAAGGAATATCATATACGTACCGGGTTGAGGAAGATCGAAATGAACGACCTTAATCGAAGGGTATTTTGACGCTATCGCGCTAACTACGGCCGGTCCACTCCCGAGAACGACCACAACATTCACACCCTCCTCTGATTCGAACCCTAATTTGTACGTCTCCAAAGCCTTCGTAACCGTGGTCGCGGACCGGTCCCACGTTGCGCTTTTCAAAATCTCGTCGAATCTTTTATCGCCACCGCAGTACTCATCTACGCTCTTTCCGTACGCCTTTTCAAATGGAACTCCACCGTCAAGCACCGCATCTTTCAGCTCATACCTGTACGTAAATTAAAAAAAAAAATCATTGAGTTTGTCATTTAAAATATTAAAAGAGACGTAGACTGAAGTTATAGAAAAAAGTAAAAGGCAATTGGGGAAATTACTAGGGCTTTAATTTTTATTTATTCAAAAACTGAATGAAAAAATAAAAAATAGAAGGCTACCAAAAGTGGTATTTACTCCGAAATCAACCTCTAGAAAACGAAACAAATATATATATAAAAGAAAAAGCAAAAAAAATCGAACATGTAAAGAGAAAAATCCTAAAATAGCAAAAAATAATGAGCATTACTACAAAAGTGGTATTTAATGGCGCTCTTTTTAACTGCGATTTGTTAAAAAAAAAAAAAAAGCGCCGTTAGAAGCAACAATTCGTTTTAAATGATTTGGACCAATTACACATCCCAACGTTAGCAAAAAATAAAAAATATCTAGTACTGATTTTTTTTTTTTTTTTTTTTTTTTTGTGTAAAACAAAAAAACTACTACCGTTTTAGAGGAGTACTAAATAACATAATTGAGCTGAAAAATGTACGACATCAAGGCGAATCGCCGAGCTTAAATTGTTATAAATTTTAGGCATAAAAAAAAAAACAAAAAGAAAACAACGTACCAACTTTGCATGGAAACCTTGTCTTGGTTCATGAGGCAAAGATGAGCGAAGGAAACACCTCCGTCGTTGTTCTTCGTCAGAAACTTGCTCACCGGATTCAGTCCATACCTCCGCTCGCCGCCGGCGCCGCCGGAGCAGTCTACGACGGAGCAGCAGGCGAGGAGGCGCATCATGCGGTCAACCATCACTCCGGCGGCCGGGTTAGAGCTGATCGGAAGCTTTGCGGCGATCTCGGCGCCGGAGAGGTGACCGGCTCCGGCGAGGATGTCTAGAACGCCAAGCTCGATCACCGTCTTGACCACCATCGGAAGAATCGATCCGCCGGCGAGACAAAGGCCGTACAGACGGGTCTCTTCGTCGTCGTCGCTCATCATCACATGTTCTTGGGTCTGGTTTGACTTTGACTCCATTAATTTCGTTTGCTCAAATGTTTGTGTGTGTATAGATATTTTGTTTTGTAATTTGGCTTTGGACATATTCTCGTTGTTTATATATATGGTGTAGTTTTTCAATTATGAATGATTCGAGTTTTTTATTTGTCTTACTTTGTCAACATGCAGAGTATTATGGTGTCTCAAGACGTGCCAAGTGCCAACCATTACATTGTTTAATTAGTAATAAAAGAAGGTCATATTATAAGGTTTTCTTTGCTCGTTACCAGGTCATAATCATATGGACATAAGATTTTTTAATGTTTAATTATACTTATTTTTCAATGTTTATAAGCTTTTTTCCCCCTCAAATAAAAAAAGTAAAAAAATCCAGACAAGACAACGCAAAACATTTTTTAGGGAAATTTGTAGAAATATCTTTTAAAAATAAAACATTTTCAAAATAGTGAGTATTTTAATTTTTTTTTATTTTATTTTTGAAAAGAGTACTGCTATGCAGCACGTTTTACGATTTGAAACGATCCACTCACAACGTGACACGTGGATGTTCAGTGCCACGTGTCACGTTGTGAGTTGATCATTTCAAATCGTGAAACGTGCCAAAAATCATTTCCCTTTTAAAAATGTAAACCTTCATTTTCTTTTATAAGTGAAATATAAACAATAAACAAAATTAAAAAGAGCACAAAACAGTAAGAAAGCTTTTTGAAAAATTTGTAAACTTGAATTGGGTCAAAATTAAAATTGGGTCTAATATCAATTCAACAAAATGAAAAAAAAAATGATAATCACGCATGACTCACTTTCATGATAATTGCATCCGAGGATGGCACTACATTTGCAATTTTAATTAGCATACTTGTCAGTATTTCGAGTCTAGCGAAGTGAAGCTATATTTTATATGTAATCACTATATGAGCAATGCACCTAAATTTGACAATGATGCCTTGTCAAGTTTAGGAATTTTCATTTTTAAACACTATATGTCTTAACCACAAACTATGTAGAGTTATGGTTGCATTTGATTTGGTTGAATATAGTTCATTAATGGACATTTGAACGTTAAAAAATACTATTAATCATATATGCAAATGCTACAATTGAAAAAAAAAATACTTTTATTAAATATCCCAAAATACATTACTTCGAACACATCCACATAATAAACAAAGAGACCCTTCTAAAACTCTCTCTTAAAGATATTTTTATTTTCTCACGCTTTCAAACAAATATACGAAGTCCTAGCTTTTCCGTTGAATCAACTTAAACAATCGATGCAGAGTTTCACTCAAGCTGTTTGGACTCGTGGCTCACAAAGTGGGGAACATTTTGTCCCGTGTGTAAGCACGATATGAAAACCAAACCCGGGTGTTTTGAGGTAACCATCTTCATCTTCATATCACTGTTCATTGCTTTGTGTGAAAATTATGTAGTATTGCTTGCTTGGTTGGTTTTACATTTAGCTGATATTATCTTCTCAGGTAAAGAGAAGAATCTGGTTATTGGAACACACACACGAACAAGGATTCACCGAGACGAGGTAGTTCTTTCGGAACATAATCTCGCAGAGTAGAGTTTGTGATGATGTCAAAAACTATGCGATCACAATTGTGTATCTTTTTTTATTCAGGTCCATAAAAAAGTCATCACCGGGTCGGGATTCACAATTCTCTTATGTACATGTGTTGAGCCACTCTCTGGTTCTGTACATTTGTGGATATTTTATTTAGTAACATTATTAAATGTTTTAACTTATTCTCTTGTGGATCGTCATAAAGAAAGAAGAAAATATGGAAGCAAAAAAAGTTGAACGTGGGGACTTAAAGAAAGAAGCTGTTCTGTTCGTACCTTTGTTCATGACTTCATTCATATCACATTTCTATTTAATTACTTCAACTACAAACATTTAAATTTTTTTATACACAAACTAATACTGTACTTTTTTTCCCTCTCAATTTGTGGCATAAGAAGTTAAGAACCTACACATTTTTACTATTAAGTTTTCTCTTTGTATGTAATTTCGTCGTTATTGTCAAAAGTGAAAGTTAACTCACAACAAAAAAATTAGTCGCAGTCCGGTTCACCTCATTTCGTCACGAACTCTCACGAAATCAATGGAAATATGAGTTACAATCCGGGATTCGATCTCGAAACGGGATCTTTGTCATTCTTTCCCGAGCTTAGACTCCCCTTCTTTGAGAGAGTCTAAACTTTTGGTGATTGATTATTGGCTGCATTTTTTCATTAACTTAAGCTCTCTTAAATATACCTAGATTTACAACCTAATGGGCCGGGTCCAAAACGTAGTTACATAAATAAAATAGAACTATACACAGATAGGAGCAAATACGTTGATTATTCCACATTACTACTTTTTTTTCTTCAAATTAGACCGATCTAAGAGTGTTTAGTTACAAGATCTGTCTAATTTGAGAAAAAGTAGTAATGTGGAATCGGTCACTTATTTTCTTTTACTGGTGTCCAAAGCCCTAAAAAAATCATAATTAATTATCTAAATTCGAAATAATAAAAAGACAAAATTTAAAAACCTAAGTGTAGAACATAAAACCCTAATTCCAAAATTGAAAACCCTTGATATCCCTAAATAATAAATATATAACAATGTGATCCGATGACCTTCAACCGATATGCATATCAAGTCTCCGCTCCGAAACATGTGTCTCGCAAGCGTCATCAACCGCTAATCTACCCATAAATTAAATGAGTTGAAAATTTGAGACCAAAACAAAATCAAATGAACCAAATAAAGTATTTTTACGAATTTAACAAGTCTGAAAGTTAAACTATCTTAAGTATATACAAAAATATTAGATCAATTAACAAATTCAACTCATGTTACGGGTTATTATGTCATAAAATTATAAATAGACAAAAATTGAAAATTTGGTGATCAAAGAGTAGAGCCTTGATGATCAGAGACATAGAAGAGGCTGAGATTGTCCTTCCACAAGCGCGCTCTCGACTTCGGGCACGAAAAACTCATCCAGTACCTCATGCTTTTCAACATTGAGTTCTCTTCCGAGGAGAGAAGGGGTCGTTTTTTTTTATATTTATATATTTTTAATTTGACGATTAAAAGGAAAACGAATTAGTTGGTAATTTATTTAGATCTTTAAAATATTTAACAATTTAGAATAATAAATGAGGTTTTCAAAGCTAGAATTAAAAAATAAAGAATAATCAGAAGAGATTGTTGGTGTTTAGTCCGTTTTCACTAATGGGCTCATTAGCCGAGGCCCAAAGAAAGAAAGATTCGGCGAAGAGAGTTTAAGCGCCAAAGTGAATCGCTAAGCGCCAAAACAGATCGAGAAAAAAGGAAAGTAGACCGAATTGGGAAACTACGAAACGGAAACCAAATCAAGACTGAGTTTTTTTTGTACCGTTGGGAAAGATTTCGATCGGCGATTATATATAGGTTCGCGAGGGAATGAGAGAGAGAAGCAGAAAAATAGGGTTTCTAGAGAGAGACTCTCTCTCTCTTGATTTTTGACGATGAGAAATGCTAGCTCGTCTCCGAAGCCCTAGCTCGTCCGAAACGAAGGAAACCCTAAAAATTCCGAGGAAATCCGTCTCCGGAGAAATGGAGAGACGACGAAGAACAAGGCGGAGCGTGGAATCGTCCGATTAGGTAAGATTCTTCTCTTTTTTCCGTGTTAGGTTTCTTCAACTTTGTACATAGGGTTTTATTTCAGTCTCGATTCTTTGTGTCTACCTGATTAATGGAAAACCTTTTCGGTTTTGAAAGAAAAAAAGGACTCAATTTCATGAATATTGATATCTCATTTGAACCATAGGACAAATCTTTTGACCGAAACTCTAATTTCCAAAAACTTTGTAGATTGTAACAATTTCTGATGGTTATGTATTTCTCTTTTATTTTTTCTTTCTTCAGGAGATATATTGCGAGACGATGATCGACATCAGTCACGACAACGAATCCCACGATCCTTTGCCGAGTCTCTCTCAGGCGAGGCGAAGAAGAAGTTTGGGATGATTCTCGCTGCCGATCAAGACCAGCCTCTCTGCACGAGCACAATCTGAAACATTGATGTATGATTTTCCTTAGTTCCATTCTTGCATTAGTTCTTTAGGGGAAAATAACTCTCATATAATTTCCTGCTTTTTTTTAGTTATATATATACAAACCTGGTTGATTATCCACTCCCTAGCCGTTTTGGCTGGCTCTAAAAAACCTTGTTAGGTTTTTTTTTTTTTTTTTTTTTTTTTAAGAGTTTAGGTTGTTAGGCCGGCCCGTGTGTCTAGACGTTTGTTTTTTAGATTCAGCCAAAAATGTTGGGGGGGAGCTTAATCAACATATTTTCTTATGAAGCTATATGTATTAATATACTTTTTTTTTTAAATTATATGTATCGTTAATTTTCCCAAAATAATTTCTGCAACTAATTGAATTAACTAGTTTGGTATTGGGCATATTATATTGTGCCCCATAATTTCTCATTCAATTACTAATACTAGATTTTTTTGACGAGGTATATGGAGGGACATTTGTCCGAACTGAGAGAGTCGAGTGAACTATAGAGCTCTGGAGAAAGAGAAGAAGAAAAATAGAAATATGATTCTATTTAGAGTCTCGCCAAGTTGTTTCCCGATCGAACAAGATCAGCCTTTGCTTTCGACTGGAAAGTCCCTCAGATCATCTTATCTTTCTCAAGGTTAGGTTTCTTCAAATTTCTATCTAGGTTTTCTTTGTTGATTCTTGTGTCTAAATGAGTGTTTTTCTCAAGCTTTTATCTTCAAATGAGAATGCTTGTGAGCCAAAGAGAAGCAGCTATACTACATGGCCAATTTTCTGCAACAGATTCGGATTGCAAGGTGATCAGAGATGGTTTGGTTTTCTGTTGTCTTTTCCTGTGCTTTGTTTGTGTTCCTTCTTATTTGATTTGTCATCAACATTGGAACAGATTTACAACTGAAGAAGATGGCAGCTTTTTGAATCCATGCACGGCTCTTCAAGCGTTCAAGAAAGCTCCACGACGACTGAATCGGGTACGTGACGTGACTTGCTCTTTCCCTAACGTCTCTTCATAGGTAGTTAGGTTATGCATCTATGCATAGTTTTAATCAATATACTCAGCCTTGACCTCCTGATTTAGTTCCTACATTACGTACAAAAGGGAATATAATTTCATATAATTTCTGGCTTTCTTATTTTTTTCATATATATATAAAAAATGATTGGTTATCTTCCCCTTGCTGTTTTGACTGACTCTAATTTTTTTTTTAAGTGCCGGCCGGCCAAAATTTTTTTTTAAAAAAAATTATTTTCTTTTTTGGTCAGTCAAAATACAGGGGAGCATAAGCAACATATGATTTTCAAACAAAACTATATATAAGTATGATTTCCAAACAAAACTATATATTTTTTTTTTGCTGGAACTATGTGTATTGTTATATTCCCCAAAATATTTTCTACCGAAGAATCTAATGTTGGAGATTGGAGTTGAGGATATTGATTAAGACTATGCATAGATGTATTGTCTTGATATATGTTGTATATTGTTTTGGCATCAGATTTCTAACATATTTTACTCGTGTCTTGTGAATATATGAACTACAATGGCTTGATCCCGAGAGGGTATGTAGGCAGCTCAATTATGAGTGCAGCCACACTTATTTGCTTGCAGATCAGTTTGATGAGAAGGGTACGGGATTTCTTCAAGATCCGCTGCAGAGCGCTGTGGCAGACAAAGACATGAACCCTCTGCCACGCTCAGGAAAGGCCGAAGAGCAAGGATGGGTTTAATTTACATATTGCAGAACATGACCCACGCTGCTTGAAAAACAAGGTACCGAAAACGAAAAAAGATTCCATCTTTAACTTTTTTAAACCATAAAGTTTGTATCTTTCAACTAAATTCAACAAGGTACCGAAAACGAAAAAAGATTCCATCTAATTAAATTGTTGTTTCCTTTTTTTCTGGGTCAAAGATCGGAGACGAGGTCTGTGGCTCACTTTTTCTACTAAATCGATGGTTATCGCTGCTGCTCAGGACCAGCCTCTCTCGCTCTGTGTGAGCACAATCTGAAACATTGATGTATGATTTTCCTTAGTTCAATTCTTGCATTAGTTTTTTAGGGGGAAATAACTTTCATATCATTTCCTGCTTTTTTTTTATAGTTATATATATACAAAACTGGTTGATTATCCACTCCCTAGCCGTTTTGGCTGGCTCTAAAAAACTTTGTTAGGTTTTTATTTTTATTTTTATTTTTAGAGTTTAGGTTGTTAGGCCGGCCCGTGTGTCTAGACGTTTGTCTTTTAGGTTCAGTAAAAAATGTTGGGGGGAGCCTAATATCAACATATTTTCTTATGAAACTATATGTATTAATATACTTTTATTTTTCTGTAATTATATGTATTTTTAATTTTCCCAAAATAATTTCTGCAAGCAATTGAATTAATGAGTTTGGTATTGGGCATAGTATATTGTGCCCCATAATTTCTCATACAATTACTAATACTAGATTTCTTTGACGAGGTATATGGAGGAACATTTGTCCGAACTGACCAAGATCAGCCTCTCCTTTCGACCGGAAAGTGCCTCAGATCACCTTATCTTTCTCAAGGTTAGGTTTCTTCAGATTTCTATCTAGGTTTTCTTTGTTGATTCTTGTGTCTAAATGAGTTGTTTTATTAATGCTTTTAAGAGATTTTTGCTTTACTACTCAAAGATTCGGATCAGAAATGTTTTGGTTTTCTGTCATCAACATTGGAACAGATTCACAACTGAAGTAGATGGCATCTTTTTGAATCCATACAAAGCTCCACGACCACTGAATCGTCAACTTGCTCTTTCAGGTTAGGTTTTCTTTGTTGATTCTTGTGTCTAAATGAGTTGTCTTCTTAAGGCTTTTAAGAGGTTATCCCATGACGATGAGAATGCTTGTGAGCCAAACAGAAGCAGAGATTCAGATTGCAAGGTTTGTGTTCAGAGATGGTTTGGTTTTCTGTTTTCTTTTCCTGTGCTTTGTTTGTGTTCCTTCTTATTTGATTTTTCATCATTATTGGAACAAATTCACAGCTGAAGAAGAATACGCAGCGACTGTTTTAGCAGGCCTGATGGAGGGTCCGAGGGAGTGAGGGACCGGACCTGGGTGGGGCTAGGCTCGGGAAGGGGTGAGACCGAACTTCTAATTACTAACTTCTAACTACTAATTCACTAACTACTAACTCACTAACTTGCTCACTCGCTAACTACTAACACACTAACTTTTTTGTTGACAGTTCATTGTTTGGCAGGATGAAGTACTCTGCAGGCTTCTATGACCACTGATAGAACGCCGCGCGGCCGCCAAGCCGCACGTGCGAGATCGCCACGTTCGACGGCGGGCCCCGTGTAAGTGAATTGATTCCCTCCTATATTTATTTTGTTATTATACACTGTTGAGAAGATTTTTATACTTGTAGAGTAGTAACATGGCTATCCAAAGAGAATTTACTAATTTCTAACTACCTTAGTTACTAATCGTGCCTATATTGTTTCCAAATGTTGTAGTGTTGGAAACTGGAGATATTAAAAACATAAACTATGCTTTTGTGATTAAATGCAGCATAACAAATTAAGAGTTAACATATGTAGCTTGTATTACTATACTTGGATAAATCTATGGTAATTTTGGAAGTATAGCTATGACCATGTTACTTGGAAGTATATCTATGATCATTGTGAGTATGGAAATTTCTCGTGTTAATCTTTCACAAAAAGACAACGATATACTCACCAGATCAGTAGCTTGTATTAAAAGTTAACATTTTTTGCTCATCTAGGGTATATTTTGGATGTCTAAAAAAAACATCATTCAGTCGCTCAGTGTGGGATTTTCTCTTGCAGGTGGGTAGTCGTGATAATTTTATTTCCTACTGGCCCACTGAGCTTTATTCAGCTGTCCCAAGTCGGCCTTTCTTTCCAAGAAGATTTTTGTGGGACGAGGGTTTTCATCAGCTACTGATCTGGTGAGTATATTGTTGTCTTTTTGTGAAAGATTATCACGAGAAATTTACTAGTTGAGCATTTCTAAGGACTATGTCTAATAATCGAGCAGGCGATGGGATATCCGTATTTCCTTAGATATATTGGGCATTGGTTGGATTTAATGAATATTGATGGATGGATTCCGTGAGACTAAATTTTAGGAGCTGAAGCTTTAAGGTGATATGCATGTTCTAATATACGCATCGGGTGAATTAATTCTTCATGAAAATAGTTACACTTACACCCCTGTCTTTATTTGTGTTGTTGCAGTAAGGTCCATAACAGCGCACATCATGCATCCATGACATCCATGAAGTCAGAGATGTTAATTTTAGTTTTCTGTTTTCTTTTCCTGTGCTTTATTTGTGTTCCCTCTTATTTTATTTGTCATCAATATTGGAACAGATTCACATTGTACAAAGCGGAGCTGTGAAGCCATTGCTTGAAGATGACAGCTTTTTGAACCCATCCACGGCTCTTCTAGCGTTAAAGAAAAATTTATTTTCATTTTTGGTCAGTCAAAATACAGGGGAGCATAAGCAACATATGATTTTCAAACAAAACTATATATGTATGATTTTCAAATAAACTATATATATTTTTTGCTGGAAGTATGTGTATTGTTATATTCCCCAAAATATTTTCTACCGAAGAATCTAATGATGGAGATTGGAGTTGAGGATATTGATTAAAACTATGCATAGATGTATTGTCTTCATATATATTGAATATCGTTTTGGCATTAGATTTCTAACATATTTTACTCGTGTCTTGTGAATATATGAACTACAATGGCTTGATCCCGAGAGGGTATGTAGGCAGCTCAATTATGAGTGCAGCCACACTTGTTTGCTTGCAGATCGGTTTCATGAAAAGCCCATTTTCCGAGGAAAGGGTACTGGATTTTCTTCAAGATCCGGGCCGCGGAGGATCGTACCGTAATCTCACAGAGCGCCTATGCTGGTATTCATCTTCACGAGCTTTAAGATAATTGATATGCTCTAACTAGAATTCTAAGGCGGTCCAAGATACGGTAACTTATTTGCTTTTTCTCGAATACCTATTCATCTAATCTGATAATTTTGCTATTATGTTTATTGATTGTTACAAGGATATCTTGACTTGAAGAGAAGTTCAAGCAGAGCTGATCTCTTTTCCTGCCAAGCATGATGATATTCGATTTTCATAGGAGACAAATGGCATGCTCTAAACTGGAGTTCTACAGGGTACCACGATAAGGTAACTCAATTATATTTTCTCGTCATTTTTTCGAATACTTCTTCATAAACACTACCAAATTTTTTTTTTTTTAAATATAATTTATTTGTACAACACTTTTTTAATTAACAAAACAATCATCGTTGCATAATCTTACAACTATATTCTCCAACTTCGATCTCCTAGTTGGATACTTTCATATATTACTAAAGCGGATAAACTTTCATATAACTCAAGCTCTATTATATTTTCTTTATTTACCAAAATGTGAAGAAGAAAAAAAATATGCTTGGTTATCCTACCTCAACAGTTTTCGCTTGTTCTAAAAATGTTTGTTTAGGATTTTTTTTTATTTTTTTGTTAAGAGTAGAGGGTCTTTGGTTGTTTGGCCGGCCGAGTGTTTAGAGTGTAATAGAGACAATTTTTAGTTTCAGCCAAAACTGTTGGGAGAGCTTAAGCAGTATCTAATATTTTCCTTATAAAACTATATGTATTAATTTTTTTTATTATGCATGAGTTATATAAAGACATTCCTGTTAAGTACTTTGTATGAAAAAAATGCTGATTATGGAACCTAGTTGAAGTTATATGGTTGTTTCATTATGATTATGCATTGATGTATTATTTTTTAAAAGAATTAATTTTTTTAAGAAGCAAAAGCTATTTTCATTAAGATTGTGCAATGATATATCTGTTTTTTTTTCTATCGTATTGAATATTATGTTTGCTCAGATTTCTAACACATTTTTATTTCTGATCACAACCCCTCAATTATGAACTACAAAAGGGTATGTAGGCAGCTCAATTAATGAGCGCAGCCAAACAATCCGAATCTCCGTGTTCCCCTTTCCTTACTTGCACGAGAAGGCACTTCAAGTCATTGTTTCTACACCTTTTCTCGGTACCTATTTCTTAACTCAACTATCTTTTTTCTCTCTATGGCCTTTGGTGGGAATTTTTTGTTTGAACGATTTGCAACGAAGCAACTTCCACATAATGTGACATAGGGATTGAACGATGAAGAACATAGGACACCGGGCGTTGGTCTCTATGGGCTTGTTAGGACATATAGGGTAAATCTCCATTACTTCGTTATATTGGGAAAACCTGATGCAATCAATTTACTCAGTTCACAATTTGTAGATTGACGCAATTCGTTGTCCAACTAAATTCATAAATAAAAGAAACAATTTTAATTCTTGAGAAACTCCATAACACTGGTGTTGAAAGCGTTGCAAGTTACTCGGAATCGTTTGAATCCGGCGGCCATGGCCAGAGCCTCGTACTCGTTGGCCGTCCTCAGCCTCCCGCCGGGGCTGTGGGCCAACATCATCAAATCCGTCCGGGCAGCTTTCTTTCCGGCGAGGCTCGTCTCCGGCGCCTCCGAGACGAGAGGCTCGATCACTATCGCCTTCCCGTTCTCCGGCAACGCCTCGTAGCAATTCTTCAAAAGCTTCACGCACTGCTCTTCGCTCCAAATGTGAATCACCGACTACAAGTACAAAATCACGTCAACAAGTATCGAAATGGAAATCACGGCCCAAAATTGAAATCGGGTCTAAATATATGAATAAATCGCATGACTCACTTTCATGATAATCGCATCCGCCAAAGGCACGCTCACAAACATGTCTCCGCCAACGTGCTCTACGCCTACATTTTTGCAATTTTAATTAGCATTAGTTAAACTCTGTCATTATTTCAAGACTAGCGAAGTGAAGCTATGTATGTATATGTGATTATTACCTGGGTGTGTTGGGGCGTTTTGTATAACGTGAGGCAGATCGAAGTTAATAGCCTTCTTTATGGAAGGGTATTTTCCGACGATCGTTGCAAGCAAAGCTCCGGTGCCGCCGCCAACGTCGACCACCGTGTCGATTCCCTCAAAGCCTTTGTAGCTCTCAACAAGCTTCTTCATTGTGATCTTCGACTTGTCCGACATCGCTCGGTTGAAAAGCGAGTTGAATCTCGGATCTGTTTTGTTGTATTCATAGTTCTTCATTCCGAACGCCTTCTCAAACGCAACTCCGCCTTCCAATACTGCATCTTTCAAGTGGTACCTGCATGCGATGATGTTATATATATCGTCAAGAGCTTTAGCGCGAAAAGATCAAATCTTTTCATGTTTCAACAATGAGGATTAATAAGAGACGAATCAAAGCTGATCAAAGGGCAATAGTCAAGGGCACAAACGATTCATCCTTGGTTAGGATCGAAGATCCTGCATCCAATTCAGACCACACAATCCCGGGATTTGAGGAAACTTTTAAGTGCTTTTACAGTACCGTTGGATCATCATAGTTGTACTTATATATAGAGAATGATGAGAGTCTCATTGTAACATCACTTCAAGAGAGATTTGATCGTGAATTCTAGTGTGTCACGATTCTTCTGGTTTTGAGTATTCAAGTCAATATTCAGAACAAAGAACCTTCTTCCGATGATTCTTCGGAAAAAAAAAAAAAAAAAAAGCAATCGCTGAGAAAAGCAGGACCCTAATTCTTGTAATTTACCAAAAGCCCCCTCTCCCACGCTGGGTATCTATTTCCTCTCCAAACTCTCAATTGTTGACATTTACGCAACAGAGATAATTCACATTATACTTCTACAGTACTAAAATTCCGTACCAGCTCTCCATGGAAACCCTATCTTGGGTCATGAGACAGAAATTGGAGAAAGAAACACCGTCGCTGTTGTGTTTCTTCGTCAGAAACTTGCTCACCGGATTCAGTCCGTACATTCTCTCGGCGCCGCGGAGTGAGCAATCAACGACGGAGTGGCAAGCAAGGAGGCGGAGCATTCGGTCCACCATTTCTCCGGCCGCCGGGTTTGAGGTCGGAATCTGAACGGCGATCTCGGCGCCGGAGAGGGAAGCTCCGTCGCCGGCGCCGGCGATGATGTCGAGGACTTCGAGCTCGATCACGGCCTTGACCACCATGGGGAGGACGGAGCCGGCGGCGACCTCGTCGGCGTACAGAGCGGCTTCCTCGTTTTCGTCGCTCATCGTTGGACAAAGGATTCAGGGTTTTAAGTGCAAGCGCGCAATATTTTTGGGTATACGATATTGTATTGTTTGTTATATACACCAGCACCGAGATTGAAATTTGACCCTGAATTTATATTATAGTATAATTGAATTGACAAGTAAGCAATTAAGTGAATGCATAGTATTGGATATTGAAATGCAAGAAATAAGAAGAGATGTTCATTTTTTTTTTTTTTTTTGAAAGGGATGTTCAATTTTTCAATCTTCGAGAAACTCTATAACATTGAAATAGAAAGTATAGCAATCCACACAAAAAATAAAATAAAAAAGGCTAATTTTAGGGGTTGTTATAACTTATAATGTTATGTTTAAGTAAATGAGAAAGTTCAAATTTAATTATTTTTTCAATGATTGTTTACAGAGTATCTCTAAAATTGATTTTGCTACGAAAAATAGTGTTTTTTCAAACCATAAATAAATCTTTTCCTTATAAATAAAATTATAGTAAATAAATTTATATTTTTTTTCTTAAACATGAAGATTGTATTCAACTTGAAAAATATTATTTTTGCAAGAAAAACTAACATGTGCTTTCTGGGATAAATTTCAAAATGGAATTACCAGAAGAAATTTTCACTTAATTAATCATGTCTAACCATAGTTAGTTATGTGTACATTGACATTTTCCATAATGAGATAAGTTTTTGTAGTGTTTTCAAATCTAAAATAAATTCAACTGCAGCTCGCTTAATGAAATTCAATCTTTGACTCCGGCTTAGTCCAAACTATTTGAGTTACGTCCATTGAACTCTTAATAAATGATACGACCCTGCTTTAGAGGTATCAGATATTCCTATTCGAGTGAAGATTAACTCCTAAGAAATGCATAAAAGAGAGACTGAAAAACTGATTTGTTCATTAATTGATTTTTCATTACAATCACTAAGGCTTTTATATAAGCATTTGCATAACTAACTTATGCTCTAAGAATATTCTACGCAATTAGCTAAGACCAAAATGCCTCATTATCTTAAAGGTGTGAGGTTCCATCTAAAACCAAGCTTGGTAATTAGAGGAGTAACTCACAAGCCTTATAAAGAGCCCATGATCGTATACTCAGTCGATGTGGGACTGTCCTTGATACACCCCCTCACGCGCACAGGCACAGACACACATTGGCATTGGAAGCGTGAAGTATAGGCCTGATCAGGTAGCTCATAACCGAGAATGGGTCCCGCTCTTATACCATCTTAAAAGTGTGGGGTTCCATCTAAAACCAAGCTTGGTAATTAGAGGAGTAACCCACAAGCGTTATAAAGAGCCCAGGATCGTAATACCCGGTCGATGTGGGACTATCCTTCATACATAACTTAATATTTGGGAGTACTCTAGACTATTAGCTAAGGTCGTATCATAATGCTATATGTGGCACATTGTAACTAATTTATATCGCATACACATATATATTATAAGAAAAACAAGAGATTTGTAGTGAGTTGACAAAACGAGAGATAATGTTCAATTTAATCCTTAAGGAACTCCATAATATTGGTAGAGAAATCATTGCATGCCACTCGGAATCTCTTGAATCCGGAAGCCTTAGCCAATGCCTCGTACTCATTTTCGGTCCTCTCTTTGGCGCCGGGAAGGAGGGCCAACATGAGGGCATCAAAGCGCACAACATGTTTCGCTTCTAGGCTTTCCTCTGGGACCTCGCCGGCAACAATTAATTCGATAACAATCAACTTCCCACTATTCGTTATTGCATCGTAGCAATTCCTTAGCACCTTCAAGCAATGCTCGTCGCTCCAATTATGCATTATTGACTAATACGAAACGAACAAAATTAATCAACTAAAATTCAATAATACTAAAATTTTATACCGTCGCGGTGTTCTATGTTCATACCAATAAGCAATAATAAAATAACATGTTACTCGTAAATCTTTGATGACATGCTGATATGTTGGCTTCGGATTTGTCGTTAACATTTTGACAGTAAAAAATGGAAATTAATTTAGTTTATCCAAGGTTTAATAATGTAGAGTATGAATGCCCAAAATCAAAAGTAGTTTATCATGAGGTTGAAAGCCAAAGAAAATTCAGATATATCAAACATGATTCACCTTCATGATAATCGCGTCTCCAGGTGGCACAGATACAAACATATCTCCGCTAACATGCTCAACACCTACACTTAATATATATATAAGAGATATAATTATGTTCTAGGCTTAGTGTTATCAACTCTAATTATTTGGTTCATTATATAACAAAACAAGTAGAAAGGTATAGACATATATAGTAGCTTGTCTATCTTTATCTTTCATGAGTAAGCTGGTACTATTATATAATCATGAGCTTACTTTGAATCGCCCATATATAATTTTTTTACACATTTGACTCTTTCCAGATTGGTGGATATTTTAGTATTGATAGAGTTTATATTCATTAAAGGTACATTATCATTAATTTATACACAGATTCTATTTCTAAAAAAAACATGATAATATCCGTACCAGGGTATGTGGGAGCATTTTGGATGACCTGAGGCAAGTCAAAGTTGATGGCCTTCTTAATGGAAGGGTATTTTCCGACGATCACGGACATCAGAGCTCCGTTGCCGCCGCCAACGTCCACCACCGTGTCGACGCCGTCGAAGCCGTTGTACCTCTCCACCACTCTCTTCATGTTCACCGTTGAATTTCCGCCGGACATAGCCTCGTTGAAAATCTTTCCGAATCTTTCGTCGGATTTTAGGTATTCATAAAAAGTCATCCCATTATGGGTTTTCTCAAACGGAACTCCTCCTTCAAGCACCGCGTCTTTCAACCCGTACCTACCGCGTTGATTACATCCACAGTTAATCCTATTCAATTAATTAATTAATTAGTTAATACGTACCAGCTTTCCATGATAACCTTGTCTTGGACCAGCAGATGAAAACTGGCGAAAGAGACGCCGTGGTCGTTCTTTGTCAGAAACTTGCTCACCGGACTCAGTCCGTACAGACGTTCGCCGCCGCGGAGCGAGCATCGGACGACGGAGTGGGAGGCCAGCAGTCGGAGCATCCGGTCCACCATTTCGCCGGCGGCGGGGTTCGAGGTCGGCATCTTGGCGGCGATCTCGGCGGCGGAGAGTAGGGAGGCTCCGTCGCCGGAGCCGGAGATGATGTCGAGGATGCCGAGCTCGATCACGGCGTTCAGGACCATCGGAAGGACTGAGCCGGCGGCGAGCTGGTTGGCGAAGAGGGCGGCTTCCTCGTAGTCGTCGCTCATCGTTGACCAACACCTGTAAAAATGTCTCACAATACATTTTCGGCTTAACCGATAAATAATTGCTCCTTATATCTTATTCTCTCTCATAAGTCAGTCAACTACATACAATCGATAGTATAAAAAAAATATAAACAACAAAAGACTTACTACAATACAATGTATCTACGACTACTTCTTACTAAATATTAGGTTTTATTTTTTAATTTTATTAATGATAAATAATTAGTAGGAAGGAACCAAAGGTTAATTTTAACATACTAAAATATCAGTTAACTAAAATAAATTGGAATATAAATTTAGAAAGAATTCTAATCGTTGGCAACGACAACTGAATAAAAAAAATTACACAGACTCACGCTTTGCTTGATAGTTGATAGGAATGAGAGAAATATGAATAGATCGATGGATTAAGTTTAATGGAAGAGAAAAGGAAGGAAAATGATGAATTATAGATTGTTAAAAAATTGATTGGTATATTATAAAGAAAGATTGCAATTCATTTTTGTTGTTGTTTGGTATAGATATAAAATAAAGAGGATGATTAGTGTTTATTTATTATGCTTAAATTACTATATTACCCTTATATGTACATAATAAATTATATTCATAAAAGTTATATTTGTGATTTACTCCATGTTTTGCTTCTATCCTTCCAAATACACGGAAAATGAATCTCTCCTAATCCCTTTTTATTGCTTTTCATCCTCTCTACCAAACAATTATAAGTGATTAATTTTCTCTGTTCAATCCATCCTACTTATTCCATCCTTCCTCTTTCCCTCGTACCAAATAAGGAAATGAAAGAAGGAAACAAGTGGGGCTTACATATATATTTCAAAGTGACAAGACTATTATAGAAAACAAAAACGCTAGTAACAAGTAATTTTCAAGTTCAGTGAGGATCCAATAGCAACAACAACAAAAAACAAAAAAAAATAAAAAATTATGAGGATGCTGACGTTGGGAGAGAGGCTGAAGAGGATGAGTTGGAATTGGGGGGTATGAGGATGGTGGGAAAGATGTTTTTTTGTTTTGTTTTGTTTTGTTTTTTTAATTAAAATTTAAAAAATAAAAGAAATGGACGACCACACAACAAGGATTCAACAAAAAGAGATATATTTGCTTCATTAGTTTTTGAAGTGAAAAATATGTTATTAACACAAATATGAAAGCCGAGTGGAGGCCGAGCTCGGGAGGTCGAGTGGAGGCCGAGCTCGGGAGGCCGAGTGGAGGCCGAGCTCGGGAGGTCGAATGGAGGCCGAGCTCGGGAGGTCGAATGGAGGCCGAGCTCGGGAGGTCGAGCAGGGGATAATTTTTTTTTCAAACGTTGAAACCTGGAAAATAAAAAAGTTGAACACCTATTGGCGGCCAATAAATTTGAATAAGCGTTCAACAAATATCAACTGTTAATATTTTTAATAAATAGAATTATTATTAACAGATATCCAGAATATATTTTGTAACAAAATTAGAAACTAAATTCCTAAAAATATGCGTTAATAAATAACTACATGCACGAATTCAAATTTAAAATTTTGAATCAGAACTTTCTAAAATCTCGCCAACTTGAATATTGAATATTTAAAAGTTGCCGAAATTTTTTTCAAATTTCAAACAAAAAAATTGCCTAAAAAAGAATTAACAAAATCAGTCAAATAAGGGCAAATAAGTTAGGACCAAAATGCCTCATTAACTTAATATTTGGGAGTACTCTAGACTATTAGCTAAGGTCGTATCATAATGCTATATGTTGCACATTGTAACTAATTTATATCGCATACACTAATTCATCCAGAGACAGCCACGTGACGGCTTTTAGTTTTTTTTTCCACCTCTTTCCTCTCTCTCTCTCTCTCTCTCTCTCTCTCTCTCTCTCTCTCTTGTCTTCTCTCTCTTTCCAACGCGCGCAAGCGCGTATATTCAACTAGTATTATAAGAAAAACAAGAGATTTGTAGTGAGTTGACAAAACGAAAGATGTTCAATTTAATCCTTAAGGAACTCCATAATATTGGTAGAGAAATCATTGCATGCCACTCGGAATCTCTTGAATCCGGAAGCCTTAGCCAATGCCTCGTACTCATTTTCGGTCCTCTCTTTGGCGCCGGGAAGGAGGGCCAACATGAGGGCATCAAAACGCACAACATGTTTTGCTTTAAGGCTTTCCTCTGGGACCTCGCCCGCAACAATTAATTCGATAACAATCAACTTCCCACTATTCGTTATTGCATCGTAGCAATTCCTTAGCACCTTCAAGCAATGCTCGTCGCTCCAATTATGCATTATTGACTAATACGAAACAAACAAAATTAATCAACTAAAATTCAATAATACTAAAATTTTATACCTTCGCGGTGTTCTATGTTCATACCAATAAGCAATAATAAAATAACATGTTACTCGTAAATCTTTGATGACATAATGATATGTTGGCTTTGGATTTGTCGTTAACATTTTGACCGTAAAAAATGGAAATTAATTTAGTTTATCCAAGGTTTAATCTAGAGTATGAATGCCGAAAATCAAAAGTTTATCACGATTCACGAGGTTGAAAGCCAAAGAAAATTCAGATATATCAAACATGATTCACCTTCATGATAATCGCGTCTCCAGGTGGCACAGATACAAACATATCTCCGCTAACATGCTCAACACCTACACTTAATATATATAAGAGATATAATTATGTTGTAGGCTTAGTGTTATCAACTCTAATTATTTGGTTCATTATATAACAAAACAAGTAGAAAGGTATACTAGCTTGTCTATCTTTATCTTTCATTAATAAGGTCCTTGTATAATTATGAGCGGGTTATTTTGAATTGCCCATAATTTTTTTTGAAAAAATTGTACAAAATAGCCATTTGAAACTTATTGATTAGTAAAATAGCCAAAATTTTAACTTTTCAGCAAAATAGCAAAATTTACATTTTCAAATTTTTTTTGACAGCCAAGATTAATTTTTTTTTTTTACGATTATATTATAATCAATTTATCACTATAAAAAAAAATTAATCTTGGGTTCAAAATTTTTATTTGAAACCAACTTGCTGTACATTTTGGCTATTTCCCTCAATTAAGACAAACTTTGACTATTTTACAAATTTATAACTTTAAATTGACTATTTAGCTACATCACTCATTTTTTTTTTACACATTTTACTCTTTCTATAGACAGTTAATTTATTTGATTGATGGATATTTTAGTATTGATAGAGTTAATATATTTATTAACGTCACCGATTCTATTTCTAATTTTTTTTTTGTGTATAATATCCGTACCAGGGTATGTGGGAGCATTTTGGATGACCTGAGGCAAGTCAAAGTTGATGGCCTTCTTAATGGAAGGGTATTTTCCGACGATCACGGACATCAGAGCTCCGCTGCCGCCGCCAACGTCCACCACCGTGTCGACGCCGTCGAAGCCGTTGTACCTCTCCACCACTCTCTTCATGTCCACCGTCGAATTTCCGCCGGACATAGCCTCGTTGAAAAGCTTGCCGAACCTTCCATCGGATTTCAGGTATTCATAAAAATTCATTCCGCGGTGAGCTCTCTCAAACGGAACTCCGCCTTCAAGCACCGCGTCTTTCAACCCGTACCTATTGCGTTGATTATTACATCCACAGTTAATCCGCTATTCAATTAATTAATTAATTAGTTAATACGTACCAGCTTTCCATGATAACCTTGTCTTGGACCAGCAGATGAAAACTGGCGAAAGAGACGCCGTGGTCGTCCTTCGTCAGAAACTTGCTCACCGGACTCAGTCCGTACAGACGTTCGCCGCCGCGGAGCGAGCATCGGACGACGGAGTGGGAGGCCAGCAGTCGGAGCATCCGGTCCACCATTTCGCCGGCGGCGGGGTTCGAGGTCGGCATCTTGGCGGCGATCTCGGCGGCGGAGAGTAGGGAGGCTCCGTCGCCGGAGCCGGAGATGATGTCGAGGATGCCGAGCTCGATCACGGCGTTCAGGACCATCGGAAGGACTGAGCCGGCGGCGAGCTGGTTGGCGAAGAGGGCGGCTTCCTCGTAGTCGTCGTTCATCGTTGACCAACACCTGTAAAACTGTCTCACAATACATTTTCGGCTTAACCGATAAATAATTGCTCCTTATATCTTATTCTCTCTCATAAGTCAGTCAACTACGTACAATCGATAGTATAAAAAAAATATAAACAACAAAAGACTTACTACAATACAGTGTACTACTACTACTTCTTACTAAATATTAGGTTTTATTTTTTAATTTTATTAATGATAAATAATTAGTAGGAAGGAACCAAAGGTTAATTTTAACATACTAAAATATCAGTTAACTAAAATAAATTGGAATATAAATTTAGAAAGAATTCTAATCGTTGTTTGGCAACGACAACTGAATAAAAAAAATTACACAGACTCACGCTTTGCTTGATAGTTGATAGATCGATGGATTAAGTTTAATGGAAGAGAAAAGGAAGGAAAATGATGAATTATAGATTGTTAAAAAATTGATTGGTATATTATAAAGAAAGATTACAATTCATTTTTGTTGTTTGGTATAGATATAAAATAAAGAGGATGATTAGTGTTTATTTATTATGCTTAAATTACTATATTACCCTTATATGTACATAATAAATTATATTCATAAAAGTTATATATGTGATTTACTCCATGTTTTGCTTCTATCCTTCCAAATACACGGAAAATGAATCTCTCCTAATCCCTTTTTATTGCTTTCCATCCTCTCTACCAAACAATTATAAGTGATTAATTTTCTCTGTTCAATCCATCCTACTTATTCCATCCTTCCTCTTTCCCTCATACCAAATAAGGCATAAGTCACGTGAAACGTTAAATAAGTAATAAAAAGATTTTTGAAATTAAACAAAATATTTACTTTTAGTTTTGCCTTTTATTTGAACTATTTTTGAAATAGAAAAATAAGTAATAAAAAGAAGAAACCTTATAGTTAAATAAGTAGTAAAAAAAATGAATTGATATCTATAGAGAAAAAATGTGAGAGACCTTAGTAAATTAAAAAAAATTAATATGAGATTATTGCCTGCAATTTTCTCCTCTCTAGTCCCCTTTTTCCTCACTATTTTCCTCCATTGTTTCTCTCATATCATGTTTATCCTTATTCATTTTTAATAGCATATAAAATAAGGAAATGAAAGAAGGAAACACGTGGGGCTTACATATATATTTCAAAGTGACAAGACTATTATAGAAAACAAAAACGCTAATAACAAGTAATTTTCAAGTTCAGTGAGGATCCAATAGCAACAACAACAAAAAACAAAAAAAAAATTATGAGGATGCTGACGTTGGGAGAGAGGCTGAAGAGGATGAGTTGGAATTGGGGGGTATGAGGATGGTGGGAAAGAGGAAACATTGTTTTTTTTGTTTTTTTTAATTAAAATTTAAAAAATAAAAGAAATGGACGACCACACAACAAGGATTCAACAAAAAGAGATATATTTGCTTCATTAGTTTTTGAAGTGAAAAATATGTTATTAACACAAATATGAAAGCATAAACTTGATATTTCCAAAATCATAAAATATAAACGCAGCATTACGATAAAACACACATGAGTGATATTTTTTTCTTTTAACCTTTAATAAACTCCATAATACTAGTAGAGAAATCACAGCATGCCACTCGAAATTCCTTAAATCCGGCAGCTTTGGCCAAGGCTTGGTACTCATTGCTTGTCCTCTCTTTTGCATCATTCCCAAGGAGGGCTAACATAATGACATCAGAACGCACAACACTTTTAGCCGCTAGGTTTTCCTTTGGAGTCTCATCGGGGACAATTACTTCCACCACAATTAGCTTCCCATTATTTGTTATAGCGTCATAGCAATTCTTTAACACCTTCAAGCAATCCTCATCGCCCCAGTTATGCAGTATTGACTAATAACATATAATGAAATGACTAGGTTAAAATTTAAATGATATAAAGTAAAAACAAAAACAAAAATATTATGATATATAATTTTACATTGTTTTTCTTCATAACAAATAATATAAAAACAGAAAACAAAAAAAATAGCTAATTTAAACGTTTGACATTGCTAAATGATAACCAACGTTTGGTAAATTTTAGGTAAATAACTGTAAATAATGACGTGATCTAATATATGGAGATGGTTATTTATCTAAGCTTTACGTCTGTAAATACATGAAAATGATTATTTACCTAAGATTTATCAAACATTGACTATTTAACAATATCAAATGTTTAAGTTGACCGTTTTCCTAATAGACCCATATAAAAAATATGTAACTTATCTTATGACCTTTTCGGCTTTGGCTTTTAATTTGTCGATGTAACATTGTGAACTTGAAAAAACATATAAGCTTTCATCTTACCAAATTTTATTTTTGGTATTTTAGAGGGGGTAAAAATGCCAAACTAGAAATCTCAAGGTTTGAATGAAAAATTACAACTACCAAACAAATGTGAAGGTGGACTATGTCATCTTTGATGGAAATCATTCACCTTCATTATAATTGCATCTCCTTGTGGAACATTGACAAACATATCTCCGCTAACATGCTCTACACCTACAAATTAGAGAGAGATAAGTATAAGATTAGTAAATACTCAATATGTAATCTGCTTTTAAATAAAGTAGAAAGTTATCACATATCAATCCCATATGATTATTACCGGGATATGTTGGAGCATTTTGGATGACATGAGGCAGATCGAAGTTGATTGCGTTGTTAATTGAAGGATACTTGGCGACGATCATGGACATCAGAGCTCCGTTGCCACCACCAACGTCAATCACTGTGTTGAGACCCTCGAACCCTTTGTACCTCTCCACCACTCTCTTCATGCTCAATCTGGTGGAGTGGCCACACATAGCGTCATTGAAAATCTTTCCGAATCTTTCGTCGGATTTTAGGTATTCATAAAAAGTCATCCCATTATGGGTTTTCTCAAACGGAACTCCTCCTTCAAGTACCGCATCTTTCAACCCGTACCTATTATTATCACCAATAATTTAAATAAGATGCATGATTAAGCATTTAATGCTTGGAATTATAGTAGTTGTGGTGCTACTAATTGGTTATCACCATTCCTATTCCTAAGAACTTAACTTGGGTGATAACACTTTTTTGAGGCATAAAGTGAATTTTCAAATGAGGAATTTTTGGAATAAGAAATGTAATATCATTTTTTTTTGTTATTAATAAAAATATTTAATGGAATTATTTTTAGTTACAATTACTATTAAATAAGAAAAAAATATATAAAATAACTAAATTATTATCTTCAATTACAATTATAGGTTAATTATTCAAATATTAAAATTATTGCTACATAGCTTGCTAAGGGTAAGGGTGGCCAGTGACGGATCCAGGATTTCAATCAAGGGGGGGCAAATTTGAGAAATATTTTTTAGGAGGGGCATTATTGAAAAAAAACTTACAAATTTGGGTCAAAAACATAATTATTAATAAAATTTAGGGGTAAAATTATAAAAAAATATAAAAATTTAGGGTTAAAAAAATAATTTTCAAAAATTGAGGGGGGCATTGGCCCACCCTGGCCCCCACCTAGATCCGTCACTGAGGGTGGCCCATAGGGTTTCAATTTCCTCAAAAAATAAATAAACTCTCTAATTATTGAAACTTAAAAATTTCTTACTTATAACATAATTGTTAAAATTAGAACACAATAATAATAGTAATAATTAAATATTACCAGGTCTCCACGTAAACCTTGTCTTGGATCAATTGATGGAGACTTGCGAAAGAGACGCCGTGGTCGTTCTTTATCAGCAACTTGCTCACCGGATTCAGTCCATACACCCGCTCGGCTCCGCCGGAGCAGTCGACGACGGAGCAGCAGGCCAAGAGGCGGAGCATTCGGTCCACCATTTCTCCGGCCGCGGGGTTTGAGGTCGGAAGTTTGGCGGCGATCTCGGCGCCGGAGAGGTGACCGTCTCCGGCGAGGATTTCGAGGACGCCGAGCTCGATCACGGCCTTCACCACCATCGGAAGTACGGACCCTCCGGCGAGATGCATGGTGTACATCTGAGTCTCCTCGTCCTCGGAGCTCATTGCCTGCTTTGACTTTGACTCCATTTTTTTTTTTAAGATATATTTTCCTTTGATCGTATTTACAAATGCCTCTCTGTTTTACTGTTTATATGTAGATATATAGTTGTTGATGCATATTAATTGTAGCCATGAGTTCGCAATTATCTCCGCATGTTACATGACAGAGAGACGCAATCTTTTCGTATCTAATTTTTTAATTGGCTTTTTTTTTTTTTTTTGTTGAAAATATCACTCTATTTCTTTTTTCCTCCATTGTTTCTCTTGTATTCTTTTTTTATTTATTCATTTATAATTATTCATTTAATAAAGCGTATAATATTTTTTTAATGAATAAACCATATAATATAAGGAAATGAAAAGCCACGAGAGTCAGACTTTAAATAATAGCATGCATATGTAAGCGGATGGGCTAATTCTTCAACACCTTTAGGTAACGCTCGTCGCTCGCACTATGGCCACTAATGGAAAGAAAATAAGTAGCCTTTTTTTTATAGAGAAAATAGATGTATTAGACTATTGATATTAGTTTAGTTATTTTTTTTTCATTAACTAATATTATAAACTTTTTTGAGGTAAATTATAGAGAAAAGAAGAGTATTAGACCAAAGCTAGATAATTGACTAAGACTGAGCGTTGTCTACCAAATTGAAATCCAAGAAATGGATGGTTTCAAGTTCTTGTACTCTACATTATTAAAGTACTTGTACAATCTACTACTTACTCAATATTTTTTTCATAAACAAAAGTTTAAAAGGATTCAACAAAAGAAATGAAAAATTTTAAAAATAAAAGAAATGGACGAGCAAACAATAAGGATTCAACAAAAGGGATATATTTGCTTCATTAATAGTTTTTGAAGTGAAAAATATGTTATTAACACAATACTGAAAGCATAAATTTGATATTTCCAAAATCATAAAATATAAACGCAGCATTACGATAAAACACACATGGGATACGAGTGATATTTTTTCTTTTAACCTTTAATAAACTCCATAATACTAGTCGAGAAATCATTGCATGCCACTCGAAATTCCTTAAATCCGGCAGCCTTGGCCAAGGCCTCGTACTCATTCGTTGTCCTCTCTCTTGCATCATTTCCAAAGAGGGCTAACATAGTGACATCAAAACGCACAACAATTTTAGCCGCGAGGTTTTCCTCTGGAGTCTCATCCGGGACAATTAATTCGAGTACAATTAGCTTCCCATTATTTGTTATAGCGTCATAGCAATTCTTCAACACCTTCAAGCAACGCTCATCGCTCCAGTTATGCAGTATCCACTAATAACATATAATGAAATGACTAGGTTAAAATTTAAATAATATAAAATAAAAAACAAAAACAATAAATATTACGATAACGTTACATTGTTTTTCTTCATAACAATAATACAAAAAATATGTAACTTGTCTTATGACTTTTTCGGCTTTGGCTTTTAATTTCTTGATGTAACATTGTGGACTTGAAAAAACATATAAGCTTTCATCTTAATTACCAAATTTTTATTTTTGGTATTTCAGAAGGGGTAAAAATGAAAAACTAAAAATCTCAAGGTTTGAATGTGGACCATGCATGCCAAAAAAAAAAAGATCATGTCATCTTTGATGGAAATCATTCACCTTCATTATAATTGCATCTCCTTTTGGAACATTGACAAACATATCTCCGCTAACATGCTCTACACCTACAAATTAGAGAGAGATAAGTGTAAGATTAGTAAATACTATGTAATCTGCTTTTAAAAAGGTAGAAAGCTATCACATATCCCATATGATTATTACCGGGATATGTTGGAGCATTTTGGATGACATGAGGCAGATCGAAGTTGATTGCATTGTTAATTGAAGGATACTTGGCGACGATCATGGATATCAGAGCTCCGTTGCCACCACCAACGTCAACCACCGTGTTGAGACCCTCGAACCCTTTGTACTTCTCCACCACTCTCTTCATGCTCAATGTGGTGGAGTGGCCACACATAGCGTCATTGAAATTCTTTCCGAATCTTTCGTCGAATTTTAGGTATTCATAAAAAGTCATTCCATTATGGATTTTCTCAAACGGAACTCCTCCTTCAAGTACCGCATCTTTCAACCCGTACCTATTATTATCACCAATAATTTAAAGAAGATGCATAATTAACCATTTAATGCTTGGAATTCAAGTAGTTGTGGTGCTACTAATTGGTTATCACCATTCCTATTCCTAAGAACTTAACTTGGGTGATAACACTTTTTTGAGGCATAAAGTGAATTTTCAAAGAGAAAATGACACATATATACCTCATGTTTTAATGAAATGTCGAGTTTAACCTTTGGTTTTCAAAAATGTCAAGATCATATCATCTGTTTAACTAAAATGACGAAATTATACCCTGAAATAGACAACAGTGCCACAAATCTTCTTTTTATTGACTTTTCATTGACGTTAACTATAATATTTATATGTAAACATCAATTATTTTTATTCATTCGCTTCATATATGTAATTTATTTAAAAACTAAAAAATAAACAACAGTCTCTTAATCGTGAAGAACGCAAAAAGAGGTAAAATGGTAAAAATCGACAGTTGATAGTCATCAAAATTACAGATTCGAACAGAGAACCCAATGATTTGGAGTTACAAGTCGAACACAGAATGAAGTCATCTCTTGGAAGATATGAATTTTATTATTTAATTTCAATTTAAGGCTATTTTTATTTCAAAATTGGAAATTTGAAAGTTAGGATACTGTTTTGAATTTGATTATGTTTTTCTTATATAAGAGTTAATGTCAATGAAATGGAGATTTGTGATACTATTATCCATTTCAGGGTATAATTTCGTCATTTTAGTTAAACAGAAGGTAAGATCTCGACATTTTTGAAAACCAAAGGTTAAAGTCGACATTTCACTAAAACACATGGTATAAATGTGTTATTTTCCCATTTTCAAATAATGAATTTTTGGAAGAGGAAATGTAATATCATTTATTTTTTTATCAATAAAAATATTTAATGGAATTATTTTTAGTTACTATTAATATTAAATAAGAAAAAAATATATAAAATAACTAAATTATTATCTTTGATTGCAATTATAGGTTAATTATTCAAATATATAAAATATTGCTACATAGCTTCCTAAGGGTAAGGGTGGCCCACAGGGTTTCAATTTCCGAAAAAAAAAAAAAAAAAAACTCTTTAATTATTGAAACTTAAAAAGTTATTACTTAT
Source organism: Urtica dioica subsp. dioica (assembly GCF_054948205.1). Taxonomy (NCBI): domain Eukaryota; kingdom Viridiplantae; phylum Streptophyta; class Magnoliopsida; order Rosales; family Urticaceae; genus Urtica; species Urtica dioica. The sequence continues at coordinate 22,657,208 of NC_142767.1, forward strand.
AACATACGTATTAAAATTAGGGAAAATGACACAAATATACCATGTGTTTTAGTGAAATGTTGAGTTTAACATTTGGTTTTCAAAAATGTCGAGTTCATACCCTCTGTTTAATTAAAATGACGCAATTATACCCTGAAATAGACAACATCACTACGAATTTTCTTTTTATTGAATTTTCATTGACGTTGACTATAATATTTATATATGAACACCAATTATCTTTATTCATTCACGCCATATATGTAATTTATTTAAAAACTAAAAAATAAACAACAATCTCTTAGTCGTGAAAAACACAAAAAGATGCAAATGGGTAAAAATCGACAGTGGATAATCAACAAAATCACAAATTCGAACATATATCAAGGATTTAGAGTTGCAATTCGAACACGGAATGAAATAATCTATTGGGAGATATAAATTTTATTATTTAATTTCAATATAAGGCTAATTTTATTTCAAAATTGGGAATTTGAAAATTAGGGTATTGGTTTCGATTTGATTCGTTTTTTTTATATAAGAGTTCATATCAATGAAATTGAGATTTGTGATACTGTTATCCATTTCAGGGTATAATTGCGTCATTTTCGTTAAACAAAGGGTATAATTTCGTCATTTTAGTTAAACTCGACATTTTACTAAAACTCAGAATATATATGTGTTATTTTCCCAAAAAACAATAATAATAGTAATAATTAAATATTACCAGGTCTCCACGTGAACCTTGTCTTGGATCAATTGATGGAGACTAGCGAAAGAGAAGCCGTGGTCATTCTTTATCAGCAACTTGCTCACCGGATTCAGTCCATATACCCGCTCGGCTCCGCCGGAGCAGTCGACGACGGAGCAGCTGGCCAAGAGGCGGAGCATTCGGTCCACCATTTCTCCGGCCGCGGGGTTTGAGGTCGGAAGTTTGGCGGCGATCTCGGCGCCGGAGAGAGGACCATCTCCGGCGAGGATTTCGAGGACGCCGAGCTCGATCACGGCCTTCACCACCATCGGAAGTACGGACCCTCCGGCGAGATGCATGGTGTACATCTGAGTCTCCTCGTCCTCGGAGCTCATTGCCTGCTTTGACTTTGACTCCATTTTTTTTTAAGATATATTTTCCTTTGATCGTATGTACAAATGCCTCTCTGTATATACGTAGATATATAGTTGTTGATGCATATTAATTGTAGGCTGTAGCCATGAGTTCGCAAATATCTCCGTATGTTACATCACATGACAGAGACGCAATCTTTTCGAATCTATTTTTTCTTTTTGTTGAAAATATCACTCTATTTCTTTTTTCCTCCATTGTTTCTCTTGTATTCTTTTTTTTTTTATTTATTCATTTATAATTATTCATTCAATAAAGCGTAAAATATTTTTTTTAATGAATAAGCCATATAATATAAGGAAATGAAAAGCCACGAGAGTCAGACTTTAAATTAATAGCATTTAGGCGGATGGGCTAATTCTTCAACACCTTTAGGTAACGCTCGTCGCTCGCACTATGGCCACTAATGGGAAGAAAATAAATAGCCTTTTTTTATAGAGAAAATAGATGTATTAGACTATTGATATTAGTTTAGTTCTTTTTTTCAAGATACATAAATACTGTTAATATGATAAACTTTTTTTTAGGTAAGTTATAGAGAAAAGAAAAGTATTAGACCAAAGCTAGTTAATTGACTAAGACTGAGCGTGTCTACCAAATTGAAATCCAACAAATGGATTGTTTCAGGTACTTGTACTCTACATTATTAAAGTACTTCTACAATCTACTACTTAATATTTTCATAAACTACCCTACACGGCCCAAAAGTTTATGAGAAATTGCTCCATTTGTCACCAATTTTATAATTTTTTCTCACTTTCCACCAAAAGACTAATTTTTTTCAAAATGCCACCGAGATGTCAACATTGCTGACATCTATGTCAACAATGTTGACATCTCATAGTGAAGCGCAAAAATAAATGTCAACATTGTTGACATAGATTGTGACATTTTGGGAAAAATTAGTCTTTTGGTGGAAAGTGAGAAAAAATTATAAAATTGGTGACAAATGGGGCAATTTCTCAAAGTTTATTTGCAGTCGCTGTGTAAAATACAAGCATCCTAATTACGACCTAAAAGACGATGCATCGACGAAACCCCTAGCTGCGGAGGTAGGAATAGTTCGGTTGCTCCGGTGAGGATAAATGTGTGAAATCGCATCAATGTCTTGTGTGTGTGAGATAGAGAGAGAGAGAGCGAGAAAACAAAAGCTCGTTTGTTGAGGTTTATTTATTATTATTATTTTATTATTTATAAAAAAAAACAGACTCAGAGATGACTTGGGTTTGATTTGATTTGAGGGTTCATTTTAATCTGGAGAATGGATTGATTAAAGACACGTGACCCACTTGGCTATTTCAACTTTAATCAAACCATTCTCCAGTCCAGATTAAAATACACAAATTGATTATTTAACCAAATCACCCTAAAAAAAATAAACAACAAAAAACTTAACTACAATACAATGTATCTACTACTCCTTCTTACTAAATATTAAGGTTTTATTTTTTAATTTTATTAATGATAAATAAATTAGTAGGAACTAAGGTTAACTAAAATATCAGTTAACTAAAATAAATTGGAATATAAATTTAAAAAGAATTCTAATCGTTGTTTGGCAACGACAACTGAATAAATAAAATAAAAAATTACACACACTAAGTCACGTAAAATATTGAAATTGCTAAATAGATAACGGGGTGAGATTTTTGTTTAAATTGACAATTCCGATGATGTGACAATTAAACAAATATTTACTTCTGGTTTTGCCCTTTATTTGAACGATTTTTGAAATAAAAAAAATAAGAAATTAAAATTAAAATTTAATTAATAAGCATATCTATTAGTGTTTTAAAAACCTCACGATTCTCTCTTTCTCGCCCCATCTCTCCAATCAGCTCTCGTTCTTTCTCTCCGAAAGATTGTAATTCCAAATCTATCTCTCTTTGAATAATAATAAAAAAAAATCAAATACATGATTCCAGATCTCCAACGCCGCTGATTGTTCGGTCACATATCAATCCATGCGACACCGACGACGGAGCGGTGGTTCCTCCATTGGCACCGCTCGACGCAGCCGTTGTAGAACTAGAAACCGACGTCGTCGGCGAAGACAATGACGAAGCACTCGCCGGAGAGTTTTTGGATTGATTACTCGAGGCCACGCGATTATCAGAAGAACACAAAGTCGAGTCGGAGTTAGCGAGACAACACGAAGTCGGAGACCACGCGATTTGAAAATATTGGATTTTAATAAACAATTTTAATTCCTATTCAAAATTCGAAATTAAAAATTGCCAAGATTAATTTAATGAAACGTAAAAGCAAAAAACAAAAGTAATATTAAAAAGCCCAAATCATCCACAAGATGTCACGTCATCGAATTGACTATTTATCTAAAATTTACAAAACGTTGGCTAATTAAAAATTCTTCTAATTTTATTTGGCTACTTTGCTAATTATTTGAAAGAAAAATAGATTTTTGGACTACTTTGCATTGATGATTGAATTTTGTTATCAAACGAAGAAGAAGAAGAAGAAGAAAGAAGAAGAAGAAGAAGAAGAAGAAGAAGAAGAAGAAGAAGAAGAAGATTTTGTTATGCGTACGAATTTGCTAGAGAAAGACGCGTTTGAGCAAAATGTGAGATAAACCTTGTTTAATGATTTTGGATCAATCCTTGTCTTGCAGTTCATTATTGCAATTATGTAGTAGCTGAATCTCAGTGACTAAAACAAACGTGCTGCCGGGACTCAACATCTTCTCCAGTGACTGAAGCAACTAAGCATAGAAAAATATTGTTTTGTTTGTTGTACAACACAACATCAGTTTCAAAGTCAGCGTTATGATTTGAAGTTTTGAACGTCACGTCCCATTGCTTTGAAAAAAATCCCACATTGGTTTAAGGATCGAGCAAAATGAATTTCAATGTAATATAAATAAGCAAGAGAGCAAAATGAATTTCAATATATCATATAAATAAGCAAGAGTTTCGCACGACCATCATAGTATTAAAATAAAGAAATGATATTAGATTAATTATTATGTACTACAATAGGATGATATTATTAATTATTATAAGTAAGTGAATGACATATCTTTAGCTAATTTCGCATGACCGTAGAAAAGTGATGTACCGCTTCGCATCACTCGCACTGAACCCACGGTAATCCAGTGTACCGCGGCGGCGACCGAGGAGGTTCTTGGCCGTGAGATGGTCGGAGACGGCCCTGAAGTGACAGAGACCGAGGAGGTTCTTGGCCGTGAGATGGTCAGAGACGGCCGAGCCACGGCGACCAAGGAGAGTGGACTGCATTCTTCTTGGCCGTCGTCGTGCATTGCTCTCCGTCGACGGCATTGACGACGACACGGAGTGTGGACTTGGTTCACCATCCTCGTACATCGCTCTCCAAGTTGTACATTATGCCGGAGAAGATTGCGCTGTCGTCGACGAACTCTGACGATACCTTCTCGGGTACGACCTTTAAATCCATGATGACGATAGATAGGTCAACGAAAGAAGAAGAAACAGAAGAGCGTATAGAGAGAGATAAAGAGAGAGAGTGTCTGAGATACATAGACGAATATTTTCTTTGGCCTAATTTAATCTCTAGGTGGATTAGGTTTCCATGTAAAAAAAGAGGAGGACGACGATGTAGAGCTGGTCTCTGAACGAAGTGCAGTGAGACCGACTAATGGTATGTGCTCCTGCGTAGCCAAATTCAGGTGATGAATAAGGTATTGCGGAATTTTTGTATTGATAATTGATTATGTTAAAAATGTGATGTATGTTTGGCATGTCATGTATAAATCTGATGGTTATTAAGGTCAAGTTTTGTCTAAAGTATTGATTTCTTATATAAGTTGTGTGCTCACTTGAACTTCAGATGACAATTTAACTTCTTTAAAGTGTTTGAATGTTTCTTGATGTTGTTTCTCAGTTTTATATCTCAGTTAGCCAAATCACCCCAAGTCAGGGCAATAGTTCCTTAGATTTTTGCTGATAGCTAGTTAATGCATATATACATGTAACTAATGCTTCTTTTGAGAGTTCTAGATTAATATATAAAAATTCTATGACGACCATCGAATATGGGTCCTTGATGCAGGGCAAATTGGGCTACAGTCTCAAGAATGTTGTGATCACCGAAACGGAAAAAAGAATAGTGTTTTCTGAGTGGAATCGACCTAGTAAACAAGACCCACATAGTGGGGTCTCGGGATTTAAGTCGAATTCTGACGTTTAAGCTTTCAAAATAACGTTTTGTGTTCTTCTCAATTTACTTAATTCTAGTTTTTATTATTGTGTTAAGTAGATTTAATTTGATGTATTAATATTCAGTTTTGGATTATGAAAAGTCTCTTGATGCATCTATAAATCTTGAGCACTTATTTTGTAATAGATAGATTATGAATGAAAAAAAAAATTAAAACCTTTGTGTTTTTATCCCCAAATTCGTGTGTTCTTGTGAGGATCCGATTTAATGCCCGAGACCTAGTATTCGTGAGCGAATCAATAGGTGGAGGAAGGTTTTTCGATTGGGTATTCGTGCGTCGAATCAACAATCGTAGTCCATTTATCTCATCAACAAAATTTCCGTTGCATCAGTCCTGATCCCGCCCTCGATGCTCAGGATCATAAACATTATTTGAGGAATCATTCAACAACTTGGAGCTATTTTGTAACTTTAACTTTATTATTAGTAGACTCAATTCTTACAAGACCTCTTTCTTTGGTAGTTGCTATAATGTTCGTTCTGCATACAAGATTATATTGTAGAAGACGAGACTCCTATAATGAGGCATATCTAGGTAAGCAAATGAGGTATATAAGACACCTTGTTACATATGTTTACCACCAACTTTTAAATGTTACAACTTTATTATAATTTACCAATTTCTTAAAAAGTAAAAGTAAATAAAACTTAATGATATAACAGCTCACACCCAAATATTTGGTGTCATGTTAACTTCGCAGCTCATCTCTATCTTTGCTCACCGTGAGCGGACTACTTCCGTCATGAATTTTGTTTTTTCTGCTTTTTTTTTTTTTAAGAGCTACACTTAATTAATATCCAGAGTGTACACTACTCTATCTATCCTAATGTTTTGAGCTTTGTATATGACGAGAGTAAACTATACCATTGTTAAAAACTTAAAAATGTTGTTAATTAGAATAAGGACATGAATAGGCAAACGGCCTTACATATATTTTGAAGCCAACGAGACTAACACTTAACATTAAATATGGAAAGAAAAACAAAAAGACGATACAATTTATAATATATATATTTGAGTTGACAAATTAGAAGTAGGTGGATGGGATCATATAGGATATTAAAATATGAGATAATGTTCAATTTTAATATTTGAGAAACTCCATAATATTGGTAGAGAAATCATTGCATACGACTCGGAACCCCTTAAATCCGGCGGCCTTGGCCAAGGTCTCGTACTCATTTGCCGTTCTCTCTCTCGCTTCGGGAAGGAGGGCCAACATGATGACGTCAAAGCGCACAACACGTCGTGCCACGTGGCTTTCTTCTGGGGCATCGCCCGGAATTAAATATTCGATAACAATCAACTTCCCGTTATTTATTATTGCGTCATAGCAATTCCTCAACACCTTCAAGCAATGCTCGTCGCTCCAGTTATGCATTATCCACTAATTAAGAAAAAAAAATATTATGACGGCACTGTCTTTTATTTTCATACCAAACATGTAGCAGTGTAGTTGTTGTTGTAACATTTTGGCTTTTTAAAAGAAAATTAATTTGGTGTTCATCTTACGGGAATTTAAAAATTATTGAGAATCTTTAGAGGTGATAATTAATGCCGAATAAATAAGTTTAAATTTTAAAGATAATTAACTATTACAATTTACTACTACACCGAACAAATTAAAAGGTCAACACTAAAAATGATTTACCTTCAGGATAATTGCATCTCCACGTGGCACATTGACAAACATATCTCCGCTAACATGCTCTACACCTATAGTGGAGAGAGACACATATAAGAATTATTTTTTACACCAAGAGATATATATACGACTAGCAAATACTTATAAATGTTAGTTAGCAATAGAAAAAAAAATAGTAAATAATTGTAACCACGGTATTTTCCTCCTTATGTCAAGCTCTTAACAAAAATCATATATTAATTACCGGGATAAGTCGGAGCATTTTGGATAACATTAGGCAAATCGAAGTTAATAGCGTTGTTTATGGAAGGGTTTTTTTGGACTATCATGGCAAGAAGAGCTCCGTTGCCACCACCAACGTCGACCACCGTGTTTAGGCCCTCAAACCCTTTGTAGCTTTCCACAACACTCTTCAAGCTCGTCGTGGAAATTCCAGACATAGCCTGGTTGAATATATTACCGAATCTTTCATCTGATTTCACGTATTCATAAAAACTCATGCCATTATGAGTTTTCTCAAATGGAACTCCACCCCCAAGAACTGCATCTTTCAATCCGTACCTATTCTTGCCAGTTATTCAAAAGGAAGGAAAAATTTAGCAATGAACTATATTTTCCAAAAATAGAGTTCGAATCACTTTTTGTCTTTTCCTTAAAGTTCCTTTGTATATTTTGTTTATATTATGAACTTGAATTGAGTTATTTCTAGATTTAATTATTCATGGGGAGTCTTTATTTAATTTAAGTTTTATAATAGATTTTGCAATAATAGTACTCTTGAATTTTTCTAATTTTCGAATAATTTTGTTTAACAAATTTATTCAAAATTTCCAGAGATTAATTAATATTGATAGTAATTATTCAATTATTTTTTTATGCTTTTACCCTTATAAAATTTAATTTGTCATTTTCCCCCCTTAAATTTGATACATATAGCTCTGCGTCACAGTGGGAAAAAAATTTATAATTGCCTGAAAATAAATATCATTACCAGGTATCCACGTAAACCTTGTCTTGAACGAGCAGGTGAAAATTAGCGAAAGAGACACCGTGATCGTTCTTTATCAGAAACTTGCTCACCGGACTCAGTCCGTACAGCCGGTCGTCGCCGCCGTCACGGAAGGAACAGTTAACGACGGAGCAGCAGGCGAGGAGGCGGAGCATCCGGTCCACCATTTCTCCGGCCGCCAGGTTTGAGGTCGGAAGTTTGGCGGCGATCTCGGCGCCGGAGAGAGGACCATCCCCGGCGAGGATTTCGAGGATTCCGAGCTCGATCACGGCTTTCACCACCATCGGAAGTACGGACCCTCCGGCGAGATGCATGGCGTACATCATAGTCTCCTCGTCGCCGGTGCTCATTGCATGCGTTGACTTTGACCCCATAATGATTTTGCTTGCATAAATATAAATATGCCTATATTTTCTCTATATTGTGTAGATGTATTATGAGTTTGTAATGTTAGTATAAATAATCAATCATATGTCTAGCATAGCTCTATGTACCTGGACAATATGCTACAAGAGACGATATGCAAATCTTTCGAATCTAATTAATTAATTGAATTATTATTTGTATCACAATTGCATAATTCATTTATAAAAATAGTTGTTGTGTTGTCTAAAGATGTATGTACTACAAAGATGATGAAAGAGGAATACGTGTGCATGTTTAGCTTTCTTTATAAAAAGAATACACGATGTCATAGTTACAGAGTTGTTACAAAATGATTAAATCTTTCAAATTTCAATGATCCCACTATATATTTTTTTTTCTATATGGTCAGAAAAAATGATGATTAATAAATCCCAATACATTATATTATCCCCTTGTGTAATTGACCTCAGTATGTAATTATTTATCAGGCAAAAGAAATTCCCAAACATGAAAGGGAAGAATTTGTTGGCTAGTCTTGTGAAACTCCATAATAGGCTGAGAGAGCAAGATTCGCAAATTGCAATATAGAACTCCCTCCAAAGTCCAACGCAACAAAGCCCATTATGATAATATAAGAATGCGGTTCTTTATTTTTAACTAATTATCAGGATAACACACCTAAATTTTTTTAAGATAAATAAATAATTTTTTATTTTTGTTAATTTTGAATAAATTATTTAAGATTTTAGTTTTTTTAATTTATATTTACTGTTTATAATTTAATTTATATAGAAAAATAATTATTTACACTTAATAAGATTTAAAACACTTATAATTTTAAAAAAATATTTATGTAATTTTAAATTGGATTCAATGTGTCTTTCTTTGAATTCATATTTTATTTATTTACTATTTCTCTGAATTCCTCTATAAAACTGTAATCTACATAAAATAATGAGTCCATTAGAAAAATAGTCAATTTACACGTTTGATATTATTAAATAGTCAATGTTGGGTAAATCTTAGATAACGACGTAATTATAGAGTTGGTGACACGTACACACACGAGGATAATAACATATAGAATCTCACAATGACCCCATCAATACATTATTAAACAAAAGCCAATAACGGAAACATGAAGATGAAAAAGAGTTTCGTGGGCTAGTTCTTGATAAACTCCACAACATGGGTGTAGAAAGCATCGCAGGCGACACGGCAGCGGCTGAATCTGGCGGCGGCGTACTCTCTCTCCGTCCTCTCTCTGCCGTCGGGATTGTGAGCTAACATCACCACGTCTATGCGCACGTGAAAGAATTGTGGGTGATGATAAAGAGCGGAGATGGGTTTTGTTGGTCAAAGCTTTTCGTCTTCAAATCCCCGCCTTATATTTGCGGAGTTTAGAGCATAAAAAATCGAGCAATAATAAGCTTGTTATGTGGAACCCGTAGACAGACGGCGATGAAGACAGTTGTCACGAGCTTGTGGATCGTTGGCAACTCGGTATTGTCAATGACTACGTTCCAACTTTGGTCTCGGTCTTTCCAGATCCTTGATATATAGATCAATGAACTTCTAATTTTTATTACGTTAACTTTCGGTATATTTATTTTTATTTGTATGATGCTCGAGAGAGATTTTGCAATATTATAAACGTGAACGTGATTAGCAAAATAGGTGTGTTTAAATCGAGCGTGAATTCTGTGAATAATCCAAATAATAGGGGAGACTTGTGCCCTTGCTTTCTCATTACCATAAAATCCACGTTTATTGCTTTATTTATTTTAAATGTCAATATTAGCTATAATCATTCTCTCCCAATCCTTGAGTTCAATTTGTTATTAGTTGGTTTAAATAAACGGTTAAGCATAGTTCTCGTGGGATCGACTCGTTCTTACGATTGTACTACTCGAGCGACTACATGCACTTGCATACGAAAATATCGCAACACATTAAAAGCGACGGCGATGACCAGCAGATTTACAATCCCCTCGAATCGCCGATGGGTTGGGATGGGAAGCCTATACCTTACTGGCTCTACATGCGAGCTTGGTCAGGTGAAGCATCTCGGGCGTGACTTGGACCCAAACCTCTCTAACCACATTAATCATTTGCAACGACCACGCCTTTGCTGAGACCACATTCTTCGTCTCGTACTTTTGTTACAAAATATATGTATATAGTTGCAGGCAAAGTTGTTTAATAATAATAAAAGAAAAAAAAAAGAACTTGGCTGGTTGTTGTTTATAGATTAAATTTTTCTTGGAAGAAAACGGCGTAACCAAGTTGTATGTTACTTGTTGATTCAAAGAATGGCTGTTAATTTGAATGCCTATGTGTATGATGAGTAGAAGTAGAAGGAATAAATATAGTATATTTTGTAATATTGACTCCACACATGAATGATGATATATAGTTCAAGAAACGAAAAAAAAAAAAAAAAAAATGAATCGTCTATTGCACGGCGACACGGCGGCAAGAAGGGCACGAGTTACGAGAGAGCAACCAGGCAACGAGGCAGCGGCGGTGGAAGAGATGGCCGCAGTGGGTGCGGACCACGTGCTTGCGAGTGCCCAACAATGTCTCCAAACAAATGGCGCACGTTTCGTCCGCGGGGAGGCGCTTGACACGCACGCGCCGGAGCTGCGCGTGCATCGACGAACGGTACGAGCCGAGCTCACTGATTTCTCTCTCCAAAAACTCGTCTCCGCCGGGGCGGTACGGCCCGATGATCCACACCTCGAAATAGAGCACCCTCTCGCTCGGGAACCGCAGCGCGGCGTCGGCCACGCAGTCGCGCAGCCACGCGCCAATCGGCGGCAGCAGCGCCGCCGGAAGCCGCCACGGCACCTCCGCGAACATCTCGGAGACCGTCGAGAAGTCGAAGCTCCGCCGCTCGCCCGCTCGCCGCCGCCTGTACAGACCCTTCACCCGCGTCCTCTCCGCACCCCAGTCGTAGTTCACGTACTTGGCCGTCATCACCAAGTATTCCTTCCCGTCTTCCGCCGCCGCCGCCGCGTCCCCACCACGTCCGCGCCGCGCCGCCCTTTTTCTCGCCACCGCGGAAGTGCAGTACCTCTCGCCCTCGATCCAGTTTTCGTTACTGCCATCATCGTTTGATAGGTTGTACACTATATGCCTTGGTTCTTCCATTCTCTACTAACTTTCGCTCTCTCTGAAGTCTAAACCCTTTCTCTTTTTTATTTTTATTTTTTTTTATCCATTCCTTAACCACGTACGTAATGTATATATACACCCCTTTCTACCCATCCAATCCGATTCCTACTTTTTTTTTGTGGTATTTGCATCTTATGTCACAAATTGGCAATCCAATTGTAAATAAGTCACACGCAAAAAATTTAGAAAGTTTTAGCGAAAGATGAAGTGATTTTTAATGAGGTATTGTAAAAATTCAGAAGACATTGAGTAACTAATAAAAAGATTAAATGATGAGAGAGAGTAATTTGAAATTTGCACATATGACACGAATGTAAATACGTGACACAAATGCAATTTTGACAATTTTGTGACACAAATGCAAAAACCCGACGAATTTGTGACATTGACGCAAATTTCCCTTTTTTTTCATACGGAAACCTATCTTTATTCTTACCATTAGGCCCAGCCCACAAAAATAAAAATGAAAATACAACTTTAATACGCTTATTCTAAATCCTATAAAAAAACGATATTTTTTCCCAAAATTTAATATTACTTTCGATAGAGAATTTCTTTTCGTTCTCATCTTCCCATTATGATGAAAAAAAGAGGAGTTAGGTATATACGTAGCCCATTCAAACTTCATACGTTAAAATTCTAATCACAATATATAAAAAATTAAGAAAGTTGGTCAAACTAAAACACGATGCATGTTAAATAATACGTAGTCGCATGAATTGGACTAATTCGTTAATTATTCGAATAATTTGACTATATTTTTAATTGATAATAACCGTTTTTCTATTTCATATAGTTTCTTAAAAAAACGCATTTTTTACCATCCTCATTGTACTCCTAAGCCGGAAGCCCCTATAAACAAGACGAAATAACAAAGAAAATAAGTCTATCCTAACATAGTAAAGTCCACATAAGTTCAACAGCCTACAAAAAGGACGTACATTCACTTTTTATTCATCAAAATAGCACACTTAACAACGTAATTATAGAGTTGATGACACTTACACACATGATGATAATAACATATAGAACACATGATGATAATAACATATAGAATCTCACAATGACCCCATCATCAATACATTATTAATCAAACAAAAGACAATATCGGAAACATGAAGATGAAAAAGAGTTTCGTGGGCTAGTTCTTGAGAAACTCCACAACATGGGTGTAGAAAGCATCGCAGGCGACACGGCAGCGGCTGAATCCGGCGGCGGTGGCCAAGGCGGCATACTCTCTCTCCGTCCTCTCTCTGCCGCCGGGATTGTGTGCCAACATGACCACGTCTATGCGCACCACTCTCCTCGCCACAAGGCTCGTCTCCACCGCCTCCGAAACCACGCTTTCTATCACCACCACCTTCCCATTCTCCGCCACTGCATCGTAGCATTTCTTCAACACCTTCACACACTTCTCGTCGCTCCAGTTGTGAAGGATCGCCTACATATGATAGTAACAAATTAAAACAACCCAAATGAGATATTATGCGAAAATATCATGAGGTTCCATCTCAAAATCAATTGGCAATGAGAGGAGTGACTCATGACCTTTATAAATCTTTTTAGTTCTAATTCTCTTTTCTACGTAGGATTTCTAACATATTAAGATAAATAAATTATTAGAACATAAAAAAAAATGCTAGACAACAAACAAGAGATCTTATTACCTTCATGAGAATTGCGTCTCCACGTGGCACACTCTCAAACATGTCGCCACCAACGTGTTCAACTCCTATACATGCATAAAAATATTATTAGTCTCAATGTCGGAGCCAGAAATTCAATTCAAGAGGGCAAATTTGAAAAAATCATATAAATTTAAACAAAATTGTTAAATTTTTAAGGCAAAAATTGTAATTTTTAAAAGTTCAGGGGAACATTTACCCCTCTTGGCCTCAGGGTTACCCTGTTTATGCCCTGCCGGCCCTGGGTTAAGGCGGGCTAGGCCCAGGCCTATGGCCCCATCTGTGGATGGGCCCCAAAAAATTTATACTTTTTTGTCTATTTTTAAGAAAATTTACATTTTTTACCCTAAAAATTTACACTTTTGGCCCATTTTTTAAAAAAATTTACATTTTTACCCTGAAAATTTAAATTTTTATTAGTATTATAGGGCCCCAAAATATTGAATCGCCTAGAGCCTCCGGTGAGTTTGGGCCGGCCCTGCCGACTTATATATGAGGCAACTAAAGCCATTGCTTAAAAATAGGTGTATATGAGACGCATAGGTACCACGATGCGCGGGAGCTTGTTTGATGACATGCGGGAGATCGTAGTTAATGGCGGTGGTGATGGAAGGGTGCTTTGCGACCACCATGGCCAGCAAAGCTCCAGAGACGCCACCAACGTCGACGATTGTGTCGATTCCCTCGAACCCTTTGTACGTGTCAACCAGCTTCTTCATGGTTATGGTTGAGTTGTCGAACATCGCTTGGTTGAATATTTTGCTGAAGGTTTGGTTCTTCTTACGGTACTCGAACACGTTCATTCCGTGGGCCTTCTCAAATGGAACCCCGCCTTCAAGCACCACGTCTTTCAACTCGTGCCTGCTCATACCATTACATACACATCCGAAAACGAATGCCAATTTTTTTTAGGGACCAATAATAACACTATGCAGTGTCACATATGAGATAGCTATTTTCATGTTGTCCAACTCCATACTAAAAATTAAATATAAATTTTAACGATAAGTATATGAGATTTACATTTTATACTATTCCTAAATTATCATTGTATCGGTAAACATAATGCATATGTCTTCTCGCATTATATAGTGTGTTATTTGAATGTGTTATAGCTATACAGGCAATGGAAATATGTGCAATATCATGTTTTAATGATTTTTTGACAATGTGATTAAATTACTTAGGTAAACCATCCAAAATTTAAATTACAGTATCAAAACTTGAACTTTGAACTATTTTGTTAATTATATATATAGCTATAACGTGAGGTGACTTTCAGTTTATAAAATAACTGGTAGCTTGAGTATATATTTTACAAAATTAAAGTGGATGGCTAATTAAAAAAGAAAAAGAAAAAAAGTATAGTATGTTTATATGTGAGTAAATGTATTGATGATGGTACCAGCTGGCCATGTAAGCCTTGTCGGAGTTCATCAAGCAAAGATGAGCGAAGGAAACGCCTTCGTCGTTCTTCGTCAGAAACTTGCCCACCGGACTCAGCCCGTAGAGCCGCTCTACTCCGTCGCCGGAGCCGGCGCGGCGGAGGGAGCACCGCACGACGGAGTGGCAGGCGAGGAGGCGCAGCATGCGGTCCACCATGCTGCCGGCTTCGGGGTTCGACGCCGGAAGGTGGGCGGCGATCTCGGCGCCGGAGAGGGAGGCTCCGTCGCCGGCGGCGGAGATGATGTCGAGTAAGCCGAGCTCGATCGTGGCTTTCAGGACCATCGGAAGTATGGAGCCGCTGGCGAGCTCCATCGCCAACAGAGCGCTCTCGTCGTAGCTCATTTTTTTTGTTGTTGTCGTTTTTTGGGTTTGGGAAAAGATGGGTTTGTGTCGTTTATGGAATGTGATTGTAGTTTGGTATATATATATATATAAGGATTAAGGATGTGTTTATGGGGGTTGGCTTATTTTGGTTTTGGTTGGTGTGTGGAGGTTGTGTCGGTGGTTCTTATCCGACATTTCCCAAATTGGAATATCATAATAATGTCACACACCCACGCTCAAACCCACATTCAAAGTCAAACTCCACTCGTGAGCGACAACAAATAATTTGATGTACAGAACAATGTATTCTAAAAAAAAAAAAAGGTAAAACTTGTGAGATATTCGGTGTATATCGGGTTTTTACTATTTTTAATTATGTTCGAATATCAATTTTTAACTTTTGAATATATATAAAAAAAATTAAATTCAAACGGTAAAAAATTAAGTAAATTTGTAAATAAAAAAGATATATTTTAAACAAAATGGTATTTTCGGAACAAGTTTTTTAAAAAATCAGTATATCATAGATTTTCCTCAAATTTAGTAACGGAAACTTTTCCTTTTTTAACTAACGTTGTTTAATTATAGGGATTCAAGATTCCGTCGTTTCAGCATAATCCCTGTCGTTTTAAGAATCCCTGTCGTTTTGCAAACTCTCTGTCGTTTTAAGAATCTCTGTCGTTTTGCAAACTTTCTGTCGTTTTGCAGAATCAATGAATCCCTGTCGTTTTGCAGAATTCTGTCGTTTTTCAGAATCCCTGTCGTTTTGCAAAATCCCTGTCGTTTTAAGAACCCCTGTCGTTTTGCAAACTCTCTGTCGTTTTAATAATCCCTGTCGTTTTGCAAACTCTCTGTCGTTTTAAGAATCCCTGTCGTTTTTAAGAATCCATGTCGTTTTGTAGAATCAATGTCGTTTTTCTGAATCTCTGTCGTTTTTCAGAATCCCTGTCGTTTTTCAGAATCACTTTCGTTTTGCAAAATCCCTGTTGTGTTTTCTACCCCAAAGGCCAAGCCTATTAATAGGTCGTGATCACAAACGTGTACAGTGAAAATTCCACAACGGCAAGAAAAAAGCAATAAAAAAATTTAAAAAAACCATTCAAATTCTGTATCGTCACTCTCTCTCACTCATCATAAACCCAAGAGTGAGACGCAAGGAGACGAATATGAGCAAAATCTACAGAAAAGTGGCCGAGAAACCGCCATCGCCGCCACCGATGTTCGCGAGAATCGACAGCGTGTTTCTGGCGAGTCCGATAATGATTTCGTCGGGATCGTCGTCGGAGAAGGGGGGCACAGAAACAACTCCGATCAGACACATCGCGTGTCTAAAAAAACCCGACGATATCAAAAGGTTCGAAGAAACCGAGGATTGTTTCATCCTCGATTTCGAACCGGAAAACCTAATTTCTCGCTTCGACGACGACGGCGACAAAGAAATCTCTCTCGTCGCCGAGAAAGGCCAGGTCACTTTTCCGGTTTCCCATCATATGATTGACTTTTTTGTTTGATCGAAGTAACAAATCTCGAAAAAAAGTTTCTATCTTTACAATGTCATTGATTTGGTATCTTAATTAACCCCTAAAACAAGTCACTCTTTGATTTTGTTCAAAAGCTTGCAACTTTGCTAAAATTGTAGCAACAAGGTTTGAAATTGTATGAGAAGTTTTTCATGTTAATTAATTTATTAATTTTATGCTTATTGATTGTAGGTTGTGGTGGCTTGTAAAGACTATCCACATTCAAGACACCTCTGTTTGAAATTCCCATTCGAGACAACTTCTCATGGAAGTCACTGTAATATGGTATGCTAACATTGATACATAAATCATAGTTCATGTACGTGTGTTAAATTTGACATAATGACAAATTGGACTATACTTCTGTTTTATTTGGGGGTAATTTCGTAGAGCTATTGCTACACGACATTGGTGGTAATATAATCGTAGGAACAAAGGGTATTAGTTTTTTTTTTCATGGATTTGTTGAAGATTATCCACATTCAAGACATCTCTGTTTGAACTCCCAATTTGAGACTTTTTCTCATGATGAATCATAGGAACAAAGTTTTTATGTATGTGTTAAATTTGACATGTTGAAATTGGACTATACTACTGTTTTTTTTTTTTTTTTTTTTTTTTCACAGGTGGTAATTGTAGGAACAAAGGGTGTTACTTTGTTTTTTAATCATTATAATTACTATGTATATGTTAAATGTGACTTTGAGATTGGACTATTTTTTTTTCTTCTTTTTTCGCGAAGTGCTATTGCTACGTATGCGATTCTCCGGCACCGTGCTCAAAGTGGACCGATCCGGCGGTGGCCCATTGCCATGCCACCGATAAGATTGATACGTGGAAGATCATGCGAACAATGAACCGCGGAATTACAAAGTCGAATTAAAGAGACAAACAAATCACCCTTATTTTGTGTCTTCATTTAGACCACAAGGGAAATAGTTAGTTATCACGTCAGTCACGCCATTTTTGGGGCTTAGGAAAAACACTATAGACAGAATGGAAAGTGGTGCAGAGTTTGACTCCCTCAAACCTGTGGTTTTTTGCTATGTATTTACACTTCCTTGAAGGTCTTAGTTTCAATGTCATTGAAGTTGAATACTTTTATTTATTTATTTATTTTGGAAAGCATGTTAGGCTATGTATATACGCGCGTCAGAACAAGCATTCTTGTCTCTTTTGCCTTGTCATGGAAGTTTGCTCTTTTCCCTGGTTATTGTGCTGTTTATTCTATCGTATTTCAAATCTAGATTAAAGCTCTACATAGAAGGGTTATTGAGATGACTCGAAACATGTTCATTACTTCATTTACTTATGAAAAGGATGGTATCAGGTAGGCCAAATATCAGAAAATTTAATATTATGCATGATTTTTCTGCGACTGAATTATTAAGTTAGAAATATTAAATTCCTCTGCGACTTATCAAGTAGAAGTACTAAAACTTTCCGCAACTCATAAATTAGCATGCAAAAAAACTATATCAAAATACTAATTTTTTTTTTAAAATAAAACAAACCAAAACATTAATTAAGTTATAATTTTTTTTAACATTGATATAAGTTATAACATGATGATAAATTTAAAATTAAATATATATTTACACATGTGATAGATTTTTTTAACAACAAAAAGAAGACGGTATTTGAGTTAAAATAGTAAAATAAACCATGATGCGCAAATTTATCTTGGGCCGGTCCATGAACTCTTATTGGGCCGATATTAAGCCCATTCCCAAAAAAACGGTGGGTAGTGAAAAAAAACCCTTGAAGTGATAGTAGTATAATTGTGTTCTTTCTGATAAAATCTCATCATATAATAGCTCTATCTTCTTTAGTACACTGTCTCTCTCTTACTGTCTTTCTAGAAACCCAATCTCCTCTCTCTCTCTCTACTCGCCGAAGATGTCGCCGCCGCCAGCCGCCGAAGCCACCGTCGTCGCTCCCGCCACCGTCGAGGAGGTTACAGTCACCGAGGAGACTCTCAAGTCCATTTCTGAGGTCTCTTAAAATAAAATACTGTAAAAATCATAGAGAAACTGACTGTTCTGTTTTACTGATTTTGATTTTGAAATGAATGTTTGTCTGTTTGTTTTTCGGCAGAGCTTTAAAGATGATGTTGTCGTCGAGGACGTTAAGGACGACAAGGACGAAGATGACGATGACGACGACGATGAGGACGACGACGATGACAAGGATGATGGAATTCTAGGTCTATTTTCCTCTACTGGTTTTTAGATTATCCAGTATTTATGTTTCCTTTCGTGTTTTTGCCGTTCGTTTATCGGATTAGGGTTTTACCTTTTTTACTAATTAGGGTTTTCGCTGTGTGGCTATGGTTCGTTGCTGACTTTTGTTTGATAAGCTAGGTTTGTTCGAGTTTTTCTGTGTTTGCTCTTGTTGCGGAAACGAAGGCTAAATTAAGTTTCTTTTCCTGTATGTTTGTCCCTGAAATTTCTTCTATAGAGTTATCATTTCTAGGTTTTAGGAAAAAAAAAAAAACTTTTGTTAGCTTAAGCCAAATTATTTTGGAGCCAAAAAGGGTGGAATGGATTATATAGAGCAAATTACATAATTTTTTTTTTCAAGTGAAAATGGGTACTTTGGTCGATTTCCAGTGACTATTATGTCTTAATTTGAGCTTATTTAACAACTTTCAGATTGTAAGTCTCTAATGAAATAATTGCATTGTGGGCTAATTAGTCAGATAATGAAATGCAGGCACTAACGGAGGATCGAAGCAGAGCCGAAGCGAGAAGAAGAGCCGCAAGGCTATGCTGAAGCTGGGCATGAAACCGGTCACCGGAGTTAGCCGAGTCACGATCAAGAGGACCAAAAACGTAAGCTCTTCGACCACGAACGCCGTAATAATAATCATCGTCGGTAACTCGGAATTTCGACTGATGTCCTCTGTCATGTTGTCGTTGCAGATCCTATTCTTCATCTCGAAACCGGACGTGTTCAAGAGCCCGAACTCGGAGACGTACGTGATATTCGGAGAGGCCAAGATCGAGGACCTGAGCTCGCAGCTCCAGACCCAGGCGGCCCAGCAGTTCAGGGTGCCCGACATGTCCTCCGTGGCGGGCCCCACCGCCTCCACCGCCGCCGCTTCCGGCGGAGCTCCGGCGGAGGAGGACGACGACGAGGGCGAGATCGACGAGACCGGAGTCGAGGCCCGAGACATCGAGCTCGTCATGACTCAGGCCGGAGTCTCCAAGAAGAAGGCCGTCAAAGCTCTCCAGGCGAGCCAGGGCGACATTGTCACCGCTATCATGGAGCTCACAACTTGAGAGACACAGATAACTAAATTGCCCTTTATGTCCTCTTGTTGACAGTTCGTGTTTTTTTTTTTTTTTTTTGCTTTGATCTTTGATTATGAGTTTCTCGTTTGTAGCTCGAACCGGGTCTTTTATAATTTATAAGGAGAGAGGCTAGATTGATTGTGCTTTCATTTTTGTTCATGACTGTCAAGACATTCAGTCTGTGAGAGATTTGTCAAGGTTTTTGCGCCCCTTATTTGTTATTATTATTATTATTAATTTTCATCCCTTTGCAAACTCAAAAGTTTAAAACATAAAAAAAAAGGAATTGGAGCACTGCTTAATTATTATTATTATTGTGCCTCTTTCTAAAACGCTGAATTAATGACCCGGCAATTGGTTCGGATCTCGGTGGGGCTTCCAGTCGGGTCCTTGACACTCCCCATCTTGACCATTGCCGCGGCGAACTTGAAGAGCCAGAGCCGTTGATTCATGGCGTTCTGGTTCACCTCGTTGGCCGTTTCTTGGTCTGACATTAGGTTTTGATCGGATTCGAACAATCCACGGTTTGCGAGGAGGTCAGCATAGTAACTGACGTCGGTGGTGACGGGGCTGAAAGGATTCATTGGAACCACCAAGTTTGGGCTCCCCTGTGGGCACCGCTGCTTCAACTGAGCCGCGTAAATCGGGTCCAGACTCGGGTCTTGGCTCGTCGTCGCGTTGAAGTTGTAGAGCCGGTTGCTGAACGAACTGCAGTGAGACCTCCCAATGGTATGTGCTCCTGCGTACCCGAATTCGGATTATGAAAAAGTCATTGCTGATTTCTTTTGGGTGTAATAGCATAATTGACACGTTAATTAAGTTTGTCTAGGTGTAGAATCTCATCATAAAAAAAAAAATCATTTTTTTTAGATGATTAAAATGCTACAAGATTTTTATAGTTTGTGGACCATTTTTCTCCAAAAATAGTAAAATTTATTTGTTTAAAAGTTTCATACCAGAAAGAGTGACCATTTCTTGTTGTGTGAGTCCTTTAGCGCCGAAGACCTGAGTGAGTTGGTCGACATTGGAGGTCGGGCCGGGCAAGTTTGAGTTAGCTTCCGAGTCCAACGAAACCCTTCCGTCTCTTCTTCCCGCCGGGACAGGATATCCGAGCCCTCTCGTCTGCAATTTTTCAAAGACCAAACAGATCAATGAAGTTGAACATGAAAGAAGTAATTTAATCAACATGTTTTTTTCTTTCGCTTAGCTTACGAGTTCAACGCTGTCCCTCGCGGCAAACGCGAGTATATCCGCACACGAGACAGTGTTTTCGCATCGCCTTTCGATCCTGGCTTTGGCTCTGTCTATCACTTCAAACCCTCTCAGGCTCGGGTTGTTCGCCGGCGAGTCTTTCTCAGCCGTGTTCGAGAGCGTCGAATCAATCAGCACCGATCCATCGCAGCCCTGATTAATTTCAGCGCCAACATGAAATTTACGTACAACTAGTTTGCTCGTCGAGTAAAACCAAAATGCGAAAAAAAAACACTTACTCTGACGAAGCAATCGTGGAAGTGCATTCTGACTAAACCGGCGGCCACGCCTTTGTTGACGAAGAACTCTCTCCTAACCTCTTCTTTTACGATGAACTCGGCAAAAGGACACGAAAAGCTGTAAAACCCGACTTGAAGCTGCGAATGAACGCTCGAGCACGAGCAAATGAGCATCACAGCTAGTACAAAGACACTATTATTCATAGTTAGTTTCTGTGGACTCATTTTCTCTTAGTCTCTCAAATGTTGTTGTATTTTCTCTTTTTGGTATTGTAAGCAAAGTAGATTATGCATTTATAGTGGAAATCAGTACAGAACTACTTGGGTTAAGCTAATGTCATTGTTGCTTCATCGGCAAGAAACTACAAGTGCTGTGCTCTCTGAACATAAAAAGTCTGATAAACGACAACCAGAGTTGGTTTAGTGTCTGCTTATAGATATAATCCAAATTGCGCTAGATATTGAAAAGGCCTCAGTTTTAGGGACATGAATGTTTTACAGCGTGATTGTGCGCGTAACTTGATTGAAGTGATTTTGTAGTAAATTAATCAGGAGTTTGACTAGAGAGCACAGAAGAGCCAATGACAATGGAGAGTTTTGCTCTGCACATGCAAAAGAGATTATCCAAAAACGTAGTTGTTAGTATATATATCTATTATATACCTAAAAGCAAAAGAGCGGTGAGACAACAAGTAATGTTAAAAGTTAAATTATTTATGCTAAGCTGACACGTGGCAGTCATTTTATTGTATTTTTTATTTGAAAATATCTTATGTTTTAGTGAAATGTCGAGTTTAATTTTTTATTTTAAAAAATGTCGAATTCATACACTTTATTTAACTAAAATGACGAAATTATACAAAAAGAGATAAATGAATAAAAATCGACAGTTGATAACCATCAAAATCACATATTTAAATAGAAAATTCAAGATTCATAGTTACATTTTCATATATAAAATTTATTATTTAATTTTAATTTGTAATTATTAGATATCCCACAGGTATTCGTAATGATCAGATATCCCCCAAAATACATCATTTCAATTATGCTAAAAATTTATAAGCTACCGAATTCGTCTTGAGTGCATGTTGGATTCGACGTATGTCCTTTTCACTTCTATTAGGAGGTTTTCGGTTTTGCGCAAATAATTAAAACCAACATTATTTATTAGTATGCTAAGATCGGATATTTCCCATAATTATACCGACATACTTTTTTAACTTATCTGAATTGACCGATAGAGTAATCACTTAAATTGATATATCAATATTGAAATAAAATTTATTTATCATTAGCGATTCTAGACTTATTTAAGATCCAATTAGAAATATTGAAGAGAGTATAAAAAAAAAATTATTTAGTAATGAAAGAAATATATTTAGCTTATACCTCTTAAAAATCTATACTGCCACCATGTTAAACCTCGAATTGTAGACATTTAAGAACAAAAAAGCAGATTACTTTTGGTTGCAATTGTTGTTTCTTCATTCAAGATTTCACACTTCATTTACAAACCACCGATAATATCACAGGTTCAACTTTGTTTCAAGTCACATCATACAAAATTAAACAGAGTCACGGAGAGCTGTTTAGAAATCTTACAGACCAAGCTTGTTACAGACCATGATAAACTGTCAGCGAGAGAGAAAAAAAAAGAAAAAGAAAAGAAAAAGAAAAACAAGAGTATAAATACACAGCACAAGAACAACATAGAACCAAGTTAGTCCACCATATATAAAAACAAGGTCACTATCCTGGTTTTTCCTTTGCAAATTAAATTAGAAGCTTCATTAGGATCAATAGCGGTTCTGCCACGAGAGATCTTCCTTCCTCACGTGTTCCCAGTCCACTTGAGACTGTTCCTGGGGATCGTACATTTGAAACTCGCTCGGGGTAAAACGGTCATTGCTAGGGTTCGGACCCGATGTTCCGGTCTCTGGTATCGAGCCGAGAATCGGCCAGTAAGTGCTCTGGCTGGCGAACCTGGGCAGTTTCATCTCCTCCTTCTCCGGGAAATTCTCGGCCCGGGATTTGATGATGTGGAATCGGGCCATAACCGAGGCGTCGAAATCGTTGATGTCTCTATTCGCCCCAGAATCGGTCGAAGCTTGTACCGAGGTCTCGAGCTTCGGGCTCGCCATCTCTTCGGCGTTCGCGGCGGGCGTGCCGGGATTCGAATTCTCGACCCGACACCTCAGGATTTGGAGCCGAGCCATGACATCGTCGTCGTGGCTGATCGGGCTCAACTCGGATAATCCACGGCTCTTCGGGGCTGAACAACCCTCGTCCTTGGGAGAGAACGTTTCGATTGCGTGGTAATCGTGAGAGACAGCCACGGAGCCTTGTGGTTTCTTCGTCTCTGTCTCAGCACTGTTTTCATGTGCCTCTGAAGCAAAGAAAGAAGAAGAATAACAAGCATTCAAAGACCGCGCAACGATGATATTTAATAGAAGGTTCTGAATCTGATACCTTTGAGCAACTTGGAACCCTCCATTATTTCTATTTTCATCCGGTTATATCGAGCTTTGTAGTTGACGGAGCATAAAGCAGCTTCGGCCTCGAGCCATAGGTTCTTGTACAAGAGACTCTGAGGATGTGTTTCCTTTTCCTCATCCTCGTTGAAATTCTCCGTAAGAATCTTTTTAAAAGCCTAAGAAATATGAATGATAAATAAAAATTAGACATTAGTTCCACTATGGTTCAACTCTGACCAGTAATATAGACCACCACCGAGGCTTTGCATAGTATTCGATTGTTTCCAATATAAATTGTTTGTTCTTTCTCTCCATCTCTCAATAATCAACACCCCCCAAAAAAAAAAATTCGATCCTAGTCTCGGTGCACTTTAAAATTAGGGAAAAAAGAGAGTACCAAGGTCGCTTTATCTTCATCAACCACGTGGCACTCACGTCCCTCTGAGAGAAGATCTGCAGCTTCATTATCTTTAGCAGATTTACTAAACTCGCTTCCCTTATTGCCACTCTGAGCATCAACCACGGCCTGAAAAACAGGGTCTCTTCAGCCCACTGAATCATGATATACAAAATAGAATTTGTGTTCTAGCTAAATAGCTAAAGTTAGTCTATAATTAGTGAAATAGCCTACATTTTAAAAAAAAAATGTGCATTAATATTTTTTACTGTAGTGAATTACCTATATACAGTGGTCAATATTTTTATTAACAGTATAAAATATAAAAATTGGACTAGTCAATTAGTTTCAAATTCTATATTTTATCATTTAATAAATATAAAAAATTCGGTGAACACTCTAAAGCAACTTACTTTCTGTAAACCTCCAGGAGCGTCATAAGAGTTCTTTACGGAAAAAAATGGCTCTTGAATTGGAGTAATTTCCTCAGCTTTCTTCGCCGTACACATTCCAAGATTGTCGATCACACGCCGGACTACATCGAGGTCTTTTGGTTTCAGTTGAGACGAGCCTCTCGTACAATGATACATCAGAAAGTTTGATAAATTGTGAATGGTGTCCACTAGCCCCGAAACATCGATTGTTGGAACAGAATTCACCGAAGTCGAAGCTTTAAGGTCGGTACGAGAAGTGTCTTCTACGGAAGATGACATTGCGTTCTCCACGGGAACGTGCAAATGGGCCGAGCAATATTGCAGCGCTTCCTCGATGATGTCGTTCACCGCTTCTCCTTCTCGAAGAGTCTGAGTCACGACACCAGGGTTTTCGACATTGGACCCGCTTTCGTCTTTGTAGATATCGTCGGACTGTTGAACCGTTTTAGTTTCCGAATGATCGCCGGCCCTCGCAATTGGTGGCAGCGTATTCTCGTCGGATTTCTGTCGGAAGGCCTCTTTCGATTGGCGATTCGAGTTATTTTCTAGCTTTCCCACTTCCGAACCGGCCTCGGATGCGTCGAACGGAGAAGAATGATTCGCAGGGACTCCTTTCCAGCACGGCGAATCGACTCCGTGGTTGTAGTGATCGACGGTCTCTTGAGCAGCGCTGATCATGGCTTCGTTGATATTCAGGTCCAGGCTAAATCTATCACGTCCTGAATTGAACAGCCCAGGTCCAGATTTTGCTTTCGTCGCGTCTTGTGATGCATCGTTGGGGTTTGGATCGTCTCTTTCTGGGTAAATTCTGAGCTTGCTTGAACTGAAAACAGGTTCGTTCTGGGAATAATGGAAATCTTGAACATAACCCTCATGGCTCGCCGAGCTTGTTGGACCATATACAAGGGAAGGCGGTTGAAGGTGGATCTCCGATATACCCGAAAGCGATCCCAACACCGATCTCGAAAAATCGTCAGGTAAGAAGCTGGGAGTTTTTCCCGAGAAAGGCTTTTCGTTCGAATCTTCTGCGTTCAAAGACCCGCCAAACTTTCCCATTTCAAGAAAGTCGGCATCGTTGGACGATTCCCCAACTCTGCCCAAACCCTCGAGGATTTTGCCATCTACAATCAATCGTAACGACAACAATCATAATCAAGTTAGTATCCTATAAATTTGTACGCCGAAAAGGCAAAAAACTTCACGAGATTACAAAGCAAATACCTGGGTTCATGTAATTCTCATACATAGACGGAACAGCTATATCGTGACTCTGCTTACCCTGCTTCCAATCCACAAACCCGTTCCACAACCCATCGCCGCCCCACTCCGCTCCGTACTTCGAATCCGAAAGCCTTTGGCTATAATCACCGGACGACGAACCGTCCAATCCAACGGGAGCCCGAGAAAAGGACGACCAATCATAACCCGCCTGATCAGCGATCACGAACGAGCTGTCTTTGTGCTGCTGTGTTGCTACCACGGGCGATACATACGGAGGAGGGTAATAAGGTTCGGCCGGGGCCGATACTACCGTGCTCGACGGCTCTGCGGTCTGTAATCCTCCGTACCCGTATGCATTGCTCGGAGGATTGAGCTCGGAACTTGGCGGCCGAGAGGATAGCCAGTTGGCGAGGGAAGAGTTCATGGGACCCGGATAAGACAACGGTTCGATCAGATCGGCGAGTGGGATCGGACCCGGCTTCGGAGACCGGTCGAGGGTAAACGGCGGAGCCGAGGCCGATAGATTGGAAGACGAAGGTGATGGGTAAGAACTTCCATTAACATAACCCCCAAATCCCATCATTTTTTTTGTCTTATCAAACTTCCTCTACCAACAAATTCTTCAAAATCTACAAAAGTTGCAATTACTAGACAGCGATTTTAGAGTGATTTGAGAATCTGTCTTCTCAAATTCAATATCTAGAGCATTGTAAATTGATTCCAGTATCAATCTAAGTTAGTGATCTAGAATTATGACGCAGTTTCAATTGATTGATTGTTTCATTTCCATTAGCCCTAAATCGCCAGTTTTTCCTGTGTTTTGTTCTTTCAGAATCCATTAACTAATAACAGGTTCGTTAAATTGCACAAAAGCCGCCGTTTTTCAATTATGCTATACACTTATGATCTAAGATGACAAATTGATCATATCGATCTCAATTGAATTCAATGCTCTGAGGTATGATCGGGAACAAAAACTATGATTTAGACTGCGAGAGTATAAACTATCAATCAAATAACTAGCATTTGTCAAATAACTCAATATTCCAAATCAGCTAGCGAAAAAAAAAACGAAACGAATGAACACGACGCGATTGTCTAACAGAAATCAAATTACTTTTCACGGGAAGAAATTACCGGAGAAGTGATGACGAAGAAGACCCAAACAGAGAGAGAGAGAGAGAGAGAGAGAGAGAGAGAGTGGCAGTGATTTTTTTTCTGTGTGCTTGAGCAGCCGAAAAATAAAAAGTGTTCGAGTCAAGTCACTATCTTTTTTAGCCCTTCTACTTTCTGTTATTTACTTTAATATATAATAACTTCTATTATTTACATCAACCCCTAGTTATTCCAAAATGATCTTATCACATATTTGTGAAACTTTAGAAATCTTGTCCTTTAGTTTACCAATACTTCAATTGATAAATTTAACCAATTAGATCTGCTAATATATTGAACTGCATAAAAGGGCATGGTGTTTGAAAAGTTGCAAACTTTTGACCCAAAATTTGGAGTAATTAACTGCCTTTATTAACATCATCTCCAACTCCAATTTTAATCTCAATCTCTTTTTTCTATCTTATAATCACATTAAAAATCTATTTTAAAAGAAAAAAGGGATTTTTTTTTTCTTTCAGAATCTGCTAAAAAAAACTGATGGCTTTTTTTTTTTAATAACAAATAGAATCCGATGGATTCCGGTGAAATTCAACATGTTCTTAAAAAAAACTTCAAAGTGAGATGTGTAAAAATAATTTAAAAAAAAAAATAATTTGTAGGAAAACTGAATTTTAAATGTGATTATTAGGCTTTTGAAGTGAAATAGAGATATTAAGATAAAAAAAAATGAGATTGATAAAAATATTGAGCGTAAAAAGAAAGGAAATCAAGTAAATATCGTTGAGGGAAATTTAGTCTAAATTCTTATCAAGAATCTATTTGTGTAACTTTTTAACTGCCAAACCTTTTTATGCAAAATATGTTATTGGCCTAACTAATCAAATTTATTTGTATTTGGTCACATTTTTAATAGAGTATGCATCATATATGCAGTGTGTTCTAACTTCTAACTACAGATAAATAATTGAAATTAATAAGTTTGCAAAATGATCGAGGTTGTTTAAAAAATTAACGAAATAGTCAAACTTAAAATAATATATATATTAGGTGGTTATAAAAAAATTTCCCTTCTATATAAATTATATAGCAGATATAAATATCTTATATATATCAGCACATGTACACTAATGTTTGTACGGAAACAAACGGAAGAAAGGCTACCGTTTGTTTATTTTGGCTCACGGAAGTGCCAAACTTCCGTGAGATGCGAAAATGACAGTGGAACTTCCGATATTTGGCGAAAATTGACAAAATGGCATACGAAAGATGACAAACCAATATGTACCGTTATGCGCATTTGTGAATGCTATGCATACTCTTCAATCTCAGCCACTCTCAACCACTTGAGTGATTTTAACATTCAATCTCAGTCATTCATTTTACTTTAGATTTGATTTTTTATTTTTTATTTATTTACTACCAGAATTAGTGAAAATGTTAATTTCCGTTATGCCTAACGGAAATATCTTTTCCGTTAACGCCCGAAAAGTAAAAAAAATGCTTAACGAAAATATCATTTCCGTTAAGTCGTCACGGAAGGGACTTTAACAAAAATGATATTTCCGTTTCTTTCC
This sequence comes from Urtica dioica subsp. dioica, assembly GCF_054948205.1. Lineage (NCBI taxonomy): Eukaryota > Viridiplantae > Streptophyta > Magnoliopsida > Rosales > Urticaceae > Urtica > Urtica dioica. The sequence continues at coordinate 22,685,703 of NC_142767.1, forward strand.
AATGCTCGGATGTTTGGAACTTCCAAATAATCTACAGGCTTGCGGTGGTTTCTAACTGCTTGAACGCTGTTTTCCTGGGAGAACACGACTCATTTTATTGTCTTCAAGTAAAAAAAAAAGTACCCCAAACAAAAATTCATGAATATTGTAATCTTTTATATTTCATTGGTTTCCTCACATGGTGAAAGCCAAATAATGAATTGAAAGGGATATACATATATACAAATATATGTATATGTATATATATCACGTATAAAAATTGATTAGGTAAGCATTCAAATCAAAGATATTAAGTCAATGAAACCACAGTATCTCTTATAGTTTGTCTAAAGTTTAAGGCATTAAATTTAGGGCTGAAAATATTTAAATCCCAACATGCATTTATATATTCACATGTAACCTATTTAATAAACAACGTCCCATATGAGAAGAAACTCCTCCGATCTGTTATATATATGTGGAATGGTTAGAACCTCAGAACTGAATGACAAACCAACAACCGAATAATATGGGCAATAATGCTTTAAGAAGGTAAAACATATAATAGCCATTCATAAATCCGAAGTATATATATTTCTAGTTTGATATGATATGCAAATATGGAATATCTGTGCTTATGATATGAAATATTTATAAATTATATATGCACTTATTCTGGTTTCTCTTATCCACAAATTCATGCCTTATTTATTTGCTTATATTTCGGAATTAAAGGTCCCACGTAATTATCTTCAAAATAAAAAGGTCCCATGTAATTTGTCACATTGTTGATGATCATTGCCATATACTAATTAAAATATTTTCTCTCTCTTACTAATTCCTCATCATTCGGCTATTGACATATATATGAAAAAGAAAACATTGCATCCATACAACAACAACAAAAAAAACATTGCATTTAGTTTCATCATTATCAACTCTCCGCCTTTTCCTCATTCACCTCTCCATAATAATTTGTGGCTTATTGGATTGAATCAAATAATCACAAACGTCCTGCCTATTACCTTCTCTATATGATTGATCAAAATTTTTGGCAATTCAATTATATTATTTCATATTTAAACTTCTATAATTTTTCAGATATACTCCCTCTTATTTTGAATATGATAAAATGCTACCATATTATGAACAATAGAGTTGAGCGAATTTTTAGAGTATAACCAATAGTTACTTGTTATACGAATTAACAATTTCTAAGGTCGATATTTATTTGTATGTTAATAATTAATTTTAGCGTATAGACTTTTTGTACCCAAAAAAATTATTAGGAGAGCTAAGTATATAGCTCATTTATATCTTATATGTTAAAATTTTAGATTAATTATGTAAAATTAATTAAATAGCTCAAATTAAAATCAAATGAATCATATTATACGAGAGTTAGATATGAGTTGAATTGTATGCTTGATACTTGAATAATTTGAATGTATGAAAAGCATCAGGTTATTTAAAACAGTTTCTTTATATTTATTTATGTTTGTTAAAAATTAGTTTACTGTTTCAACATGTTTTTATTCATACATATCATATACTTGATTACATTGAATATTTATGCTTAGATTACAAATCATTCTTGTAAAGATCAAATGATGAAGACAAATTGTCGTCTCTGAGATTGAACTCATGTCCTCTTGCATGAAAAAATCTCACAGGAGGAGGTAGTGACACCTAAACTACATGCTTGTTAAATTTCTTTATTTTAGTAATGTAAACGCCGAAAAATGATAACAATAAAAATATCACCGAGATACTCGAGTTAAGACTTGATCTCTGCAAAATGTTTTGGTAAAAGTACCTTGTTTAAACTCAAGGCACAATTCTCACTCAAGAGTCGAAAATAGTAATCAGCTCAAAGAGCAGAGGTTGGCAGCTCTCAAGACTTGTTCAACTAAAATACTTAAGTCTGAATACCTACATACAAAGCTCTCGATACAATTAAGTTATATAGATAGTTTAATTACTTAAGTCACTTAGATTCTATGCCTTGCTATCATTACGTATCCTTGATAGCACGTGGAAGAGATTATCCTCAAGCTTTGAAGATATGTTTGGAACCAAGAAAATAAGATGAAAATATAAATAGAAAGCGATTAATACAAGGAAGTTATAATTAAAGTCATGATTCTATTTTGAATTAAAAAAATGAAATCCTTCAACTTTCTACATGCGAGGACCCAAATTCGTGTTTATGTTCTCACTATTTTCTTCTATTTCTATAATATTTTTCAGGACTTCCAAATACAATAAAAAAATTTGAATCGTACTCTCATGTTTTATTTTTCTTTGAATTTTTAATTTTCCTTGAAAAAATTTGCATTTTCCTAGTGTCAAACGAGATTGGATCTTAAGGGATCAATGCCAATGGGGTTGGCCCTACAAAACGCCCCATAACGAGTAAATAATGACAAATTCAGGTTTCTAGTAAAATCAAGAGCTTTGCTGGTTGTTGGAAAATAATGTGGATACAACTTTACAAACTTGTGTATAATTATAGTTGCTAGCTACTTTACCTTTTTCTTATTAACCGGTCCCCATATATTAATTATTTTATGGAACCATATTATGCATACACAAAGAATTGAACATTAATAACTAATGATCTCCAGCAAAAAGTGAAAATCTTGAATTTTATCTACCAATATATATATATACTATTGCATACATTTATCTTTAGTATTCATATTGCACAGGTGTATATGTATGGATTGCCATAAATATTGACAGCTTTGATATGTCTAGAGAGAGAAAAAGAGAGCTCTCAATCAAACACACATATATTTAAAAAAAAAAAAAAAAAAAAAAAAAAAAAAAAAAAAAAAAAAAAAAAAAAAAAAAAAAAAAAACTCTCCCCGCAACATCTCTATTCACTGCTTCCGAACCAAAAATAATAACAACTAAGAAAAGGAATCTTGTCATGAAAGCCACAGATCTGAAAGATACTCAATTCTGAAGAATCATTATTTCCTGATGAAAAAAATGTCGCTACATTTACACACTGTATAGTAATTAACAGCACTAATACATGTCGATCATGCTCAAGAGCAATCATTTTCATGTATATATGTATATGTGTATGTATCTAGAAGTAAAGAAGAAAAGAAGAGGAATGATCTTGAGAAAAAATAGAAACCCTAGATGAAGCTGAAAATGAAGAAGAATTTGGAGTAGAGCGAAACACTTGGAGCCTCTCAGTGGCTCGTGCCAGAGCCGCCGTGTACTCTCCCAGAAGCTCCGCCACCACCGCCACCATTATCATCGTATGTATATGTATATGTGTATATATGTGTATATGTATGTGGAAGTAGAGAGAGCTTTTGTGTCGCTACTTTTGTTGTCAAGTGTTTGAAAGAGAGAAGGGCTTTATTTTTGAAATGTATGGTTATGAGAAATCCAAATTTATAAGCCAATGTTTTTCATGGTGTGTTTGTTTGTGTTAGGTAATGTAAAATATAATAATATTTAAAAACCTGAAGTCAAAATAAATATGAGTGTATCAATCATAACAAATTAAGCATATATACATATATATATATATATATATATATATGTATGGTTGGATAGCAGATATGGGGTCTCATGAAATTGTCCAACTTGGCGTGGCATTGATTTTGTGTTGGTTGCGCGTAAAATGGTTTGTTGCTATTCACATCATCTTTCGACTGTTCTCTGTAATCACTTATCCTTTCGCAAAGGAGTAATATCGCAAAAAAGAAGAGATAGAAAAGCCTTGATGCTGACGTGGCATCGTATATTATTGGAAATATATATATATATATATATATATATATTTTAGATATTTTGCTGTTTTGTAAACTTGGACAATATATATGCCACGTAGATCATCTCTCTCTCTCTCTCTCTCTCTCTCTCTCTCTCTCTCTATTCACGTTTCATTATGTTCATTTTTTTGTTTTTTTATCTAAATTATGTTCAAGTTTTGTATCGCAAAATACTGGTATACAATTGTTGTTTTTTTTAAATACCCATAGAAAATTCAAAATTTTGGTGATTTCCTTGTTTTGTTCCATAGTATGTAGTTTCGTCGATAAGTATAGTGGTTATAATATTTTGAATTTTTATAAAATTTTCGTTGATAATCCCATAATGGATGTATTAATAAAATTGTAGCACTGATATATGTGTTTGGTATATTTAGCTTTATCAAGACTTTTATGCATGACTTTTCTTTTAGTTCCTGATCATCTTATGACCCAATAAGTCGTAGGAGCTCCTTCGTGGCATAATTTCTTGTATGGACTAATTGAAATCAAAGGGGTTAATAAAGTTATTCACATACGCGTGTGAGCAATCTATACCCTAAAGTATATTACTTTGAGACTTGAGTCGTATATATAATCGATTACGTACCGACATTAAAAAACTAAGAATAAATGGGATTAGGAATTTCACTTTCTTCTAACTTTTTTCTTTTCTCAATTAGCTTTTTCTTTTGGTCAAGCAAATAAAAAAAATAAAAGAAGTCTTCAAAAATTTTCTCGTCTAAATACATTTCCAACTATTGATTTTAAGTAAAACTGTTTACATTGTCATTCTTGAATGCTATATGTAAAAATATTTTGTGAATATAGAATGATCCATAATGCATGTCAATGTAATTACTACCTGTATGTAAATGAATGAAAAGAAAATTGATAGATCGTTTTAATATTAACTAGATCATAGAAAATAAAAAATATGGCCTATTTATTTGAAACACTTTTGCTTGTTTTAAATCTCTGTCTTGGGAGAATGAAGTCCACAAAGATTATCAAGATCCATAGTTTGTTTTTTTTTTTTTTTTTTTTGTTGTTGCTTATGGGGCTATAATACCATATATGTCCTCCAAAAGCATCCAATGAAGACCACAGAAAATGTCAAATCCTGCCTAACTTTAATACCAAAAACATCTGACCCGAATTCGCTAAGAAATCATAATATTATTATAGAGTTTTTTTCCCTCTTAATCTGTGTACGTATAAAATCTAAAGTAGTGAATAAAGAAAACTAGTATAATCTAATATTTTGTTTCATATACATCTACACACTCACACGAAGTGACGTTTGAATTTTTTGTTTAGGAATGGTCATTATGATAGCACTAATTGATACCAAACAAATGAAGAAAAAACAATATTGGCATATGAGAGTTCTCCATATAATTTATATCATATGAAAATAAAACGTCTAACTAACAAGTAGACCTGATTGAAATACTCAAAAACAAATTTGACAATTGAAACATATAGGATTAATTATATTTTTACAAACAACGAGGAGGAATTAAGTGTTACAAACTTACAACTATATATCATCCTTCACGCTTTATTGTTTCAATTCGTTTTTTCTTTCTTAAAAATTTGGTCCTTCTCTCTATTTTTGAGCGAAATTGTCATTAAGTGCTCCAAATGTAGAAAGTCATCAAATTATCCTTCAAGAACTACTCCTCTTTTTCATGTTGATTAAAAAATTATTCTTCTTAGTTCAGAAACTCTCTTTCTCTCTTCCTCAACAAGATTTCTGGTTTGAGCTCATTGATAAAGCTTCCCACGGATAAAATAACCTTAACGGTATTCCTATATATCTTTTCATATTTTTTCCTCCCTATAATAATATAGAATATTCATAAATATATATTGCTTTCGTAATATTTGTTTTTTTACAAATTTGTGGTGATTTCACATTTTTTTCTTAACGAAGGATTCTCTAAAAAATTAACAGAAAGATTTATCAAAGAAAAAAGTTAAAATGGTAAAAATGACAATTTGAAGCAACGAGAGGTGAAAGTTACACCTGCCATAATAAATAGGGGTAAATACGTAATTAATTCAAACATATAATACGAAAGAGAAATTTACAAATTACTTTTAGGTCTATTAAATGGTGACATTTCTTCTTAGATTGAATCACACAACTCTACTTTGCATGCATCAAAATGAATGTGATCTAGTGAAAACCTTCTTCATTGCCTTCCAACTCAATGAGCGAACCTTATAGAGAGCCAAGGATCGCTTGGAAAAGGAGCCCATGGAAATATAGCGTTTTGGAGGGAGAGACTTTGGTGATTGTTTTGGTGATGACTCATCATCATCATCATCATCACATGATTGATTATCATCATCATGATCATCAATATTATCATCAGGATTCCAAAACCTTGCACCTTTTCTCTTATTCCTAATAGTTGCCAGAACATCATATTTGTTGCATATTCCCCACACTGTTACCTTCTGTTGGCTATAGTCAACGCTGACCGAGTATATTCCTGAGATTGAACGCCCCAAATTGGATTAGTTAGCGTATGTATAGTATACATGCAGGTATGATAAATGATTATTTTGTTACATGAATTGAATTATTTTTGGACATCTACTTTACTGAAAAATAGCTTAGCTATACAGTGTTATAATTCTGGCCGTATAATTAGCTATTTCTTTATGCAATAGAAATATTTAGTTATAATCAGCTAATAAATATATCTTAAAAATACAATATAAAGACAAATGGGAATCGCTGTGGCCCAAATTAGATTAGTTAGCGTATGTATATTATACATGCATGTATGATAAATGATTATTTTGTTACATGAATTGAATTATTTTTGGACATCTACTTTACTGAAAAATAGCTAGCTATACAGTGTTATAATTCTGGCTGTATAATTAGCTATTTCTTTATGCAATAGAAATATTTAGTTATCAGCTAATAAATATATCTTAAAAATACAATATAAAGACAAATATTGAGAATTGCTGTGGCCTTGTAGTATATTATGAGCTTTTGAACTTAGACCATTAAACTTAAATTTTGATCAATTTATTCTCTGGCTTAATTAATAATTTTCAACAATCAAGTCCCTTCGCAAAAACTTATATAACTTTAAACAATAATTAACAACTGATAAACACAGTTAATAATTTCAAGTCTCTTGATGTGTCAATTTTCGTCGAAAAAATTATAAGTACAAACAGAGCTAGGCTTAAATTTCCATAACAAATAATTTTGAGACTAAATTAACAAAAACTACAAATTTGAGCTAACTACACACATGTATATATATAGTGTCATAATATTAATATTCATATATCTCATGGTTTACCTTTAAGATGAGACAATGCCTTCTTCATTTTCTTCTCACATCCGTAGGAGTATAAAGGAACCATCATCTCCACATATTGAGCCTCCACATTATTTTTATAAGCCGGGACTATTTGTAGATTTTCCATAGTATATCAGTTATATACCGTCCAAATATATAGACCTTTCTCCGATCGAGTTCTCTCTCGTTGCAACTCTTTGAAACTTTGTCGTTGTTATTCCTTCTTTCATGTCATTCTCTAGCTTATCAAGGGCTTTTATATAGAGCTATTGATACATCCATAGCCTCTTTCTTTTTCCATTACTAAAAAGACATTTTTGGTACCGTTGCTTTATCATTATTCATACACGTTGGACTTGAGTCAATCGCTTCCTAATTAGGATTTAAGATACTTTGATTAAGGTATAAATGGAAAACATAGGGTTTGTGACAAGGTATGGTGCTAAGATGTGTCAGCATTTCTTTTGGATGACCATATTTGAAAAGGCCTTTATGTTTTCATAATACAATTAATATTTTTTTTTTCATGGGATCTGAATAAGTACAAGAGACTTGGAGTTTTTGGCTGCCATGTGGGATGTTCTTCATTTGCTTTGGCCACAAGAGAGATCCATTGATCGAACTTGGGAAAGTTAAGATGATTTGATCCGAGAATAATAGTTTAAAGTTAGTGTTTAATTAAGTACTTGAAAGTATAGACATATTTATATTTTAGCCCTAATTAATTAGTGAAATCCAACATGCACATGCATGCAAACGACAACACTAATGCACCTTTATCTTTTAATTTCACATTACACGAACTATACAAATATAGAGTGGTTTATATATACATAAATATATAATCAATCTCTCGCTCCATGGCTGACATTGCTGGAAAGATTGTGTGACGAACAATACAAATATATAGATGGGTTTTTTTTTTTAATGTCATAGAGAGGTTCATATGTATATATATACACATGTAATCAATCCCTCTCTCATTGGCTGACATTGCTCGAAGGAGTGTGTGTGATTAATATAAGATTGTCGGAGCAAAATAATTTAAGAGGGTTTATGTATAATAAGGGTTTTTTCTTTTCTTCAAAAAAATTAGGTTAATAACCAATTAAAATATTTGGAATTACTATATAGCCAATGTTTTGTAAATTTTAGATAAATAGTCATAAATATGACGTGACATAATAAATGAAAGTGATTATTTATTTAAGATTTACGTATGTAAATATATGAAAGTGACTAATTAATTAAAATTTATGAAACATTGACTATTTAACAATGTCAAATCATAAATGTGACTATTTATCTAATGGATTTTTTTTATTAATCATTAAACTGTTAATTACATGCAATAATAATACTCGCTACTTAGGAAGTTTCAACTACGTGTAAATTGTAAACTACTACAACTTCAAACCGATTGTTGTTACTGATGTCCAAATTGCAATATATATTGGAAAAGATTCAAGCAAAACTCGCGGATTTCTAAAAAAGAGAAGTTAATACTTTGAATTTATCAATTATCTGTTACACTTGTCCCCTTCTTAATTTTTGTCATCTTTATAGTCAATAAAGGAGTTTTCCTACTTTTCTTTTATGTTAAGATAATCAAGAAGTTTGTTTGCATTACATATATACATTGGCGAAGCCAAAACGTGGACACATGCATGCATATGATTCGTTACTCTTTATCCATAAATATTACTTACGTATATCCACATGGTATATTATCTTATTATTTAGTCGTTTTATTTTCATTTACACATACCTAAAAAATAGGCGTGATTATCATGAGATCGACATGTAAAACTTCCATTTCAACGTCGCTTTCTATCTATACACAACCTTGTCACACCTTTATTAACCGGCTTACCTCACAATCACATTGTCTTCCACTATATAACCCTTGAAAATATACATGTTACTACTTACTAGCCATCTAAGCATATGGTTTTTTATTTTTGTGTGAGAGACAAAAAGACAATAAGTGAAAATATGGCATATGAGAACGCAAGTTGATGTCGTTTTTGATGGGCCTACAGAGATGACTCAGAGCTCAACTACACATTGCATGTGAAACCCACACCTCTGATTTCTCTTTTTGGAATCTCAAGCCCCACCATTTGTCAGAGTTTTCAAGTAATCCTATGTGTTTTCTGACATGTGACATGCACAAGAAAACATATCTTTACATTCAACAACTTCTGCTAATTTGGTTGGAGAATTGTGTATTAGGGAACATAGCTAGTGATACCTCATCGTATAGCTCATAATTAAATAACACCCACAGTACTAATAGTTTTATGTTTATTATAATGATGCTGTTGAGGGTTGGCTCATTGTTTGTTTGTGGTATTGTTTTCTTACGCAATTCTGATTTAAAAATAAAAAATAAAAAATTTAACTCATTTATTTATGTCTAAGCTCGCTTAAAAATTGCATTGTAATTGTTTTGTTTTTCGTGTTTGAACCAATTTAAATTGCCGCTTATATTAGCAATTATTACTCTATATAGTACACATTATATCTATATTTTCTTTGTAAATATTTTTAATCCCAAACTTTTACTTTATGAATGATTAAAGTTCAAATGATATTATAATATATACAAGATATATATACACATATGTAAATCATCTACTCCGAAAGTGGCTTCTATATTTCCTTTCAAAATGAAAATGCCAGTACTGTGCATGCAGATGGAAGGGAAAAAAACTACAAAGGCAAAACTTTCTATGATTGATTCCTTTCTTCCTTTCCCTTTTTATTTCATTGGCTTGATTCAGACCGGCTTTTACCAATATAACTTATAAGATAAGACCACTATATATATCTATAACTTTTTTGTCAGAACCACCGTTATTTTTTGTATTGATTGTAATGCCATAATCATATGGGACCCTGATGCGTTTATGAAGAATATTTCGATCCAATTTATATCTTGCGCAGAAAGTGAAAGCCTGAATAATGCTGGTTTTTATTTTGAATGCATACAGGATCAGCCTTCACCTAGAACTAATAAGATGAGATATATACAAGCCCTGGATATATATATATATATATATATATATATATATATATATATATATATATCCAGGGCTTGTATATATATATATATATATATTAAATATATGATGTATGTGTACGTGTCACATAAACTGATAAACATATGCGATCGATCATTATATGTGTAGTAGACTAGGCACTTAATATAATTATCTTCCAATCAATGTGAATATACCTGTTCACTTGCAAATTACGTTTGATACTTATATCTTATATTACTAAGTAATAATTGAATAGAGCATATAAAGAAAGATCATATTATATCTTTTAATATATATAGCTCTACTATTCTAACAAAAAAAAAACGGTTTAACTAGACTACATGTGTTAGCAAAAACAGTTTTTATTCAAATAGTGATTTTTTTCCCTAAATTAATTTATTGGCTAAATCACTTCTTAGATTATTTTATTAATTTGTAATGTTTACTATTATTCATATTATTTTTATTCTGAAATTCAACTCCAATATTATTGAAAATATTTAAAATTAACTTGTAATTCATATTTAAATACTATTGTTAGATTGAAACTATCTTACTTTAGAAATAAATAAATATATTTATTTACTTATTCTTGTCGCAGTTAAATTATTATTTAATTAATTCCTTTCCGAATTGAAAAAAATATGCTCTAATTAAGTTGCCTAGTTAGGGAGTTTATTAAAAATTAAGTATATTTAGAAACTTGACTAAAACTCTACAAAATTAACACTTTGATGACTCGTTTATTTACTAAATTATATTTATGGACAATAAGGTCACTCCCTTGATTCAAGACTCTCTAAGCCAATGAAATAAAAAAAGGAAACAGGCGGAACTTTTTATGAACAAGGTAGAATAATGATAAAAATTTATGTGTGGGCAGAACTAATTGATTTTAAAGTAACAAACTTTCAAATATACAAGGCAGAAGCAAGTAATACAATATGTAGAGCACAAATATGATACATAATGGAGAGAATGTAAACAACCTAAATTAATGATCAAACCACTCCCCAACAAGCTTGTTAGAAGAGATAAAAAAAAATACTCATTCCAAATAAGTGGTGGATAGGGTTGTAACAAATTACATATATTTTTTTCTTCTCTTTTTTTTTGTTATTAATTATATATTTATGAATTACTCTGTCATCAAATTTAAATAGGGGGTTTAATTATATATGTGATGGTATAGTACATGATTATGAGTGTATATATGACCATAATCAATTATGATGATGATATGATGATCATGAGATACAACATGCATTTGGATTCTCATCACTGAAGAGCTGAGGTGGAGGGATTCTCTCAATCATGTAGAGAGGTTGGTGATATTGATACATCATCATCCTATTCATATTTTCTTCATGATGATGATGATCAATAATAACCATATTGTGATTAATATTTTCTTCTCCAACTAATTCCTTCTTCATCCCTTCACCATCTTTTTTGTTCTCTCCTCCGGCTTCTTCTTTCTCTGCCTCTCCCTCGGCCGGCTTTTCGGCTCCCACTTCTTCGGGCTTCGCTTCCTCCGATGGCTTCTCGGCTTCCTTGCTTTCTTTCTCTTTCTTCTCGGGCTCAGGCTCAGGTTCGGGCTCGGGTTCGGGCTCGGGCTGAGGGACAATTATCGCTTGCTTTTTAGTCCTTCGATAGACATAGTCAACGAGCTTGTTCGCGTCCATTGTCCCGGTCACCGTCACTTTTCCGGTGCTTAGCTCAGTAATAGCTGTTTGTACTCCTGTACCAAATTAAATACACAAATTATGTATATACAAATTACTTATGAGCACATGGCGATACATAGCAGGCTATAACATGGTTACAATTACAATGAACTCGTTTTTTTATGATGAACACGAATTGATTGTCAGATCAAAAAAGTTTAGATTGACATAAAGTATTTTTGGACTTGAGTTGAGAAACGATACCCTCAAGTCAATAAATGCATATTGTGAAAGTGCCATATATCATATGTGGGACCTTTTATTTTTAATTTTGTGGCTTCTCTAAAAATAAAGTCTAGCCAATATATCTCCTTTTAGGAGTCCCTTGTTCAATACCAACTATATATTTGAATCCCAAAAATAACAAGAAAGAAAGAATAAAAAAAAGGTATCAATTTATAATTTCTTGGAATTCCTTATGTTTGGTGGCATAAAGATTGTCTTTCTGAACTGCTCTCTCCAAATATGGCACACGTTACCATAAAAGGGAAGTGCATATATAAATTAATTCTATATGTTACCAAATAATAATATATAAGAATTAATTGCAAACACTTTTGAGAATATATATCACCTCTCATTTTGAGAATCTTGGTCTTGAGTTGGTCAGCACAGGCCTCACAATGCATGTTCACATTGAGCTCAACCGTAACTGGTCCACTTACCTAAATGAAGTCACAAACAATATTAATATTAATGGGTTCTTTTGCATGTGAATGAGTAATTAATTAATTAATTATAAACATATACCTGAGACGTGATTAGTTGAGGAATAGGTTCACCCTCAGAAGGAGGCAAAGGTGACAAGACTTGAGTTCGTCGTTTAGTCCTCTTGGTGATCTTATTGCACACCGCTTCAGGATCAACTATTCCCTTTATCGTCACTTCGTTTTTAGCCATGTCTATCGTCACCGCTTCCACTCCTGAATATATAATATCATCAACCACATATATATACATCTATATTAGAACGTATGTTGAGAGAGAGAGAGAGAGAGAGAGAGAGAGAGAGAGAGACCTCTAATTTTCATGATGGACCTCTCAATCTTCTTAGCACAACCAACACAATGCAAGTCCACAAATAAGACAAAAGGAGGAGCTGGTTTTGCCTCTTCTTCTTCTTTTACTTTTTCTTCTTCTTTCTTCACCTCAACCACTTTCTCTTCTGCCTTGTTATTCACTTCTTCCTATATATAATATGCACAAAAATCAAACAATTAATAAGCATTAATGATATTCAGACATACATAAGGACATATACGAGTGTAATATATGATCATATTCTGCAACATTACCTGCTTAGCTGCTTCTTCTCCCATTTTATCTTATGTAAGACTCAAAATATGATGAGGACGTGTGACAAATATCTATGACAATATGAAGGAATGAGAAGAGAATGTAGGGTTATATATGTGAATCATAGAATGAATTATGGACGGTGGGGTTTTATTCCAATTTACTAAATAAAATCATATATCTCTCAAAAGCCAAACTGTGTGATTCCTGAGCACATGCAGTGCCACTAAGCACACAAAGATTGCTTCTCTATATTCTTTTTTTTTTATAATATATTATCTTCTTTATTTTGACTTCAATTTCCAAAGGCTGAAACAAATAAAAAGTGAGAAGGAATTGAGAGACAGAAAAAGAGAAGAGGGGGAGAGAATGCAGTTCTGTGGTGGCAAATTTATAGAGGGAAAAAGGTGAAGTAGTGATTTAATTAATAATAGAGAAATAAGAGGATCAGTGTGTAATTAAAAAATATATACTTTTTCACCACCCCCCTATGATATGGTGCGTGTGTGTGTCATAAAAGTGTAACGTCTTCTTCGGACAACCTGTATATACCTTCATTCGAAGTTCTAGCCACGAGTGAAATGGTAAAGATAACATATAAATTAAGAGATATCATGACTAATCACGTATTGCATATCATAAGATAAGCGTACGTATATATATATATATATATATATATATATATATATATATATATATATATATTTTTGTAAATGTGTGATGTGTATAAGAATTTTTGTGTTCCATCTTTCCAATCAATATAAATTACGTTATTATTTTATTTTATTATTACTATATTATAAATAAATTAAAAAATGATGACATGATCTATTCTAATTGGAGAGAGGCAACAAAAGTGATTGTCTCTCATTTGTATATTTGTATCTCCTTTGATATTTTTCTATTCAAATTTAGTCATATCATCACTCTATTTTATTATTACATTCTGTGATTGTTTAAAATTGAGTCAAAATATGCCGGATTCCACAAGCAATATTATTTTCAGTATTAGCAGTATACAAGAAGAATTTAAAGTGTGTAAAAAAAAAATTACTATGAAAACGATCGTGGATCAGATCACGTCGAGATGATCAAGCTTAATTTGAAGTACTCGTTTTTCTCTAATTTTTTTTGTAGAAGCTTCAAAACAGAAAGCAATATTATTATGATCGAAGATCTTACAAAGTCAGCAAGACTCTAGATCACATGTTGACATGGTCTTCGAGATGATGTAATTTCATAAAATGGTTGGGCAACCACTTTATGAAAATCTTCTATATAGTGACAATCGATTACTGACTCAAAATCAATTGATAATAAGATGAATAAATCATGGTTTTATAAACTTTGTTATGATGATCATTGACACATACAAAATCTCTCAAGAATTAATATCCAAGTCTCGCCAATATTACAATTTTAATGCTATGGTCAACTTTTTCTTCGTAGGATGTTGACATCCTTGCTCGCTATATCCAAAAAGAAAGAAAAAAAAAATCCAATTAGCCAAAACAAACTAACACCACAATAATCAAGATGACTGAAAAAAAAAATCTTAATCAAACTACTATATCGATGCCTTAACAATTACAATAATAAACTTTATTTAGTAAACGTGATGAATTTGAGGTAATCAAAGTCTATGAGTTTCCTTTGCAGTTTAGATCTTCACATACCGACCTTGATTAAAAACTAAGTATACTTTCTACAGTCTTTAACTAGTAGATTCCCAAATACTAGGATAGCTTTTCTAGAAAAATGACACGATCGATGAGAAAAATTAGTGTTGTAGTGTTTCGTCTACGGTCCTAATTAATACAACCCACTTAGCAAGTACTTAGGCCACAAGCAAAAATAGCTAAGCAAATAACACACATCCATTTGCATATAAAGCACACTGAGTCTTTGGGATCATTGAAACGTGAGGATGACGAAAATGTGTTTAAGTTTTGCGTGTAAAGATACACAATTACAAAAAGACATTTCTCACATGGGTTGTACACACATCACATAGCTTAACCTCTTTTTTATTTCCTTTCTTCACCAACTAATTATTTTCATTGCCTTTTTTGTTTTTTCCATTTTAGACTATTATAAAAATTAATAAGGATGGGGGCTTTGTCAAATGGTTTTTGTCATTCATGCAAGTGATTTTCTCTATTTCATTCCCATTTTGTTTTCAAAAGGAAATAGTGTTTTTTAATCATTTATTGAGTTTATTCTAATCTATTCAATAAACTAGGAATTAAAGTCGTTTTTTTTAACTCAAATTAAATTCGGGTTGAATGTCACTGAATAAAAAGTGCGGAAAAATATTATTTGGAAGCTATGGTTAAGCACAAAAGGAATATACATCTATATATATATATATATATATATATATATATATATATATATATATATTCTCGGACTTTATAACTGTCAGGTTATAATCTCTTGAAAGCATAAACTACAGAAGTCCAACTGAATTTGAGAATAATTTCATATTTTCCATTTTGGAATGTTAGATTTACGTTTGGTAATATTGATTTTGAGATATCCTCTCTGTATATGTTTCAAAATGGACATGCTATTTTCCTCTCCCATAACATGGTTCTTTACTAGCTTGACAAATTGCCTATCCATTTATGGGTAATTGATTTGCTTTGGTTCATATCTTTCTTCTATCTATCAAATCAAAAGCAAACCAACTAACCAACTTTGACAGAAAAAAAAAAAAGTAAAATAGTTAAATTACAATCCTCTTTCCTTAGTTAGGTTTGTGTCCCAAGTTTTAATTTTTTTATGAAAAAAAAAAAAACTTTGGAGAAAAAGACTGACCTTCCTTTTGTGAATATATGGAAAGATGAAGGACAAGGTCCTATGCACAAAAGTTGTAACACGTGAGAATGACTCAGCTAATAAGGGACATTAAAAAATTGTCCCTTAATTGGATGGGTTTTTAGTTGATTTCTGACCTTGAATTCTCAACCAACTGTGCTTTTTTCTGTCTTCCCTTAGTTTATTAACATAACAAATTTTACCTGAAGCAAGGTTAAATCAAGTTACTTTAGCCAAAAAGAAAGCACAAGTGAAAATATGGGTTGACTTCTTTGATCATCTTCATTCTTTTTCCACTATTTACCAAAATGCGAATTTTTTTTTCCTTATACTCCAAAATTTGTATTCAAGATTAGTTGTATTTAATTTCATTCTATAGTCTGAAGAATCTAGAATATTTCCTGGGATAGTACACAAAAGTAATCAAACTCAGCCACCCAAACTCACCTTTTCTTTTTCTGCTAGACCTAAACATGAATGATTGAAAAGTATGCTTGTATTTATGCAATATTATTATTACTCTAAAAAAACAAGATTTTGAGGACTATATGGCTCTCTTTTATTGGAGGCAATCAACTGACTAAACATAATGAAAATCTTAAGCTCATGATATATAGATCTCATGTTAATTATAAGAGACATTAACCAGCGTTATACACACACACACATATATATATATAATAAAGAAAGAGAAAACCTTCAATCGCTGCGGGAGAAACCTAATAGTTGGAACTTGGAATCTCCTTTCTACCCATATTACGTTAAATAAAAGGCATATATTAAGAAATTAAAATAAAAACCACTATCCTCGTAGCTACGAGAGGCTGAAGATTCGATAACAAAGTTTAAAATGTATTATATATGTATATTCTTTTCAATCGTAAATGATTGTTGTATGATTATGTTGCTGACCGCAATATTCATATGTATACATATATAGTATATATATAAATATCTTGAACAATCATGGAAATGAATGTTGACTGTAGAGAACAGCACAGAATATTAGTTTTGAGTCTATTTATTGCATATATCTCATTTTTCTCTTCTATAAGAATAACAATAAGACAAACTCGTTAATCTCTGGTCTGTTGGATTCCGGCTTAGGAGGGATGTGTAAAAAAAATATCTCTCTTTTCATAATAATCATAGTTTCTTTCAAATTACAAAAAATATAGAATTGATCTATCCTAACCCATATGTATATAGTGGAACTACTTTATAGTCTGGCCAAAGGAAAGCCATGTCCTTTACTATAAGGTGGCTATTTATGTAGCAGCAAACAGTAACTAAAAGATGATAATGTATGAGAGAAAGAGAAAGCGATTGATATATACATATATATATATATATATATATATATATATATATGTATAAATGAATAGCTGTAGAACATGCATTGGTCTAAACAAACATGATCAAAAGAACATCACTCAGTCCTAATGCTGTGTTGTGTTAGAGGAGACCTTGTTTGGTCCACTGAGAATTTTATTAGTCGGACGACACATTTCTTTTGGTTTTTAGCTATTCATTCATGGTGTGTATGTATTCATAATTTCTAGTCAAAGCAAGTTATCATATAGGTCCACGATATAGTATCTTTGAAGAAATCAAATAGCAAGTATGCATTAATTATTGTGGCATATAGATAGATATGGGAATGTAGAGCTAAATAAAAACAAAATGTGGAAAAGGGAAACATGCTTGCATGGTAAGGAATGTGGAGCGAGCGACTTGGTTCAATGCATGTATATATTTGTGAATGTATGTACGTAGTTATGATGGGTCTCCTTTTTTTTGGTTACCTTTAGACACAAACAATCAAATCAAATTCACTGTACTCTCATACAAACAAGGCTTATCCTTTCGCCCCCCTAAAAAGAAATGTTTATGGAAAAAATAAGACTTCTGTTAGATACAATTTAGACACCAAAATGAATTGCATATCACATAGCATAAGTATTTCTCTCCCTCCTTTTTTTTTGTCATGAAAGCTTGCTTCCACTTCAGTTGGAAAACCAGATTACCTACGGATCGGCGGATCCAGACTTTTTGTTGATGAGTGGAAGTAAATATTATTCCGTGGGAGAGCAAAAATAAGTTACATAATTTTAGACCAAACAAACCAACTCTTAAAATATTAAATCTTCAAGCTGCGAAATAAAAAGAAAAAAAATTCTTAAAGGTGAAAAAAAGACAACTTAATTGTTTGTAGATCATTGCACTGATTGAAATGTCGAAACTTGTTACGAGTATGCAGCATTTACAATTTACCGCGTTTCCCCACAAGTAAACTATTTACCAACGCACATAAAAAGTTTTTTTTTACGTAAACTAGTTACCAATATGCAAATAACGATTGATACTCTGAAGAAAAAAAATTAGAGTTTTCCTATAAGTTCGAAAATTAAAACTAGAGTGACATATGACGGGAAAAAATTGTCGGAGGTTTCTAGTCATTGAGTTGATAACATTCATATTGCGGCCAAAAAAAAATTACAAAATATAAGCTAATTATCACATATAATGTCAAAATAAATGTTAGTAAAAATAAACAAATATAATTGAAATTTGGAGAATTTTGTCATTGCTTGTCATCTGTAAAGGCGAAAAGAAAAGAAAAAAAAACGTAATAATGCATTCCCATTGTTAACTTTATTGCAGAAAAGAACAAGATACAATTATTTATCTGATATGAGTAATGCTGTTACACTGTATTATTATTTGCACACTAGCATGTCGTTTACAATATACAGTGTGTCGTTTCTCTGGTCTGAAAACGACAAGTCGTTTCTCTGGGATGAAAACGACAAGTCGTTTCTCTGGTCTAAAAACGACAAGTCATGGTTTCTACAGCCCGCTGAGATACATCTCGGCGAGGGCAGCGTAGAGTGCAGCTCCGAGCGGGAGAGCGTCCTCGTCGATGAAGAAGTAAGGAGAGTGCGGGGAATGGACGGCACCGATTGACTCGTTTCTGATTCCAATGCTCAGCATCGTCCCCGGAATGATTTGCTGATAGAACGCAAAGTCCTCGCTGGCCATCACTTTCGTATCCCTCCCGACCCTCCGCGGGCCCACCATGAGCTCCCCGACCCTCTTCACGTGACGGTGAAGCCTCTCGTCGTTCGTCACCGCCGGAATCTGCGGGTATTCGTTTTCGACCAAGTCCACGATCGCCGTGCATCTGTGCACCAATGCCTGCCCTTTCACCACCTATAATTAAAAAAAAAAAAAAAAAAAAAAAAAAAGAGATGTCATTTGGATTCAAGAACGAGCCGAGCGTGGATGTCACTTTTGTTGTTTCCTCGATCAATCTCTGTTATTGGCTACGAGGTTAGTTAAAAGAGTGAGAAAAGAAAGTTGAGTACTTTATACTTTCGTTATCTTTGTCGGGGATATTCCACGAATTTGGTTCGTTCTATGAAGCCGCGAGACACAAAATGGATACTCTTATCGGTTTTTGACCAAGCCCGTAATCAATAACAGAGGATTGTTTGGAGATCTTGTAATCAAATACGCTATGGAGAGTGAGAAAAGAAAGTCGAGTACTTTCTTTACGGGGAAATTCCACAAAGTTTTCTATTTTTTTTTTTTTTAACATAGATAGATATGCATTACCTGTTTGAGTCGACGAACGAGTTGGTGCAAACCGTCGGTTGTGAGACACCTCAAAGTGCCTCCGAACTCAACTTCCGAGGGAATCACATTGAGCGCGCTCCCAGCTTTGATATACGTCACAGACAGAACCTTAAAAAAAAAAAAAAAAAAAAAACACGGATTGTTCAACGAGATTCGAACCCCGTTTCGGGTGAGGAATGGATATACGGACCTGGCTGTTGAGAGGGTCGCTCTCCCTCGAAACGAGGTGTTGGAGAGCGAGGACGGCGAAGGAGGCGGCGACGATGGGGTCGGCGGCGCGGTGGGGCTCGCCCGCGTGGCCGCCTTTTCCGACGATTCTGACGCGGAACATTGAGAGCGCCGCCAAGAGTGGTCCTCCGGCGGTGGCGATGCTTCCGGCGGGAGTTTCGAAGTCGACGTGCATCGAAAATATGGCCTCGGAGTCGCCGAGAGCGCCGTCCTCGATCATCCGCGACGCTCCCGACCCTCCTTCCTCCCCCGGCTGGAATATCAGCCTCACTCTTCCCTTCATCGTTCAAATATCGACGAAATTCGATGTTCAACACGGGACACAGTGGATTTCTAGAATTGCATTTCAACGGAACTTCTATGCATTATTGAATTCACAGGCATTTCATCATCTAGAATGGAATGCCCTTAATGAAATTCACAGGCCTGTATTTGTATTTCTAGACTCTCGAATTAGAAAGAATTCTATCGCATCATTGCATTAGTACTAAATTAACAGGCATTTCATCGTCTACAATTGAATCCCCTTAATAGACCATCGACTTCTAACATTGTTCCAACATGTTTTTTCCTCCCAAAGCTAACATGTTCTTACCCAAAGCTTCTTACTTTCCGCTCACCCATATAGTCATCACTCATCACAATCAAATAAAAATTAAAAAACGAAAAAAAAAAGAAAAAAAAAGGACCAACCTTGAGTTGACTTTTGCGTTGACTGAGCAACTTGGCGGCGCCGAGAAGCATGGTGGCGTGAGCGTCGTGACCACAGCCATGCATTTTGCCATCCACTTTGCTCTTGTGCTCCCACTCGACAAGCTCCTACGATGCCCATCTCGGATCATCAAAACCCAAACGCAGAAAAGGGAAAAGAAGAGATTCAATCTTTAATTTCGATATATATCGTACTTGCAGAGGCAGAGCGTCCATGTCGGCGCGGAGAGCCACCACCGCCGGAGAAGAGGCGTCGCCGGTGATCTCTGCGACGATTCCGGTGACGGCGAGGGGATGGGAGTAAGGGACGCCGAGGGCTCGGAGCTCGCGGCGGATGAGAGCGCTGGTGTTGTGTTCCTGAAATTTGAGTTCGGGGTTCTCGTGGATTTGGCGTCTGATCGAGACCAGCCATGGTTTCAGCTCTTGGGCTCTTCGGAGAAGCTCTTTCGCTGGGTTTTGTTTATCTTGAGCTGATTGGCATCGGAGGAATAAGAGAAGGAAGATCGAGAGACACGTGAAACTCAGAGACCCACAACAACCCATCTTTTTTTTTTTTTTTTTTTTTGTGATACCGAAAACTAAATTATTTACCAACGCACGGATATTCCAAAAAAAAAATTATTAAGAATTTGAGTATTCCGATCAAATTCAATAATTAAAATGAAATTAATTAATTAAATAAAAGTAAGGAAGTGAAATGTTTTCTAATAACGACCCGTCGTTTCACTGCTTTTAAAAAACGACATGTTGTTTCTGTGAAAACTTAGTTTCTGTGCTCTACAAAACGATATGTCGTTTCCAGACTCTGAAAAACGACGTGTCGTTTTTATTCCCTGACAAACGACACCTCGTTTAAATGACGTGTCGTTTTTATTCCCTAACAAACGACACCTCGTTTCTCTTTTCTAAAAACGACACTTCGTTTCTCTGCTCCTAAAAACGACACGTGGTTTCTACTCCCACAGAGAACCCCCCGAACTGAAATTCCAGGAACGCAACACCAGCGCTAGATATCGAAATCAAAGCTTGAATCTTTTTTCCCTTTTTGTGGTTGGGAATTGATGATCGGCGATGGGGATTGCCAATTCAGTCAACAAAAATGGAATCATATTAAAATAAAAATACGGTATTTAATGAACTCCCATGGAAATCAGCAACTTTCTTATTTCATTCCAAATAAGCCCTATTTCTATCTGTCTATATAAACAAACCGAGATTGAAACTTTCCCAAACCCTAAAACTCTCTCTCTCTGGCATTGTCAAGGTACAAATCTCCGATTTTTAAATAACCTTTATCATAAAGCAGATATTTACTTTTCTTTTTTTTTTTGTGATTCATAAATCACGAGGTAAAAGAAATGGCTTCAACGGTGGGTTGGACTTGGATCATCATCATCGGCGGCGAACGAAGAAGTATGTATCGTCGTGAATAATGCCCAGGAAAGAGCGAAGGACTTGTATTATATCTACTTTGTTGATCTGAACTAGAAAGACTTGTATTATACAATAGATAATAGCTTTATTCATATCGAGAACAGTCATAGGCAAGCAATTAAACGTATAAATAAACAAAAAAAGGCCTCCCAGAAAAGGGAAAAAAGAAAAAGGAAAACTGCTACGTAAACAAAAGAGAAGTCAGTCCCACCAGCTATTATAATGCAATCTATACACGTGGGTCATAATAGTTATTAACAAAACATATAACACATCAGCATATTCTAAAAACTCTATAATTTAAGCACCAACAAACAGCTTATTACACAGTCAAGATTCTCCTCCAAAGAAATCATACTTTTCTCCAGATGCTGGCAAAGCATATGAACAAGACTGCAATCATAGCAGCCTTAAAAGTCAAGGAAATAAGCCTTTTTCCGGACCGGGAAGAAGCTTTCGAAACGGCCTTCTTGCTTGCGGAACAAGTCATCATCTCGCCCGGTCCTTTAATCTCTTCATCACTTACACAACTCGCCGCACTCTGTAGAGAAATTATCTCTTTCTGTAAGTACCAAAGCAATAATAGCTTCTCTCAGATTCGGGAACAGAGAAATTATCAGATTTTATGAAAGATCGTTGAAGCAATAATAGCTTCTCTCAGATTCGGGAACATAGAAATTATCAGATTTTATGAAAGATCGTTGAAGCTTCAACTCTAATTACCTCCGTGGCAACCGATTTCGATATAGGGATGGATTCAAAAAGCTGCCATCTTCTCGGCAGTACTCAATATAGGGATTTCTATCATCTTCAAGAAGTCCCCTGACAAGTTGTTGTACCACCCTGCAACTAAAGTTAGATTATCGATCAGCAATTGTGTGAACCTAGTCCAAAGATTCAAACTTTATTGTTAGAAAAGTTAAAAGATCGGAGCTTTTTGTTTTGGAAACCTTGTTTTCCCACCATAAGTTAAAGAGGCTTGTCTCTACAATGGCTGACGGGAATGCCATGTAGTCTGTCTGTTGTGTCTGCAAGTAAAGAAGTGCACTGGGTGGCTGCACTCGAGTCAAAGAGCCTTTGTAGTTCAGATTCGAGGAATGGGATGATAAATAAAAATTTGTGAGAACCTTGATGTAAGATAATGTTAAAGAATAAGTAAAGTAAACACACAGTAACAATACATTAATGCACAATATTGATAATAAACCCTCTACCCAACTAAAAAAAACCTATGACAAAAATTTTTAGAACAAGCCAAAACAGTAAGAGAGAGGTTAATCAATTTTATATATATATATATATATATATATATATATATACATGTATAAAAATAATAAACCTCGAAATTACATCAAAGTTAATTCCCTTTTGTAATCCATGAAAGTATCTAATTAGGAGATCAAAGTTGAGAATATAGCAAACGAATCACTTACCATAACAAAAGGAAGTGTTGTTTAATTTCTTGCTTGCAACTGAGTAGCACGGGTGTTGGAATGAGTTCTTCCAGAAACGTTCTTGATGAATGCATGCCTTCATTGCTGTAGAGCAGACAAAGCATAGCATTATTAATCATCAGTGCTTGGTTTACAGTGTAGATGCAGAGTAAATAAATACAAAAATTATTGACCATGCAAAAAATCACACAAATCAAAGCTAAATATCATCTTCCCTTAATTTCACACTAAATGATAGTTTAAAGAAAACAAACAAACAACAGATGCTAGTGTTTTGCTCACTACCTTTTCATTTATGTTCATAAGAGTGAAACGATAGAGGGTTTCTCCGGTTACACATTTAAAAGACCATTATCCCATCCAATCTCGTCAATCTGGGTAACAGATCAAGTAAATATGTTAAGGGTCACAAGTCAAATTTCAGGAGACTCAAAATGCTAACTAAAACATCTTATACAAAGCAACTCTTCAATAGAAATTAAAAGGGAATCACTTACCATAACATCGGCGCTCTGTGAGACTACGGTACGATCCTCCACGGCCCAAATCTTGAAGAAAATCCCGTACCCTTCCCTCGGAAAATGGGCTTTTCATCAAACCCCGGAAATGGATCTGCAAGCAAACAAGTGTGGCTGCACTCAAGACTGAGCTGCCTACATACCCTCTCGGGATCAAGCCATTGTAGTTCATATATTCACAAGACACGAGTAAAATATGTTATAAATATAATGCCAAAACAATATACAATATAGATGAAGACAATACATCTATGCATAGTTTTAATCAATATCCTCAACTCCAATCTCCAACATTAGATTCTTCGGTAGAAAATATTTTGGAGAATATAACAATACACATACTTCCAGCAAAAAAAAAAATATAGTTTTATTTGCAAATTGTACATATATATAGTTTTGTTTGAAAATCATATGTTGCTTATGCTCCCCTGTATTTTGACTGACCGGAAATGAAAAGAAATTTTTTTTAAAACATTTTGGCCGGCCGGCACTTAAAAAAAAAAAAAAAAAAAAAATTAGAGTCAATCAAAACAGCCAGGGGAAGATAACCAATCATTTTTTTATATTTATATATATGAAAATATTAGAAAACCAGAAAATATATGAATGTTATATTCACTTTTGTACGTAATGTAGGAACTAAATTAGGAGGTCAAGGCTGAGAATACCGATTAAAACTATGCATAGATGCATAGCCTAACTATATATGGAGAGACGTTAGGGAAAGAGCAAGTCGCGTACCCGATTCAGTGGTCGTGGAGCTTTCTTGAACGCTAGAAGAGTCCATGAATGCGATATCTGGAGCAGAGCCGTGTATGGGTTCAAAAAGCTCAGTTGTGAATCTGATGAAAAATCAAATAAGAAGGAACCAACTCGACCATATGGAACTAGGGTAAACGGAGAAATATTTTAAATTGCATTGTGATAAATCTGGGGTAGTTCAAAGAAAGAAAAAAATAATCAGCTTTTGACAAGACACAATTAGCAGTCTTTGATAACAATATCTTACCTTGATGGTTTCAAACCAGTCTTTGTGACTCCCATCACTTAACATTAGCAGTGGGCCACTTGAAGCATACAAAAAACTGCATCCTGTGAAAGAAAAAAACTTAATTAAAAATTAGGAGTTTTTGAAGCAAAAAAATAAAATAAAAAAGTCAGAAGTTAGGTAAGTTAGCCACGAAACCCGGCCCGAACATGGATGGATCTTTCTTGCATCCGTCTAGAACCAGGTTTTGGTCGAACAACCTCCTGTAAACCTATATATATATATATATATATATATATATATATATATATATAATATCAAAATAAGGAACATATAATAAATCTGAATTTAAACTGTAAGGCGGTGCACATCCCTTCTAAGAATTTATTGTATTGAGGAAGTAACATAATTAAGCTGAAAAAGAAGTACCTCGAAAACTTGCGTCAAAACAAACATATTTCCTTTTGCAAGTAAACAAACATATTAAGCTAGAATGATAGAAATATTCTTTATTCATACAAAATCTAAAAGGGTGTAAGAGATCAAAAAGTGGCGTACCTGGAAAAACTAGTGCGATACCTGCAACAGCAACAAAAAAAAAATCGAGGCAAACAGTCGTAGCCTACTATACCTGCAACAAATAGTTGTATATGGCACATCACATGCAAAGAAAAATAGAATAACAGTGCACAATTTTGTACACGATTGTTATGCACATCACATATTCTGATTCTATACTAACAAGGGCACTACTAATATTATCAAACTCCATCCTTCTACACTACCCCAGGAAGAGGGACGAGCTTACAAATTCTACACTACCAAACTCGATCTCTCCCTCGGGAAGAGAAACGAGCTTACAAATTCTAAGCTACGAAACTCGATCTCTACCCCGGGAAGAGAAACAAGCTTACAAATTCTATGCTACGAAACTCGATCTCTACCCCGGGAAGAGAGACGAGCTTAAAATGCTATACTACCAAACTCCATCTCTCCCCCGGGAAGAGAGACGAGCTTAAAATTCTATACTACCAAACTCCATCTCTCCCCCGGGAAGAGAGACGATCTTAAAATTCTAGCAAAACTAAAAACTATTGGCAAAAAGGTAGTGAATTAGCATGTTAGTAAGTTAGTAGTTAGTAAAGTTATTGGTTAGTAGAGTTAGTGGTTAGTGAAGTTATTGGTTAGTAGAGTTAGTGGTTAGTGAAGACATTGGTTAGTAATCTGGTCCCGGGACCAGGTCCGGTCCCCCTACCCTTTTCCCGAGCCTAGCCCGGTCCATTGATGCTTCTTCGGCTCTGTTGCTGGTATTGCTCAGTGACCAAAGCACTGCAAAAAGAAGAGAAACTATGAATGTTAAAACAGCTATGACACAGCTCATGTAATTATCATGATTGTTAACAAAACCACACATGTCAGTACTTGCTTTAAAAGGAACTCCTCTTATCTAGCAATACCAATTATCATCATTACTCACTGACAGCCGCCAAACAACATTGTATTTCTGAGGGTAAAGATAGGATGTTGAAATTACCTTGTCAAAGGTCAATTTTCTGTTTGCAATGTTCCACAAGACCATGACTTCAAGCAGCTCCAATACCTAAAATATTTTATCAATATTCAGAAGAAAAAAAATCAGCTCATTGAAGTGTCGTACATACCTATGACTATCTGTGGCTTCTTGAAGTGTTGGAGAGACCCATGACATGATTTCACTAATCAGTCCCTGTCACTTTTTTCTGAAAATATTACAAAACAAATCAGAATATCAGCAAGAAAATCCATCACAAAAGCAATATAGAATAAATATCACAGCTCGTAAAGGGTACAAATTATACTATACCGCAAAACTAGTTTCCCCGTTAGACATAACCTGAAAGCTTCGTATTGGTCTCCGGCGACTTAAATTAAATTATTTCAAGCAACTCCAATACCTAAAAAAGTTGATCATTATTTAGAAAGCAACGAGCTTACTCGAAAACAAGGAGATCATACTTGCCACTTTTAAAACACGAAATAAAAACATGGTTAAAGACACTCGTCTCATTTTTTTTTACTGCAGTAGCTCACAGGGACGTCAGAAACAGTGAACGCTTGACAAATGCTACGGACACGTCAACAATTTTTAATTGATGGGTGGCCACTATCTGACAAGACATAAAAGTTGGTAAAAAAACAAAAAAAGAGAAGTTATTTCAGTGAAACAAACTCTATTTACAGGAGAGAGAGAGAGAGCTTACGATTGGGGATTTGGTCGTGGTCAATTCAGTGGTCGTGGAGCTTTCTTGAATGCTAGATGAGTCCGTGAATGCGATATTTGGAGCAGAGCCGTGTATGGATTCGAAAATCTTCTTCAGTTTTTGAATCTGAAGACTGAAGCATCGCAAGCAATGGCTTCACAACTCCGCTTTGCACAATGTGAATATGTTCCAATAATGATGAGAAATCAAATAAGAATGAACACAAACAAAGCACAGGAAAAGAAAACAGAAAACCAAACCATCTCTGAACACAAACCTTGCAATCCAAATCTCTGCTTCTCTTTGGCTCACAAGCATTCTCGTCGACAGAGGCCCATTGCGATAACCTCTTAAAAGCCTTAAGAAAATAACTCATTTAGACACAAGAATCAGCAAAGAAAACCTAGATAAAAAAATTGAAGAAACCTAACCTTGAGAAATATAAGGTGATATGAGGGACTTTCCGGTCAAAAGCAGAGGCTGATCTTGGTCAGGAAACAACTTGGCGAGACTCTCTAAATAGAATCATCTTTCTATTTTTCTTCTTCTCCTTCTTCTGAGCTCTATAGTCGACTCTTCTCTGTCAGTTCGGACAAATGTTCCTCCATATACCTCGTCAAAGAAATCAAGTATTAGTAATTGTACGAGAAATTATGGGGCACAATATAATATGCCCAATACTAAACTCATTAATTCAATTACTTGTAGAAATTATTTTGGGAAAATTAAAAATACATATAATTACAGAAAAAAAAAAGTATATTAATACATATAGTTTCATAAGAAAATATGTTGATTAGGCTCCCCCAACCTTTTTGACTGAATCTAAAAAATAAACGTCTAGACACACGGGCCGACCTAACAACCTAAACTCTAAAAAAAAAACCTAACAAAGTTTTTTAGAGCCAGCCAAAACGGCTAGGGAGTGGATAATCAACCAGTTTTGTATAGATATAACTAAAAAAAAAGCAGGATATTATATGAGAGTTATTTTCCCCTAAAGAACTAATGCAACCAGTTAGTTATTGACATCATACATCGATGTTTCAGATTGTGCTCGCGCAGAGAGAGAGAGAGGCTGTTCCTGATCAGCGGCGATAACCATCGATTTAGTAGAAAAAGTGAGCCACAGAGCTCGTCTCCGATCTTTGACCTAGATAAAAGGAAACAATAATTTAATTACATACAATAATCAAGGTCCAAAGAAAACCCAGGTAAAATGTTGAATAAACCTAACCGTGGGAAATAGAGAAGCACTCTTACCACGTCGACGAGGCTGAGAAGCCGGTCTTGATCGGCAGCGAGAATCATCCCAAACTTCTTCTTCGCCTCGCCTGAGCGAGACTCAACAAAGGAGCGTGGGATTCGTGTTGTGGCTGATGTCGAATATCGTCTCGCAGTATATCTCCTGAAAAAATAAAAAATGAAAGAGAAATACAAAACCATCAGAAATTTTCCCTAATTTCTTTACAATGTACAGAACTTGAGCTTCGGTCGAAGATTTGTCGTAAGAGAGAGTAAAACCACAATATATGCATAAACATCACACGCTCATTGAAGTTCAAACGAGATATCAAATTTCTTGAAATTGAGTCCTTTTTTTCTTTCAAAACCGAAAAGCCTTTCCATTAATTAGGTAGAAAGAAGCAACAATTTAATTAGACACAAAGAATCGAGGCTCAAAGAAAACCCTACAAAGTTGAAGAAACAAGAGAAGAATCTTACCTAATCTGATGATTCCACGCTCCGCCTTGTTCTTCGTCATCTCTCCATTTCTCCGGAGATGGATTTCCTCGGAATTTTTAGGGTTTCCTTCGTTTCGGACGAGCTAGGGCTTCGGAGACAAGATAGCATTTTTCATCGTCAAAAATCAAGAGAGAGAGAGAGTCTCTCTCTAGAAAACCTATTTTTCTGCTTCTCTCTCTCATTCCCTCGCGAACCTATATATAATCTCCGATCGAAATCTTTCCCAACGGTACAAAAAAAACTCTGTCTTGATTTGGTTTCCGTTTCGTTGTTTCCCAATTCAGTCTACTTTCCTTTTTTTCTCGATCTGTTTTGGCGCTTAGCAATTCACTTTGGCGCCTAAACTCCCCTCGCCGAATCTTTCTTTCTTTGGGCCTCGGCTAATGAGCCCATTAGTGAAAACGGAGCAAATAGGCTAAACACCAATAATCTCTTTTGACGACTATAATTGCTTTCAAAACCTCAATTATTATTCCTAATTGTTACATATTATAAAAATCTTAATAAAGTAACAACTTATTCGTTTTCCTTATAATCATCAGATTTAGCCTTATAAAGTGATCTTTACCTTAATAAATATTGATTTTTTTTACTCATTCTATATATACTTAAACAGAATACAACATCGCTGTAGAAACTCTTCTCCAATCAAAGTGTATCACATTGGTTGTTGCATTTTTTTTTTCTCTTTTAATGTTGTGGGTCCCGCTATATTATAATGTGAGAGAGATATAAAAAAGAAGTTATACGATTAAAATATAAATAAAACTAAAAAAAATATCTGTGGGATCCATCTGTTAATATATATAGGTGATGTCACCCATCATGATTGAGAACGAGAGAAAATCGAGTGGACTAAATGAGTTAAACATATTTAATATTTATTTATTGGCTACCGAAATAAGAGTATTAAAGAAGAAAAAAAATAAGAGTATGGCCATTAAAACAGAAAGAAGACCTTTGTACAAATCAAACAATTAAACTAAAAAATATTATAATCTCATTTTATTTATATTGATAACACCTACCGATTTGTTTTTATCTAATGAAGTTAAAAAAATTAAACCCTTCATATTTTTTCACTTCAGTATTTTATTAATTTCATAAAAGTAATTATTAAAATTATATTCTTATTCTTAAAAACATAAAATATAAGTTGAATACATAATTATATATTCTAGAGTAAATTATCTGTAATGATAATTTTATAATTATAAATAAGTTTTATGTTTATTAGTGCTAAGTTCGAACATACGTATAAACCAAAAAGACTACAAATACATCTATTAATCAAAACTGCATATACCTCTTTATCGTGTAAAATAAAATATAAAGAAGTGTGTTATTGTTCGTATTTATTTTACACACATCACTTACAAAATTCATAATTTACTATTATTGTTTTTTAACTTTAAAAGTCTTTTAATCCTTCAACCATGAGCATTGGTTTTCTTTCCATGATAATGTGACATTATTATTTATAATACGAGGTAAATGGAGTGCAACTTATAACTCTTAAACATTTCAGAATAGTATTACTCTCTTTTAGTAAACCCGTAGCAACACGCAGGCCAATATAACTCCTCGTTATTATAGTTATATTGGTCAACACATATTTAACCTCAAACATTGACTTTGTTGTATAACAAGAATAACTATGTATAAAAATTATATTCATGTATTAAATATATTCTATGGGACTTCGGCATGTTGGCTTATAATGCTCGTGAAATCGTATGTATGAGTGAATTAGGTAGTCGGTAGTATGTGGAGAAGAGAGTGAAAATGGGTGTGACATATTATATAGGAAGTTATTTTGACGGGAAATTGACGATGACTCGACGAGTTGATTATATTCTACTTCACAGGCTTGACAATCCGCTCAGCCAATCTGTTCGTCGTCGCTCACCTCCACGTGAGTCGGATGGAGGCAGAGTATGACTCCGAGTCGATGCGAATGAGCTTGTTAGAATATATAAGGGTTTCCCGTTTCTCTTCTCTTCTCTCTCTCTCTCTCTCTCTCTCTCTCTCTCTCTCTCTCTCATTTTATTTCCTATTAAAAACCCCCGCTCTCTATTTTGCTCTTCTTCTTTCGGCGTCATCATTCTGTTGGCCCGAGTAACGAATGGGCCCAATTCATACAAACGACGCGTCATTGTCTCTACAACTCTTTTAATTGTTAGATTTTGTACTGTCCATTATACATTTTTTTTTACAAGTTTCCTTTTTTATTTTAGATAAATCATACCAAATTGCTTGGCGCTACTCCAAAGTGTGAATTCATTAATTACCTTGCTTTTATTATGACTTATGTTTTAGACAAGTTAGAGTAAATTCCTTGGGGCTCAAGTGTGCTTCTCCAAAATGTGAGTTAATCAATCTCTGTTTAACCGAAATCGACTGTTGTACTATCGACAATTTAGCTAGTGTCTTATGTCTTAGATTACTATTAAATTAGGAATGGCTTTATAACTCGTTATCTTCCTATGTTGATCCAGGTTTGTCTCTCTGGACAGATAATAACAATCATTCTCTCGGTTTAAAGTTTATAAACCCTAAAAAATCGCTAATATTAATCGTCTTCTTCGTGTAGGTGGCTAATTCCGGTGCAGCTACATATATATGTATTTGTATAAGTAGAATAAAAGGAGAGTATTATTCAAATTTTTAATCCTACCATTTTAATCTAATTTTTTTCCTTCTTTCTTTTCTACGGATTCTTCTACCTCTACCTTTATTATGAAAGGATGCCAATGGTGATTAATATCGGTTTTACTTATTATTTTTTATGAATTGATAACTGCTTTTATGCTCATTTTAAGAACCCACTTCGAAAAACTTCTAGAACTATTGATTTTTTAAATTAATTGCAAATAATCTTTAGAAATGAAACTTTAAACAGTTAAAAAGAGTAAAAAAAAAAAAGTGTATGATTTTAAATTAGTTTATGGTATTATAAATTTTTAGTCGATATTTGTTGAATACGGTTTGAAAAGTCAATATGGCAAGTAG
Source organism: Urtica dioica subsp. dioica (assembly GCF_054948205.1). Taxonomy (NCBI): domain Eukaryota; kingdom Viridiplantae; phylum Streptophyta; class Magnoliopsida; order Rosales; family Urticaceae; genus Urtica; species Urtica dioica. Next base: position 22,717,659 of record NC_142767.1, read on the forward strand.
TATGATTTTCCCTTCAAATTATCACCCCGAAAAAGAGTACATTTTATGCGCTATGAGGCATCAATAAAGAGTCTCAGAGATTTGATGAATAAAGAAGACATACCACGTTTCTAAAAAATTGAGAGCGGATTCTCTTAGTTTTCTCTTTTTTTATTATTATTATTATTATTTTTAATCAAGCTTTTCCTGGTATAGCTGTAAGAACCGCGACTTATCAAACAAACTTATATTCATTATTTTGTGATGATGTAAACTTAGAGTCACATGGCGGAGAAAAAAAAAATGTCTGAGGTTGCTAGTTATTGAGTTGATAATCATATTGCGCATTATTCTCTCATAATTATAACACACACACAAAAAAGGACTCGAAATCATACATCTTACAAAATACCAGCTAATTATCAAATATAATATCAAAATAAAGATCAGTAAATATAGACAATTTTTTTTTTAAACTTGGAATGTTTATCATTTTTTTTAGTATACCTTGATATTTAAAAAATTTGAACTTGAATCAATAGCCATCCCCATAGTAAATGCGAAAAGAAAAAAAAATTACTTTGTTAACTTTATTTCACAAAAGAATAATTTTCAATTATTTATTTATATTTACTAGCATAACTTATACTCGTGGCTGAAAGCCCTGCCCAATGCCGTGTTGTTTTTACAAGTCTCCTAAAAAACCGACACGTCGTTTCTCTGTTCTTAAAAATGACACGTCGTTTTTCTGCTTAAAAAAATAAACTTGCTCTGTAGAACGACAAGTCGTTTCTATGCTCTAATAACGACCCGTCGTTTCTCTGCTTTTAAAAAACGACATGTTGTTTCTGTGAAAACTTAGTGTCTGTGCTCTGCAAAAACGACATGTCGTTTTCATACGTTGAAAAACGACATGTCGTTTTTATTCCGTGACGAACGACAGTAAACGACATGTCGTTTTTACTCCCTAACAAACGACACCTCGTTTCTCTTTTCTAAAAACGACACTTCGTTTCTCTGCTCCTAAAAACGACACGTGGTTTCTACTCCCACAGAGAACCCCGGACTGAAATTCCAGGAACGCAACACCAGCGCTCGATATCGAAATCAAAGCTTGAATCTTTTTTCCCTTTTTGTGGTTGTGAGTTGATGATCGGCGATGGGGATTGCCAATTCAGTCAACAAAAATGGAATCATATCAAAATAAAAATACGGTATTTACTGAACCCCCATGGAAATCAGCAACTTTCTTATTTCATTCCAAATAAGCCCTATTTCTCTCTGTCTATATAAACAAACCGAGAATGAAACTTTCCCAAACCCTAAAACTCTCTCTCTGGCATTGTCAAGGTACAAATCTCCGATTTTTAAATAATCTTTATCATAAAGCAGATATTTACATTTTTTTTTTTGTGATTCACAAATCACGAGGTAAAAGAAATGGCTTCAACGGTGGGTTGGACTTGGATCATCATCATCATCATCTGCGGCGAACGAAGAAGTATGTATCGTTGTGAATAATGCCCAGGAAAGAGCGAAGGACTTGTATTATATCTACTTTGTTGATCTGAACTAGAAAGACTGTGATCCTCTCGACCCTCTATTTCCCGCCATTCGACTCTCCAGGAAGTTTATGGCCTTTACGATCCTCAACTCTACTCGCTTCATGTTAGGCGAGCTTAGATGAACGTTGTTGTTGGATATACAAGTCGCGGCGTATAGATTTATCGGCCCTTGGACGCGACGGAATAACGACAATCTTGGTGTGGACGTCATATCTGCGTGTTCACCGGCTATCTAACCGCCAAAAAGGACATAACATCAACCTCTACGACCACAGCGTCGACGATTGGTCAATTCTCCTCGAACCCCGCGGTTGAATTCCCCAAATCCGAAGCTAGACTCGGAGAAAGATCCGTGAAAGTGCACTACTTTTACGTCGAAGACTCGAAGCTGTTTATATTTACCACAAACCGGGGCTCATTCTCGTTAGATTATTTCGCCCGGCGGGTTTGGGAAGGCGTGAGAATTATGCGAATGCTTAAGTTTCGTCCCTCTACAAGACTCCGAATTTGGTCAAGGAAGGCCATTTGTTGGTCATGCCGAGAATGACAATCTACGATGTTCGCGTGAAGCCGGGGAGAGAGTAGTTTTATGACATTTGGGATTCTCAAACCGAACTACTTGTTTACGGAACACTACACTTTCATCCCGAGGCAAATGGATATTGGTTCTATTTCGAGAGAGGGCGCGAAGAGACTTTAGGGCTTACTTTGTCGAGTATATAAATAGAAACCTACTGTTCTCGCGGTCTTTTTGGTTCGAGTCGAAGCTACGGACTCCCCGGCCATGGTCAAACCGATGTGCTTTTACTGCTTTTTGCGTTACTTTTGTCTTGTGAGTCTGTGAAAAACTTGCCTGTCTTGCTTGTATATGTGATTCTCCCACTGCAACTCATTTTCATTCCTGTCTCTTCTGCGTGTTTACTTTTGTGCGTGTGTCTTGTGATTGAAGTTACTAAATCTGAGTAGAATAGTTTATAATTACATGCGAAGTATATGAGTTTGTGGAGACAGAAAATAGAATACTCGTAGTTAAATACAATAGATAATAGCTTTATTCATATCGAGAACAGTCATAGGCAAGCAATTAAACGTATAAATAAACAAAAAAAGGCCTCCTAGAAAAGGGAAAAAAGATAAAGAAAAAGAAATAGGAAAGCTGCTACGTAAACAAAAGAGCAGTCAGTCCCACCAGCTATTATAATGCAATATATACACGGGGTCATAATAGTTATTAACAAAATATCTAACACATCAGCATATTCTAAAAACTCTATAATTTAAGCACCAACAAACAGCTTATTACACAGTCAAGATTCTCCTCCAAAGAAATCATACTTTTCTCCAGATGCTGGCAAAGCATATGAACAAGACTGCAATCATAGCAGCCCTAAATGTCAAGGAAATAAGCCTTTTTCCGGACCGGGAAGAAGCTTTCGAAACGGCCTTCTTGCTTGCGGAACAAGTCATCATCTCGCCCGGTTCTTTAATCTCTTCATCACTTACACAACTCGCCGCACTCTGTAGAGAAATTATCTCTTTCTGCAAGTACCAACGCAATAATAGCTTCTCTCAGATTCGGGAACAGAGAAATTATCAGATTCTATGAAAGATCATCGAAGCTTCAACGCTAATTACCTCCGTGGCAACCGATTTCGAGTCCTCTTTGACTTCGAGCCCGTAATGATGTGACTCAACGGGCTTGATGCTGCAGCTAATTTGCAGCTTTTGCTGCAACCGTATTCTTCTCAGCGCACTTCCTTGTTCCTTCATGAAAAGAGGTACACCGGTTTCATCGTCGTTCACTAGATGATTCCGTGGCCCACGGGCTCTTATTCGGATTCCCACCCCATCACCTTCTGGATCCCAAATCGAGTTCAATTCGTTGCTCGTTTCTGCATGATGCGATGGAAAAGCATATTTGATGTGAGAATCGCCGGGAACGGAACAAGCGGTGTCGTGGTCTGTCAGTGTCGGAACTTCCATCTCAAACTGCACAAAGATTGTTCAACATGAGTAAAAAGAAAAAAATAACCATTGTCTTGGTGTACGAATTCATTTGATCTCACCTTTACCTCATCCGATGCCTTGCAATCAGGGTCCAGAAGATCACGAGAGAAAAAAGCTTCCATCTCATCGGGGTTGTTGAGAACGGAGTTCATGAACTGAGTGATCACGTTCTCCGATTCATTGGTCCCGTATTGCATTGGCACACTGTTTTGTTGTCTGTTGTTGGAAGCTGGGAAATACGCGGAAGACGAAGCCAGTTCTGGTTGCATCGGCGAAAATATCTTGCAGTCGAGCGGCTCTGGCGTTGGAGCGTAGAACATTTTCAAGTCCTCCTCTAGCTGCAAATCATCCTGAATTACCCCATAACTTATTAATTTGCCCAAACGAGAATAAAAAAAAATTAAAAAAAAAAAAAAGAAAGAAAAAAAACTATAGCAAGATAGCCATAGTTTACCATTCTACGATGAACTAGTAACTGCAAAACCTTCTTGTTTTTTATTTTATTTTTTATTTTCAGTTATGAAACTGTTAGAGTTTGGTGACCCGAAAGGATTTGATCATGCCCAAAAAAATCAGCGGTGCGGCAAATCTGATTTTCTCAAGAATATTTGTCCCGATCCCGATATAGGCACCACTACACTATGTACAGACCTTTTAAATTTCCGAAATATCACCTTAAGGTTTTTTCACTTCCCGTTTGGTTGTTTATGTACTCTCGGATCAATGACAACCTTTAGTATAGTGAAGTCCTCTCCTCTGGCCCTGATATTTTTTTTCTTTCATGATTTCAATTTTCCACATAGAAGCGTGTTCTTGTTTTTTGTATTTTATTGCCTTATCATCATCAATTTATAACAGCCAATGTCGTGTGAAAGCTTAAAGTACCAGATAACTATATATAGCTAAGGTGTGACTTTATGTACCTCAGTGGTTGTTGTTTGAACAAGAAGAGGTACGGCTTTGGAAGAGATCTCCTCGGGAGTTTCGGCCGCAAAACATTCGCTCTTCGGAGATGACTTTTCGGCGGGCTTCTCAATCGACTGCGGACCAAGAGTAGTTTCGAGATCGGACTTTGTGTCTTCAACGCAAGACTTCATGTTCGGCGACGCCTCGTCTTCGCAGTTCCAACCTTCGACAGTCTCGTCGTGTTTCTTGAACAACCGGCAAAGCACAAACGGGTTCTGTACACAAACAAGCAAACACAACGCTATAAGAAACACAACACAGAAAAGACTGAAATTCGAAACCCGCGATTAATTCATTTCTTCTTCTTGTGTACAGATTTATACAAAACAAATTGCACAAGCAACACAACTCTCGTGAAAAGCTTGACTGCAACAAAGTTTCGAAATGACTAGATTTCCAAACCCCAAAATGACACATATCTTACAGCAACAACACTAAAAGCGCTTAAAACCATAAGATTCCAAACCCCAAAATCATACATTTCTTCTTCTGTACGCATTTTGACGAACAAAATGCATAAGAAACACTACTCTTTAGTAACTTGAGACTGTAACATTTCAAAATGTCTATATTGCCAAACCCCAAGTTAATACATTTACTCCTCTCTACATGGATCGACAAACAATACGCATAAAAAACAGAACAACACTCGAACACGTTTATACAAACAAAATGCACAAGAAACACAACAAAAAACTGGCAAAAAACAGAAACATTTCAAAAAGAGACAAAATTTTAAAACCCCAAATTAACACATTTCTTCAATCTACACCCGAACTACCACATTCAATTGCTTGATTTAAAAACGAGCTCTCAGTCGATAAATAAGGAGACAAACCTGGCCGGGGTTAGTGCCGTCGAGCTCCTTGAGAGTGGAGCGATACTCGTGCATTACCCAAAAAGTCCTCGTCCCTTTCGGGGCACGCCCGGTGTAGAACACCAGCGTCTTTTTCTGCCCAATCTCTTTCGCTCCAGACTTAATCTTCCGATCTTTTCCGGTCGCTTTCCAATACCCTTTGCTCGTAGCGCGGTTCAATCTATTCCCGTTCGGATACTTCCGGTCCTGAGGGCAGAAAAAGAACCACTCCGGGTCCCTCGTCGGAATCCTCGATAAATCTGAGTCAATCAATAACAACACCACAGTCACTAAACCTAAAACCTACATACTCAATAATGCCATTTCCGTAATCCGAATTTGTTCATTCATTCGATTGAAAATATCACGAATTTCGTCTGTATCATCAGCTAAATTTAGTAATTAGAAAAAAAAAAAGGGCTAAATTACCAGGCATATCCCAAGGCTCCCATTTGCAGACATCGATTTCGCGGATGACAGAGACGTGTTCTTCTCCGCCATTGATCTTGTACCTCAGGTAGTAATTCACGAGCTCTTCGTCCGTAGGTCTGAATCGAAACCCTAGAGGCAGAGAGCTCAGGGACATAACCGTCGTTTCACCCACTGCCATCTCCACCAACTACAACCAGAGAATCTTCCTCTTCCTCAGAAAATTGAAACACAGACAGAGAGATCTTTCTTCTTTGTCTAGATGTATTAACGATGAGGTAAAGTTTTAGTTCGATTACGTGCTTTGATTTTCTTCCATGGATTTTACTTTTTTTTTTTTGTATAAAAAACTTCTGTTGAAGCGCTTGACAGAGAAAGTGAAAAAAAGAAGAGAGCGAGTCAGATCAACCAAAGAGTTGTGAGTTGAGAGCTGAGTTGGGAGAGCGAGTTATTTTTATGTCTGAAAGACGAGGACTTGAATCCGCGTTTTTTTAATCCCGTGGTTTAACCGCGTTATTGCTTGGCCCTCGTTTTTAATCTTATTTACGGAGATGTGCCACTGGCTATGTGTGATCGTGTTGTACACTTGTAGAGCCACAGGGGTATAAACGAGATGTCGTTCAACTTCAAAGTAGACTATGAATCAGCAGTTGATGTGGCAAGCCAATGAATTATCGACACGTGTTCAGAATCGTCAGCTGAATGTTTGTGGGCCCCGCAGTTTGCAACACAGTATAACGAACTATGAAGTTGCATGAATCTTGGCAGCAAGTTCTATGGTCCTTCCTAAATTCACATTACAAAACACTTTACATTTTTATTATTTTTTTAGCTGCGATATATATCATGTACATAAATATAAAATAAAAATTGGGTTTGACTCGTAAAATATATTGTTTGATTGGGTAAGTGGTTTCTGTGTGCAATCCTAAAGCCTTCTAGGCGAAGGAAAGAAAAATAGTGGACGTTGGTTTGAGATAATTTTACAAATCCCCTTAGTATATTAATATACATTTATTTAATCTAGCTGGAAAAGGAAATGATATTTTGATTACATATGTTGATATAGATATAGTATGTTTCTTTTTCTTCTGATAAAGACGGTTGAGGAATGTGTTGTTTTCTGCTAGTCGCATTTTCGTTGCAACTGTGAACTTGATAAATTTCATTTCCTTAAATTTGTTAATTAAATCGAAGGGCGTCATAAGATGACATGGAAATAATGGAATCGCGACATGTAAGCGTGATATAAGTCAAAAGTAAGTGAGAATTCGAATTGAATGAATTTTTTGTTTACGACGCGTAGCGTAACATTTACCGAAAAAGGAAGGAAAATAAAAATGTCATGATAGAGTAAAAAAAAACCTATTATTCCTTCATATTTTCCCCACTTTTGAGAAGCTTGTACTTCAATTAAAGTTTGCAATGTTCACAACATTTCCTTCGATATTTCTCGTGTTAATTGGTAGTTGAAAAGAAAAACTCATGTTTCTTTTAAATATTTCGATGGTAATCAAATGCTTCGTAGTAGGCAATCTAAATTTTTACGTGATTTGTTAGAAAATGATCCGTGATTCGCAATTTGGAAATATTTTGTTTTGTAGCGTTAAGCCTCCAAATTGTGCTGGTTAAGCTTCTTTTAATTAAAAAAAAGTTGAATGTATGTATATTAGGAAAAATTTCTACCAATAAATTTGTTCAATAAACGTTAAATTAGTCTATGGAGGACTGATTTGTAGTAGTATTTTATCATCATTGATCTTTAGTTAAAATATTTTTAAGTTAATTTGTTTATAAAATTATTTTCGGCATTTCCATCCTAGGATTTTTTTTTTCTGATGGTAAATGTTTTAGTTTTTTTTTTCTTCTTAGAATTTGTGTGATTGAATTCATTGACAAGCAATATTGCTATACATCAACTCACCGACCAATCATCTAAATTAAAATACTATGTTCTTCAATAACTATGATCGATCAACCACCTTGTACGCGAAAATTGAAACACCCCCCTCTGATTTATTACATATATTTAATTATTCATTATTTTCTCGGATAAAAATTCAATTGACTATATGTCCAATTATAACGTTAAGTGGGGTCTACTTTGTTTGAGCTCTATCATAGACAATAGCGCGAGCAAGACATAGTGCTGTGGAAAAAAAGAGAACACATGAATCACCAAAAAAGATTCTCTTATATTGGATTGGGATATGTGGAATTGTGGCATTATAAAAGTGAAAATTTAAACCGTTTTCAAACTTCATATCATGGTCCTATTTTATTTTCGTGTCAATCTAGAAGCTATTAGCAAAGAAGTTCAGATCTTAATCCACTAAGAAAATGTACTTTAAAATATAACCAAAAAACTCAACTTTTTCTTTTCATTGTTTAATAGGTAACAAGCTAGAAATTATTTTTGCTGTAGTTGCGGAAACAAACAACCCAACTCTTTAAATTTAGATGATTAAAGAAATGGAAAATAGTAAAGGATTTCAATGATCATCCATGGACCATGGTAGAGAGCTAATGGGTTTCTCTATCTCAAGGCAAAAGTAATCTATGAGTTTATTATATACCCACCTTTTCCAATACAGATTTTGGATATAGTTCGTTTTTAATAGAAATAGTTTATTACTTATATCTCTTTATACTTTCTAACCAAAATATCTCATCTCTATCAAGCTCCAAATTCTCATAGATATCTCAATTTTTTTTTTAAATGAAACCTTTCTAAAATAAAACATTAAATTTTAGAACAAAGTGACATAAAGTTCAAAGCTTAAAACCTCAAACTTTCAGCATCAAGAGAACAAACATCCTCTTAATTTTTAAACCAAAGGTGCCATAAAGTTCAAAGCTCAAAACCTCTCTTTTCCTTTCCACAAAACAACTAGAGCTTTTTATTAATGTTCTTTTTCATATATATAATCAAGCCTATGAAACAAACTTATTTAATGCATTCTTGCATAAACTAGCACACACCAGAGTGTTTCACTGAAGAGGCAATTACGTAAAGCACAAGTTAGGAAAAATCATGAGCAAACCTGAAGAGAAGTAATTTTGTATTGACTTGAATGTATTAATTAGTAACAAAGAGTTCTTGGACTTGGACATCACAAAATCCCACCCCCAAAAAATATGTGATGATGATGATGGCCTTTTCTTTTTTTCTTTTTTCTTTCACAGGCTTAATTAAAACCCAGTATTTACAAACCTACAAAAATCCGAGACCTTGTTGCTTGGTCAAGAAGTCAACTGAAAACAGGGCATTCGAATGGGAGAGAAAACGACAGTGAGTCGTGCGTGGTCGGAGAGAGAGTAATCGTCGGGCCATCTTCCTTTCTCTGCCTCCGGAGGGAAAAGAACGGCGTTTTTTACGCTAAAACCCGTTCTCTCTTTCTTCAAACTTCCTTCTTCATTTGCAATTACATCGTCCCCTTTTTCCCGCCCCATCCGGTTCCATATTCGCTCCTGCCATGTCACGCATAAAACCCGACCAATTAGTTAATAACTTCATAATTTTAAATTTGGTCTTAGCGCAAATAGACTCTGAACTATTCTAGTATATTTGTGACATCTTGGTTCTTGATCCATTTCTATGAAATTCAACACCCGAACAACTTGGTCTCTGACCAACTATGTCAATAACAACTAGAATGTCACTCACCAACATAATAAATAGTTCATGGACGTTTTCTTTTTTACCTGAAATTCTTTGAAATCAACGACTCCGTTGCTGTCTAAATCAGCTTGATCCCACAGGTCCTTTGTCTCTTCATTGCTTAGTCCATAGCAGTGTCCAATCAAATTCAGCTTTGGAAATCAAACAAATACCAAAGCTTATTTAGTTTTAGTGTGATTTAATATACTTTATTCTAGAACGGCGATATATATTTCTACGTACCTGTCGAAGCGCTTCGCAAAAGCCAGAGTAAGTAATGCAATCATCGTCGGAATCAGCCTTGAGAAACGCGAACGCGTCGTGCTCTGTCAGCGAAGCTCGGTGGAGTAGATACTGAAAAGAAAACAAACACAAATGAATACTTGAAACATTTTGAAGAGAGAAATAAAACAAAATGTAACATAATCAAACTGACCTTAAACATGCCAAAGACTGCTTCGGTCCAACTAGTCTTAAGGAGTTTCTTATAGCCGTTGGGATTGAGAAGCCAAATGAAATCGACCCCACAAACGTTCCCGCGATGGTTCCGATGACTAACCCACTTTTTTTTAAAAAAAAAGAAATTTATTTCAAATACGAACATTTAAAGAAAAATGACGTTTATCAATAAAAAAAAAAATTTGTTTTGCGAACCAACCTTGTGAGCATCTGCATCGGTGTACTGATGAGCCGTGTCATAAGACGACATGAAGCCTTGTGACCTAAGGAACTTGTAAACATGTCCGCTTTTGCTTCCATTCCAATCACTATAGAATATATAAATTTAAATAAATATATAAGCAACTCGAAGATCTGAAACAGAAAAACAAGCGATTCAAAGTCTTTTTTTTCCCTTACCCGCAGAGGATGATAGGCATGGGATTGAGGTTGTTTTCCTTCTGAAATGATTCAACGCCTTGCAAGATTTTGTAGACCTATAGCATTAACACACAAAAAGCAATGATCATTTCATAGAGTACAAGGAAAAGAAGATTATGCATACATAATTTTTATTTTATTTATGTGAATATTTTTCGGCGTTGCAATTTAGTTGGGCTCGGTGCATCGTTGCACTGATGAAAATCATTTTTGATATGTAAATGTTACCTGATTCAATCTGACTAGACACAAAGTTGAGTCATGAGGGAAGACCAAGTGAGTGTTGACTATTAGAATTTCTTGTCGAGAATCGTCTTCTTGCGAAAATGTGGGAGCGAGCAATTCAGCGTGTAAGAGCTGAGCCACTCGATCGCCACAGTCGTTGAATAGCAACTCTCTAGAGTTCACCACTTTGAAACAGTCCTTTCGAACCGCCGTTAATAGACCTGTTTTTTTTTATTATTATTATTCAAATTATAATAATCAAATTTTGAGTCACCAATTTGTTCAAGTGTTTGTCAACACACATAACAAGGGAAGACAAAAGAATTATGAGCATAAAAAAGAATTTTAAGCCTTTTTTTGTTGATATTTCCTCTATAACCTTTTTCTAAGTTTAGGTGTTTTGCATTTAAAAAAGAAAGAAAGTAGATTTAAGATTATAAATTCATAGTAATCAGATTTTGATTCATGAGTTTGGTGTGAGTTGTGACACTTGTTTTTTTTTTTTTTTTTTTTTTTTTTACCAGTGTTTTGCAAGAACTCCTAATTTAAACCCAAAAACAGTTATTATTTGTCGTACTACTATTTAAACCCAAAATCATTAGGAGAAGTTTAAAACAACCAAAAAATATATATATTTTTCTTATGGTTATTTATTGTGCAACCGCTTTCTAACTTTAGGTATTTTGCATTTAAAAAAATAAAATTTAAATTTACGATTAATGAAAGAGAGAAAGACCATACCGTCACCACGGTTGTTTGTACGGCCAAGCTTGAAACTCTGATAGCCTGCAGAGCCAAGTCTGTTCTCGTATATCTTCACAAGCTCTTCATTCCCTACCCAGAATTCCTGGTTTTTTATATATTTAATTCCAAACTTATTATTTGTCATTATTCTTACACTGTAGCAAAATCAATACCAGAATGAAGACAAACCTGAAGGCAAATAATTGAAGATCTCTCGTACAAAAGCCGATCCAATATGCTCTGGTTTCTCGTCATCCAAAACGCTCTGAAATCGCTCTCTCTGCAACTCGGATCCTGAATAGCGCGAGACGATTATGAATTAAATTGAATTAGAGAGCAGATTATAAAGGAAATTTTTAAAACGAATTAATATTATACCTCGTGGTTGAGGCGTTTGTAAATTGGGGCTAGAATGTTGAAAGTTGTGCAAGTAATGCAAGGCTGTTCTTGGTCTCTAATGGCCGACGATATCGCGTAGCTTCCGATTCGAGAAATCCTTCCTTTCATCGTCGTCGTTCTTCTTTCTTTTCTCATAATTATCTCTTGAATATCGTATCTCTTCCTACATATGTGTGATATATGAGTGTATGTGTATGGTATATATACACTCAGACTGAAGATGAAAATAATCTCTGTTTTTAATGAGAAAGAAAGAAAAAGCCTTTTGCGAATATATTTTACTTTTCTTTGTTTATATATAATTCTATTTTGCAGAGGGAAAAAAGATTTGTGCTCTTTGTATTTGATTTTGATTCGGGTGATCTTAATGATTTTAGAGAGAGAAAATGGGGATGTTAACGGAAATACCGGTAAATCAGGAGAGAGAGAGAGAGTCACGATTTTCACCACCAAATAAACAACCAGGATCGTGTGACGTGTCAGACAATAATATGAATAAATATAATATAGAATTAAAAACCCACCAATTGTTTTTTTTTTTGTTTTCTTTATTAGTTTGTGCGTTTGTTTTTATAAGGGCCAACGTAAGGTTTTGTTGTATTATTTTTCTGTGGCACGTATGTATTGTTAGATGAAATCCAACAATAATTATACATACCATATATTATTTAGGAAAATATAATTAAATTAGAAAACTGTGAGATGTAGTTTGTTTTCCTCAAAGATGTATCAAGATATGTTGGAGGAACACTTGCGTCATGAACAAATGAGCAAGTATTTTCTATTACATCAAAATGAGCAAGTAGTACTTTGGTCAAGTTGACACAATCCTCATGCGAATCCCATACCACATGTTTTATTTTTGTTCCTGACCCGTCAAAAAATGTGTTGTTACTTGGTATTGGTTGTATTTGTATTGGCAAAACCTGTTGTTCTAAGAGATGTTGGGAACATCTGATCGTGGCATTAAGTTCACTTTCCATGTCAGGATACGTTTTGTGGAATTTATGCGGTCTACCTTTTTGTCTGATTTGCTTCCGCACTTTTTCTGATCGTCTAATGAGGTTTCACCACGTGCATTGAAAAACTATAGCCAAGAACACACAATTGAAAATGTATCATATATATATGAATGTTTACCCTCTTTGATAGGGTTACACACTTAAGTATTGTGAGAGTCGTCATCATCGAAAACTTTGTCATTGGTGTGCATTTTTACTCTGTCGTTCTTAACAGCTTTTGTTGGAGCTTGTTTACAAAGTTGATTTTGAGTATTTTTTAGTATTGTAAAACACACATTATTATAAGCGTTGTTCAAACACTTGGGGAATGTATAGAGAAGGTGAGAGGAGCTCAAACATATGAGGAGCCTGAGTTAGAAAGCACTGGGGTAATCTTGAACTTTAGGAAACCTGGAAGATGATCGTCTATGATTGTCTATTGTTGTAATTATAATTCTACCGTCTAGTGAAGTTCTATTTCCATTATGAGTACCAACCCTCCAAAAATAGACACGATTGGTCTACCTGAGTTACCAACTTCTTGTCTCGTTACTTACAATTTATTTTAATTTGCCAAATCAGATAAACTACTAAGTTGTTTCATAACTTGTTAGAACACCTTAAAAGATATTACGAAGACAATATTTTTTTTTACTTTTTCAAATAGTTCACCATAAATTTTGGAATCATCGACGCATGATCCTCGGCACAGTCGGAATCATAATAGCCAATCAATTTGACATTTCTTGTACATTAGACAATAATTAATGAATTTTTTTACATATCGCATGATTCGTCACATCGCCTCTTCATTTGCTTTTTGAGATTTAACGGGTCCTAATAAAAAGAGTGTTTATTTATTTATATTATTAATAATAACCATTTGTAAATCTAAAACATATATATTTTGTAAATGGTATCCCTCCTTAGTTACGGAAGAGACGATGTGTCAATTTGGTCCGTTTGATTTTAAAGACGTAACATGGTACTCTTCTCTTCTTCTTCTTTTTTTTTTTTTTTTTTTTTTTTTTTTTGTGTGTGTATTAAGTAATCATGTATCATTTTCATGCCATCATGTAAAAATATTTATGCTTCCATACGGTATCATAATAATTCTGTTGTATTTTGAGAAAAATTAACGATTTTTTTTCTTTCTAAATTTAAATATTTTATTATACTAAAATCATGTCCTAAAACTAAAAGTAATATACGGACAACATCCAATGGCGGTCATATACTGTGGTGTTATACTTTCTAGAAAGGGAATAAATAATTTGGGAGGGCGATACACAAATTATTCGAGAATCAAAGGAAAGAAAACTTAAATATTATTACGGGTAAAAAGTGAGGTGGTGATTGATTAGAGAAATGCGTGCATTACGTGAGTTAACAATCAAGCATACAAACTGACCCACCCTAGACTACATTTGCTTTAGAATCTTTTTCGTTCGCCGAAAGTTGAGAAGAAAAAAAAAGGGAAAGGCTCGAAATTGAATATATGGACATAGATTTATATATGTAGTTTTATATATTACGACTATATATATATTCTCTGCCAAAACAAAGCGGGTTGCTAGATTTTTGTGATAAAAAGATGTGCATAAAAAAGTCATGTTTGCCATTACCAACTTGCTAGCTCGTTTTGTCGGCTTTACAAACTATTACTTTGTGGACCTGTTGTTTTTAATATTTTTTATTTTTTATTATATATATATGGATTTTTCTACACCGACCCTAAACTTTTGGGAATTTTTGCATTCGACCTTAAACTTTTTTTTTTACACCTATGGCTCATAATGATCCAAGTTTGATATTCAGAATTATCGTCTAATATGTTGGTACATTAGAGAGTTACTTGCAAGAGCTAGTACATTAGAAAGTTGTCTCACGTATATTGAGTATCTAAACAACGTGTTTTTATATATATAAGTGTTCGACAATACTTCACAATTACAATTGAATTAGTTTTTCAATATGAGTTTAGACCCACATTTTTCATATGATATTTGAGCTAAATTTTAGTTTCGATATTGACCCATCTGTAGATATTCATTGTAACAAAATACAAACCTTAAGCTCCAAATGTTCAATTATAACGCAATATGAATATCATAAAGTACATCAATTAGATATATTATATATAAACAATATTCTTCTTATAAGTATTTGTAAATTCTCAAATTTTGAGCTAGTTTTTTTACTCATTAACACATGCCAATTAGAAGTTTATCGCAGTACCTAGACTAATATAGAGGTTATACTCAGCAAATTCTGAAAAGTTCAGGGGCTAATTTTAATTTAATAATTTTATATGTACAAGTCATTTGTTTGTAACAAAAAAAAAAAAGAATAAAAAATTAAGACGACAGTTGAACAAATGGAGCGGGGGCGGTGCCAAATTTTGATAGCTCAATAGAAATCGCTCGTGCCAAATATAAAAATCAGTGCCACTATTGATTTTTTTTTTTCTTTCTAATATCTAAAAAAAATCATAATATTAATTTGGAATAATCGTTAAGTGCATGCACATTACTTTTGACTTTCTTAGGAAAATTTAGCTAGGGTACTTATATTATTATATATTGAAAACAATTTTGAGAATATCATGACCATGTTTTTGGAGATTATTTTCATCATTTGCTATAGCATAGGAATTAGTATACGAGAGATAGAGACTATGCAACTCCAATTTTTTTTAAGCAGTTGACATTTTGAGAATTATTAACGATTTCGTTTTCTAATGTTAAAATTTACATTCAGAATTCGATTATGTATTTGTAATTAAAAGGAGCAAGCAAAATATCACTTTCTTAGGTGTTTGACCCAATATATTATAAGCTCAACTTCAGTATGCAATGTCCGCGACACAATTGTTCTGAACGCCATGTAATTATTTAATTAGCAATTTTTCTTAAATAATTAACAATAATAATGACTAAGTCAATGTAAAATGTCAACCATAAGAAAAGGATTTAATGCAATAACAA
Source organism: Urtica dioica subsp. dioica (assembly GCF_054948205.1). Taxonomy (NCBI): domain Eukaryota; kingdom Viridiplantae; phylum Streptophyta; class Magnoliopsida; order Rosales; family Urticaceae; genus Urtica; species Urtica dioica. The sequence continues at coordinate 22,733,357 of NC_142767.1, forward strand.
TATGAAAAAAAAAATAGATTGTTTAAGGTTTCGTTTGTTCACCAAAAACAAGTTTCTAATTGAGAAAACCTAGAATTAATCATTAGAAACAAATTAAGGTCATACATGAGATATTCGTGTGTGTATATTATATGATTATGTAAAACATACATCATGAGCGCTCATTTGATCTCGTTTGTATAAGCCATTGTTTAATCAACTTTGTTTATATATATATATATATATATATATATATATATATATATATTTATATATATATATATATATATATATTCCCGAATAAATCACCGGTTATATATGTCTTTCTTCTTCTTCTTTTTCTCTTTTCTTTATTTCCTTTGTATACTGTCTACTTCATCGCATTAATTATGCGATAAAAGAAAGGAAAAAAAATTTTGCACTCATCATGAGTCGTGACTGGTGAGAGAAGTTTGAGGCATTCCACGAAGAAAAAGAAAATGATACTACATATATATATATATATATATATATATATATATATATATGGACACTATATATACACGCGCGTGCATTGGATATACACACACATGCATGTATATGATGTATCTATTTTCAGTTACGTGAAAGTTTCTCTTCTTTTTCCTTAATTATTGTAATTAGAAGACATGCTTGATTGTTTGTTTAATGCCAAGGAGACATATTTATGAAAAATAGATTAGAATAATATGTCTGGGAGACACACTTCGGTATTTCAGAAGTTATATTATAACTATATAGATAAAAACAAAAGTACATATCCAGTCTATAATATAATATGGAGGTTCTTGGTAACACAGTTCATAACAACTTTCTAGACTACTTTTTTATTCTTCTATTAAATAAAATTGCATATATATTAATGAATAATTATAATATATGATAAGCAAAGGGACGATAGCTAATCTATTTTAACATCAAAGTGAAGCCTCTAATTCAAAATGTCACAAAATATTTATCTTTTAAAAAAAATACAAAAAAAAAAAAAGCTCAAATGTCTTGGGCGGCTCACTTTTTTTTTTTTTTTTTTTTTTTTTTTTTTTTTTTTCAAATGGCTTTCTTTGGCGGCCAAAAGCCCCTTATTCTTGAGCTTATAATCATAACACCTCATCGCTTATTCAAAGGATTACCTAAATAACTTTTCTACCTCTTTTTTTTTTTTGTTCTTTCTTTTTTCTTTCCGAAATCTAAGCAAAGATATTTCTTTGGCCCTACTATATGCCACCGGTAATAATGACGTGTTATTTCTCACGGTACAAATGACGCCACGTGTTTAGTATAATGATGTAGTACATTATTTATATGGATGAGATAAAAGCCTGAAACATATGGTTGATGATCGTTTTGGAGGGAAAAAAAATATGGTTGATGATAGTTTGTTTCTTCGTCGGTATATAATATATTCATTGAAAATAATTTTTATCGTGGTTATTATTAACGTTGTCTTATTTATATATTCAATACTACTCAAATGAAAGCCACTTCAAAGACTTGCACTCGAATTTATATTAAACTATTATAGTATTAAGTATCGATATTATTGTCTTTTTTTTAATATAACAAATTAAACATTATTATTATTTCCTTTATACAATTTACTTAGTTATATATAAAAAAAAAACTTTAACTAATCGTCACTTTATCCATTGATAATCTATTTACTTATTGATAAACAGTTTATTTTGTGGATAACAATATATTATTTTCAGATTTATTTGACAATATACCTCTACACCGTTTACCATAGCCCTTCCAACCTTGGTGTGGTGTGGTTGATGAAACCCAAGATTCGTAATAGTACAAGGTATTTAGAAAAGAAAAATTAGTCGATCTAAGCCACATCAAACGTTGCAATTGTAATCTAGCCAACGTTTCGTTTAATTTACGAATCTAGCCAAATTTGATGACATGTCATATTTATGTAAGATGGTATTTACTATATTAGCCTTGATTTGATTTCAAAAATACTAGCCCACGTTTTGAAACTTGGGTTTGTAGCCGAATTTGTTATATTCAGTTTATATTTCGAATTTTAATTTTTTTTTTTATATTTGCCAAAGTTGGTTATTGAGCGTTTATTTCTTTAATGAACATTATAGCCGTGTAAGCAAATACAGTGTAAATGTTTGTAAATTTTTGTTAATTTCCGTTGCTTTATTAATTTCTGTTAATTATGGTAAATTTACATATGTGCAGGTAGAGCCGATTTCTTTCCTTTCCTTTAATACGCATTCAATACGGTATTTTTGTTTTCCAAATTTATTTTCTAATTTTGAACGGGTCATGAGTAATTACGTGTATTCATTATCCTGTTTGACTTATTCAATCAATAAATATTTCATTTCCCTTTTAATAACATCACCGAATCTCCTGTTATTAATTCAAAAAGCTGAAACTAAATTGTTGTATACAATATAAATACGTGTATATATTTTGAATTAAAAAAAAATCTATATTTGGAAAAGTTGGTTATTGAGCGTTTATTTCTTTAATGAACATTATAGCCGTGTAAGCAAATACAGTGTAAATTTTTGTTAATCTCTGCTGATTTGTTAATTTCTGTTAATTATGGTAAATTTTTTGTGCATTTATTGCATTACCGGATTCACACACATAATATCAAATAAACAAATTTCTTTTTTTTTTTCCCAAATTTATTTTCAAATTTTGAACGGTTCATGACTAATCCCGTGTATTCATTGACGTGTTTGACTTTGACTTATTCAATAAATAAATATTAGCTTTTTTTTTAATTACATCACCGAATATCCTATTAAATTAGCTAAATATTACAATGAAAGCAAATTTTATGATGATGTATAGAATATAGATATAGATAGTCTAGAATTAAAATTCAGATGACACTGAAGTTGTCTAGTGATTGCATGTATTATTGCATCTATAAAATATATTTGTGGGCCTTAGGTCTAGTATAGAAGAAAACTAGAGGTACACAATTCTTGAATGTTTCCTAGTTGAAGTCACGTTCCAATTCTTCAAATTGAAAATGGAAATACAAATCATATCAATCTTTGTAAGTAGAAACTTCGTTTTTTTTTTTTTTTTACATTTCTTTTGTTGGTGGGTTATTTGTTTACCTTTTATTTTTCTCTTCAAAATCAGTATAAATCGGTTTTTGCTTACAAAAATTGGTATACCAATAATATACCATCGGTTTTTTTTATACAACGATTTGGTATATATACAATTTTATTTTTATCCAGATGTTGAATGTCTAGTATTTAAAACACTGATCAAAACTAAGAAGCTCGAATGGCTTGGCTTCTTAACAGCTTCATAACAATGTGAACGACCTAGTAGGATCATATTTTTCAACAAACACTAAAACGATTATTCTAGTAATACTATGTATGACACTGAAACTGGCTAATTAACGTGTACATTTAATCAGTTCCTAAACCAATCCAATAACTAATTATGGAATGATTTTTCAGAAACTATTATAGAGATCAATCCGGTCAAATATGATCACTATCTACATTATTATTATCTGTGCGAATCGACCTTGATTGTGTGAGATCTTGACTCAAATTTGTTTGTTGCAAAGCGGTCTTGGCCTCTATCCTTTTCGCCCACAGAAATGAGTACAATCCAATTATGATCAATCCCATGCCAATCAAACTGCATTGCATATAAATTTAGTGTTATTACAAAATGAAATCTATATATTTAGAAATACAAAAACATATACACACACATATATATATATATACATACATATATATATATATATATATATATATATATATATATATATAACTTACATTCCGGTACTGATTGGTTGACCAAGAATGAGTGCTTCCAATAATGCAGTGAAAATAATGGAAACTGCGTTGAACATTAGAGGATAACTTGGACCTTCTTTTGACACTGCCCATAATAGTACACATATTGTTGTAGCTGAAGATAAAGCCCCCTATCAAATAATTCACATATTAATTAATAATTATAAGAACACCTACTTGTGTATAGTTGGCTTTATTTCACTGAAATTTAACATTGCCTACACTATTACAAAAACTACTTTTAAAAATGACAAATACTTTTTAGAAGCGACATTTTCTAATTAGAAGCAACTAATCGCTTCCAGTATAGTCAACGAAAATCCAAACAAGCTGTATTGAAAGAGTCAAAATTCATATTTTTTCCATCAATTAGAAGCGACTTGTCGCTTTTAAGCTCCTGAAATTTTTGGCGGGAATCCAATTGTCACTTCTAAATGCTTCCCGTCATTTCGCGAGAGCCATTTCCGGCGCCAATTTTTTGGACTTAGAATCGATCCTAAAGGCGACATGTCGCTTCTAAAAGTGTCGCTTCTAGTTTTTAGAAGCGATTGACCTTTAAAAGCGAACCTTTAGAAGCGACTTTGTAGCTTCTAAAGACTTCTAAAGGTCATTTAGAGACTTTTTTACTTTTAGAAGCGACTTTTATCGCTTCTAAAGGCTTTTTTTTTTTTTTTTATAGTAGTGATAATTCCTATGGATAACGGATAATAACAAATTATTACAAGAGTATTTGGTCCATCATTAAAATGTTGATTATCTATCAAGCAAACGTTATTAGATTATTAGAAATATAAAGTTTGTGAATATACACTATTTTCTTCCATATGAAGATTGAAGAGATCCTAAGGTTGAAATCAGTCAAATTATTAAAAATAATTGACTAAAAAAATAGAATTAATATAGATAAACAATGCAATTAATAATATATGAATTTTTCATCGAAGCTTAATGTTAATTTTAATTCGACAAATATGATGGTACTTACCGAGTAAAGTATAGTAAGTAGTTCAAAATCAAGAGCCAATTTCCAGGCAGATGGACTTCTGTCAAAACATAGGCCAAAAACGATTGATTGCAACGACATTACGATACATTCCAACATTGTTCCCCAATATTTAAATGGAAATACTTGTAGTAATTTTGCCTGCAATAAAATATAGATACACAAAAAAATATAATCATAATTTATATATAGTTATAGTTCAATAAAGTGAATGCAGAAAAAGAAAAAAGAAAAAACAAAGGTGTCAAAGCGTAACTATATACCCACAAAATCCTTACCTTTTCTCTGTAGAAATTAAAACAAAGAAATTACATGTAATCCTGTAAAATACTGGCTGTCTATTTATTTATTTATTTTACCGTTTTATTTTATCATATACTTACAATTTCAATTTTTTTTATTGTTTACCATTTTCAATTTAAAAAACGGTACTTGATTTTTTTTATTATCCGTATTCTTGAAATGAGCATAAAAAAACTAGGATACGAGAATTTTCCCCGATTAAAATCAAGGCTGGTCCTATAACATAACAATTAAATTGCCATATTTGGTACGTACTTGTGCTATCATCCATGATGCATAAGAGACGCAACACCCGATCAACATCAAAGTGCCACGTGTCCAATGGTCGCGAGATTCTTTGGGAATGATTTGAGAATTATTATTTGTATGGTTTTGGTGATGACGTGGACTTATTATGTGAAACGACGTTCCCGTGTAGAGACTGCTCGTCAAAGCTCCGGCGAGACACACCAACGTTCCCGCTATTTTCACTTTACCCGCCTTTGTAAATAGTCTCAGTTTCTCCATTCTACACATGGTTAAATTTTTGCATGAGCTATTTTTGTCATTTAATAATTTGTTTATATTAGGATTGTTGATGATTACCGGAGGAGAACGGAGAAGAGAAAAGTGACTATTGGAATCATGGCGAGGAAGTTTGAAGCATATGTTGCCGTGGTGTATTTGATACCATAGTACAACAATGACATTATCATCATCCTGACCAATGATATAGTAAAACATGTTTTACTACTTACGAATTGTATGTAAATATATATGTAATCAACTAAATGTTAAATTTCATAAACGAACTATTATGTCTAAAAGATCATAGAGACCAAAGATTTGTTTATAACACAATTTGCACCTTCGAGTAATTAAAACTCGGAAATTATATTTTAACTTTGAAGGATATAGCTCCAAATTTTTTTTTTTTTAATTTTTTAATTTTTTTACAGTTTGTGATAGATTCAACCCTATTAGATTGACCTCTATCAACAATCACCGACACTCGTTGCCCTTTTGACTAATAGCTTTCGTCAATTTTTGAACGAAATCTCAAATGAACAACGGGTAAAATAATCCTAATAAATAAATCAAGACATATATTTAATACTCGTGCGTGAAGTAATATACGAACTTACCCGGTAAATGCACATAAAAATATCCAGAAACAAACCGCACGGTTGAACCTCTTCTCTTGATGTCTGCAAAATATACAAAATATATCCCTTCTCAACAAAAACGCCTTTCTTGCAAGGAAAATTAATCAAAATTAGGCATGAAAATAAAAACAAAATTAACAGGCTGAAGATAATATGAACCTCTCAAAGTAAAAGGAAAAAGGAGCGACGCAAATCGCAGCAACCAAATTACGGTAAACAACCAGTGCGAAAACGAAAGTCCCGTTGACAAGAACAACTCTGGACAATATTTGCAATCCAGACAAGATTAGTTGCAACATTAACATTGCCAATATTAATTTTAACGTATTGAACCATTTCATAGCTAATGCCACCAACTCCATAACAAAATTGTATATGTATGTAACCAATATATAAAATGTAAGTGTTTATCGCTAGCTAGTCTTTTATAAACACAAGAAGATGTACATGAATTGTCTAGGAAAAAGAATTAGAGGGTTAAATTATATTGATGAATTCACAGCAATTAGGTAAAACTCGACAAATATATTTGCATTTTGCAATATCAAAGAAACTTCCGTGGAGATTTTAATTGCAAATTCATGGTTTTGTTTATTTCTTACCCATTTTACTAGGTGAGTTGGCATCGTTGCTATATGAATTGTGTATTACACTTTTCATTAACTCTTAATAAATTGTAATGTAATTAAAGCACAATTGTTTCTAAATAATAGAGTGACAAAAAACTTGCTAACCAATATTCCAATTAAACCGTAAAAACCGTAAACCGGACCGGACCGGGGATTTTTAAACCGCCGGTCCGGTTTAAAACGGTTTTTTTTGCCCGGTCCGGTTTACTCAATGTAAACGGTCCGGTCCGGTTTAAAAAAAAAAAAAACCGTTAAACCGGACCGGACCGGTTTATTTATAAAAAAAATTAAAAAAAATTAAAAAAATATTAATTGATGTCCAATTAGCCAAATTAGGCATTTGTGCATGTATTTAACTCCCAAATATGATTATATGTTTGTGTTTTGGTGGAAAATTAATGGTTTTTTTTAAAAAAATTATGTTAAACGGTTCAAAACGGTCCAACGGTCCAAAACGGTCCGGTCCGGTCTAAATGGTTCAAAACGGTCTAAACGGTTTAAAACGGTCCGGTCCGGTCTGGATGATTTAAAACGGTCCGGTCCGGTCCGGTTTTTACAGTTTTTTGGTCCGGTCCGGTCCGGTTTTTACAGTTTTTTGGTCCGGTCCGGTTTGGGTTTTTTTGAACCGTTTTGAACGGTCCGGTCCGGTTTTTTGGCCGGTTTTGGACCGGACCGGACCGTGCACAGGCCTAATTTCTTCTATGAACACTCACTAACCCAAGTAACGTTTATTCGAAGTTTCGAGATGAATCGAAAGAGAATTTTCTTCCGTTTTGTGAAGATCAATAACTCCGCTAGCTAGGAACTGGAAATTTGCGCCAATGTCACAAATTCGTCGGGTTTTTGCATCTATGTCACAAAGTTGTCAAAATTGCATTTGTGTCACGTATTTACATTCGTGTCACATGTGCAAATTTCAAATTACTCTCTTTCATAATTTAATCTTTTTATTAGTTACCCCATGACTTCTGAATTTTTACAATACCTCATTAAAAATCACTTCATCTTCCTCTAAAACTTTCTAATTTTTTTGCGTGTGACTTATTTGCAATTGAATTGCCAATTTGTGACATAAGATGCAAATACCACGAACAACCATGAATCTCTCTTCAACAACGAAACAATTCGAATATTTTTAGGTTTTTCTCTATCGAGAATGCTCTAATCTTTATCGTTTTTTTTATTCTTGGTAAATTTTATGTGAAACTCCAATACGTACAGAGTATATTATTTGCATTTGTCTTATAATAGGCTACAAAATTAAAATAAATAATAGAAACTCGACCATGTAAAACCAAATGCAACAATACATCGGTTTGATAAAAAAAATACAACAATACATACATTTATGAGTTCTTATTTGTATCTCATCCCTCAAAACAAATGGCAGAACTGAGAGGGGTATTTGTTACATATATATCGCAGACACTATAAACTTAATACAATGCAATTACAGACGAAACACACCATTTTTTTTAAAACATGGACGGTACCACGAAATTTTATTAATAAGCACTCACTTATGGCGGAGGAAAACCGTGGTTACAAAGATATTTCCTAACAAATAAACAGAAGAAAAAAAGAAGGTAAATAATATAAATAACACACTATTAGAATGTAATAAAACAACACACAAACAAACATTCAGTTATACATAATTCCATCGAAAACTAGCACACACAACACAGGCTATTTGAATTCATAAATTAAACTCGTTTAGTAATTCCAGTGACGTACTTGATCTTGATTATGCAGTCCAAAATATTGTACCAAAGGTACTCTTGGAAGAACCAAAAGTATGCGCGCCTCCATATTCCAGATAATGCCAGCGGAGCAATGATTCCCAGAAACCCGACCCCGAATCCGACTCCGACTCCGAGCCAATACTCTTCTTCTTTTTCTTCGTCTTCGTCTTCGTCTTCGTCTTCATCTTCATCTTCATTTTGTGGTACTGCATTGTCATCATCTTCGCTGCATCGCCTGGGCAGTGGATCTCCACAGAGCAACTGATTTCCATCAAAGCTTGACGAATCTAAGCTCTGCAATTGTGTGCTTTTGGGAATTTCTCCGGAGAAGTTGTTGTGAGATAAGTTTAAGAAATTCAAGAAGCTTAGATTGGTGATGCTCGGAGGAATTCGACCAGATAATTTATTCCACGAGAGATCAAGAGACTCTAATGTTGTCATGTTGCCAATTTTATCCGGAATGCTTCCACACAGATGATTTCTGGAGAGATTCAAGAAGCGTAATCCTTGAAGGCTCGTGAGTTCCATTGGGATCCGCCCCGATAAGTTGTTGCTTGAGAGATCTATGGTAGTCACGAGACCAAGGATGCTTTCGTAGTCGTTTTCCTTCCCTTTTGTCACAATAACTGCATTTTCTCTGACCTCCTTGAAGTACCTTCCGAATCCCATTCCGAAGTAGTCCATCGAACCTTCTTCGTAAGCAGGAGTCACTGCAAATGCGTTATGTAAACACCGTGGTATGGCCCCGGATAGATTGTTATCAGCAACGTCAAGGATTCGGAGCTCATCAAGCACACAAATCTCAACTGGGATATCACCATTCACTTTGTTTGAACGAAGAATGAGAACCCTCAATCCTTTAAGACTTCCTATCCATCTTGGGATTGTTCCAACAAGCTTATTCTGACCAAGTTTGAGTGCTTTTAAAGCTGAACAATTCTTCAGTGCAGTCGGTATCTCTCCAGTGAGCCTGTTGTTACCAAGGTTCAATGATACCAAGAAAATCAATGAACCCATAGAGCTTGGAATCTGACCGGTCAGATAATTACTATGTAAGTCTATCACTGTCAAAACTGACCAATGCTCCCAGCAATTAGGAATATTTCCATCTAAACGATTGCCTCCAAGACGAAGTACTTCCAGCGTGCTATCATTTCCTGAAGGATTGCATAAAAGCCCTGAAATTTCCCCGGAAAAAGAGTTGCTAGAAAGATCCAACCAACGTAAGGAGGATGAGATACGAGGTAATGAACCTGTTAACTTGTTGAAACCCAGGTCTACAATATCAAAACCAAGAACATGGGGAATGGAACCTTGTAGATGGTTATGAGAGAGTACCAATGTGTCTAATTGAGAAGACAAATTCCAAAACCAACTCGGAATGATTCCTGATATTCCAGTGTTGGACAATCCTACATGCCTAATATTCTTCTGTGATTTAAGCCACAATGGAAACTCGGAATCTAACTTCCAATCACCCAAATCAAGAATATCAAGTGAAAATGGAGGAATCCAGTCTGGAGTCACGCTCAGAGTCAATGAATTTCCATATCCATAAATTGTCTTCAAATTCGTGAGATTGGCAAAATGAACTTCGGAAACAACACCTTGTAGATGGTTAGATGAAATTTCTAGGGATTCTAAATTTGAGAGAGACCCGAGTGACGCTGGAATTGGTCCAGAAAGACTGTTATTTTCCAGAGAGAGAGTGGTGAGGTTTTTGAACTCTGCTATTTGATCAGGGATTTCCCCAACAAAGAAATTGTCTGACATATCTAAGGAGGTGAGGCTGTTTGAAAGACAACCAGACAAACTTTGAAATGCATTTGAAAGATTTTCTCTGTATTTATTATTTGACAAGTCAAGATTCTCCAGATTGCAAAGATTCCCCAGAGATGGGGGGATTTTTCCCTGTAGAGAATTACTTGATAAATCAAAATTCACTAGATTGGACATGTTCCCCAGAGATGGGGGTATTTTTCCTTGTAGAGAATTCCAAGACAAGTCAAGATTCTCCAGATTGCAAAGATTCCCCAGAGATGGGGGTATTTTTCCTTGTAGAGAATTGTGTGATAAATCAAGAGTAAGTAGAGAGGATAGGTTGCCGATGGCACTCGGGATACCACCTTGCAACCCCATGAAACGTAGAGTCAAGTGCTGAAGATTTGAAAGAGTATAGAGGCAGCTAAGAATTGTAGAGCGAAAATTGAAATTATAACCTAAATCAAGTGATTGGAGATGGGTCGAGTTTTTCAGGAAAGTGCAAAAAAGTGGAGGATTTTCAAGATTGTTCCCACTCAGGTCCAGCACATGAATGGATGTGAGATTAAGATGAAGATGAGATGGGAAATGAATTTGATTAAGATGGCACACTTGCAAGCGTAACTCTAAGAGGGAAGGCATCCTGTTTACTGCTGACACCCAATTATTGGAGGCTTGACTGAGGTTGACATATCTCATATCTAAAATCTGTAGTGATTGAAGACCAGAAAGCCAGTCAAGATTGTTGGCATATAAAGTAGCATGATCATAACTTGAGAAAATGCTGAGATGATGCAAATTGGAAAGATTTCCTAGTTGGGGCGGAATCATTCCCACAAATGTTCCCTCTAGACCAAGGTGTTTTAAACTCACAAGAGAACCAAGGAAGCTCGGAATCTGGACTCCCTCGTCAATGTCGACATAGCTCAAGTTCAAGTGAGTAAGATGTTTAAGATGGAGCAAGGAAGGAGAGATGTTGCCTGATAATAATGACACCTCGCCGAGCTGGAGGTGCGTGACATGACCGGTTACGTTGTCGCACACGATTCCGTACCATTTGCAGCAGTCAGTAACGTTCCAAGAAGAGAGCATGTTGTTCGGATCATAAACATCCAAGCCTTGCTTGAAGCTGAGTAAGGCTTGCCTCTCTGAGTCGATGCAGGCAGAGCACTCACTGATCAACAAAATCAATGGAGCAACCAGAAGCACAAGGTAAAGAACGGAAAAGTATTTAGGCATGGTGATTTTATTTGGTACACTTTCTTTCTTGTTGCTGCTATGAAAATGATGCGTTATTATATTATTTTTGCCCAACTTCATTCTTATAGTCCAAGTCTCAAGTCAACTGTTTTATTCAAATCAACCCACACCACAGTTTCAAATTCAATTATGTAATTTTCACTTTATTGTATTCAAGAGCAGAAAAGTATATAGGCATTATGGTTTGTTTTGTTTTATTTTGATTTGGGCTAAAACTAAATTGTTGTTGCTGTTGCTGCCCACTTTCCTTCTTGTATCAGTCCAAATCTCAAGTCTTAATTTCATGGTCCACTGGACGATGACAGACACCCAGATAGCTTTGTAATTTCCATTCACCACTTGATCACTCGGGTCTTATCATTGTTGAGCTAAAGTGCTAAAACACGCAAGACAAAGAGAGGTGGGTGGGACTAGTGAGTTATATTATCCTCAAGAAAAGAAAGGAAAATGAGATATAATTTGTACAGAGTGATGATCAAATCATTTTTAGATGATGATAGCTTTGTAGTTTCCATTCACCACTTGATCACTCAGGTCTTATCATTGTTGAAGCTAAATTGCTAAAACACGCAAGACAAAGAGAGGTGGGTGGGACTAGTGAGTTACATTATCCTCATGAAAAGAAAGGAAAATGAGATATAATTTGTACAGAGTGATGATCAAATCATTTTTAGATGATGATAGCTTTGTAGTTTCCATTCACCACTTGATCACTCAGGTCTTATCATTGTTGAGCTAAAGTGCTAAAACAAGACAAAGAGAGGTGGGTGGGACTAGTGAGTTATATTATCCTCAAGAAAAGAAAGGAAAATGAGATATAATTTGTACAGAGTGATGATCAAATCATTTTTAGATGATGATAGCTTTGTAGTTTCCATTCACCACTTGATCACTCAGGTCTTATCATTGTTGAGCTAAAGTGCTAAAACAAGACAAAGAGAGGTGGGTGGGACTAGTGAGTTATATTATCCTCAAGAAAAGAAAGGAAAATGAGATATAATTTGTACAGAGTGATGATCAAATCATTTTTAGATGATGATAGCTTTGTAGTTTCCATTCACCACTTGATCACTCAGGTCTTATCATTGTTGAGCTAAAGTGCTAAAACACGCAAGACAAAGAGAGGTGGGTGGGACTAGTGAGTTATATTATCCTCAAGAAAAGAAAGGAAAATGAGATATAATTTGTACAGAGTGATGATCAAATCATTTTTAGATGATGATAGCTTTGTAGTTTCCATTCACCACTTGATCACTCAGGTCTTATCATTGTTGAGCTAAAGTGCTAAAACACGCAAGACAAAGAGAGGTGGGTGGGACTAATGAGTTATATTATCCTCATGAAAAGAAAGGAAAATGAGATATAATTTGTACAGAGTGATGATCAAATCATTTTTAGATGATGATAGCTTTGTAGTTTCCATTCACCACTTGATCACTCAGGTCTTATCATTGTTGAAGCTAAATTGCTAAAACACGCAAGACAAAGAGAGGTGGGTGGGACTAGTGAGTTACATTATCCTCATGAAAAGAAAGGAAAATGAGATATAATTTGTACAGAGTGATGATCAAATCATTTTTAATTATGTAATGATCAAATCACAACAAACCGTTGTTGTTCACCCACAAATTTCAGATCAAGTGATATAATTCTACAGAATAAGAAGTATACAGTACAACTAGTAGTATAATTCACAACAATATACATAGCATGGAATATTTAATGTGTGTGGATTGGGTACGTTCATCGAATGCGATTGAGGTGCGCAAAAGGCTCGGGGTTGGCTTTGGGAGCAGACACGTTCCAGAACCGTAGCGTTTCATCCCCCGCAGCCGACGCCACCGTGCACCCGTCCGGGCTCTGAATACAAAACCAATCACAACATACAAAACTGACTTCTCTTTCTCTATTATCCACAAACAATGCACATATCATATACGTCGTATTATCGTTTTAATTTACCTGAGCCATGTAGAGAACTCTGGAGGTGTGGCCGGTGAGCTCTGCGATCTTGACCATGGACGGGTACTTCCAGAGAGTGTGTTGGTTCTGAGTGAAGCCGTGGGAGCTCAGAAGCTCTCTCTCGTTCTTGTTCCACAGAAGAGCGCAGACCTGAGACCCGGTGTCGACCGAGTTCACACACGCCCCCGTGTGAGTGTTCCACATCTTTATGCACCATATATACAAAATGGCTTACGTTTTCCTGGGAGTTCTTTCTCTGATTGCTGAGATGATGCAAATTGGAAAGATTTCCTAGTTGGGAAGGAATCATTCCCACAAATGGTCCATCCAGATGAAGGTGTTTTAAACTCACAAGAGAACCAAGGAAACTCGGAATCTGAATTCCCTCGTCAAAGTAGTTAAAGCTCAAGTTCAAGTGAGTAAGATGTTTAAGATGGAGAAGGGAAGGAGAGATGTTGCCTGATAATAACCACGCATCACCGAGCTGGAGGTGCGTGACATGACCGGTTACATTGTCGCACACGATTCCGTCCCATTTGCAACAGTCATCTTCTTCAACAACGTTCCAAGAAGAGAGCATGTTGTTCGGATCGGGATCATCAACCAAGCCTTGCTTGAAGGTGAGCAGGGCTTGCTTCTCTAAGTTGAAGAAGGCAGAGCACTCACTGATCAATGGAGCAACAAGAAGCACAAGGTAAAGAACACAAAAGTATTTAGGCATCGTGATTTTATTTGCTACACTTTCTTTCTTCTTGCTGCTATGAAATGATGTGTTAAGCTTATATGATTTCTTATTGCCCTTCTTATAGTCCAAGTCTCAACTCAACTCTTTTATTCAAATCAACCCACACCACAGTTTCGATCTTGTAATTTTCACTTTATTGTATCGTCATACTTTTCCACTTATGATTAGTTCCAAGCATGGCTTCAAACAGATGCCCATTTTCTTAGCTACTTCATGTATCAAATAATTAGGACTCAATCGTATTCAGTCTGGTTGTACGAAATTTATTATGAAATACCAACTTTGCATACTTTTCATTCAACTTGATCAGTCAATTCAAGAAGAAGGGGAGAAACCAGGAAAATAGAGACATTGGAAGAAAGAGAACCACATGATATATAAATATCAACTCGATAATTCAAATTTCAGGACAAGAAAATTCCAGTTCTGACCAAGTCAGCATATATTTCATTAAATAAATTTTTTAAAATTAACAATTTGTTATAACAAAATTGTTGGTAAGAGATTAACAATTTCTGAGGTTAAAATAGCTATTTTTTTAATCATTTTTTTTATCCGACAGCCTGTGAAGCCACTGAGACGACCCCGGCCCCGCTGACGTGGACGATGATGACATGGACCGGTCCCAGATGTGGAGGAGGTTGTCGTTGCCTCCGCTCGCCAGCTGTCCCCCCGAGGCCGACCACTTGAGGCCGCACACTTCTTGCTCGTGCCCTCTGTAGGTCTCCACGACGTGGGACCGCACGCGGACGTCGTTGTCGACGATCAGGCCGTCCATGCCGCCAGTTGTCAGCACGTGGCCGTTCCACGCCAGCGACCCCACCCTCTGCCTGTGGGCCCCGCTCAGGGTGCGGAGCTGCCGGTTGGAGGCAGAGTCCCACAGCTGGACCCGCGAGTCGTTGAGGCCCACCGCGATGTGGCGCCCGTCCCACTTTTAATCCTGTCTCGATTAATTTTAATCCAGCCTTCATAAAACTTATTATGTCTTTATAGTTCGTTAGGATTAAATTTAATTCAGCCTAGATTAATCTTACTTTGGCTAGTTTACTTATAGTTGGCAAACTATGGCTATTTTGCAAAAGCTTAAGTTCTATTTGGCTATATAGCCGCTTGACAAAAAAAAAAAACTCGTTGTACTTAGCTTTATATACTGATTACATACATGAATTTGATCTGGTTTTTTACTTAGCCCAAAAACAGTTAAAAAAATTATCTTAAAGAATATAAATATTCATAACTTAAGAAACTCTATTTTCATAATAAAAATCTTTAATACGATTATTTATTTTTTATTGTTATAAAAAAACACTACAATTTAAGAGAAAAAAAAAACACTTAGGTGCAGTGCATTTTAGTGCATAGCGACGGAGAAAGACATGGGCTTGAAAAACAAAAAACGGCTCAAGAGAGGCTCTGGGCCCATTGAGTGAAGCCCGGAAATCAACAGATACCCTACTTCAATATTAGGGTTTAAAGCCACCATTGTAGTTCTTATTTCACAAGCTCGGAATCAAAGAGAGTTCTTAGAGACGCCGTAACGAGGTTTAGTGTTTATATTTATTTAGGGTTTCGACGATGCGTTGTTTATTTGTGTTCTTTCAAACTTACAGTGTGTGTGTTTCAAATGAGATCTGGAGAAAATGTAGTAAAAATCATGCTAAGAAGCCGTTAATATTAAAACCGGAATGGAAAAACCGAAATAGAAAAAAGAAAATGTTGATCACTCTCGTAACTAATAATGACAACGCAGAACCTCGTCAATGGCTTCTTGGGCATACCCAAGTTGCTTCATAAATTGTAGTTCGTGTTGTTCATCACTCAGCCATCACTCGTTTCTCAACAAGGACAAGGCTAGGCTTCTTTGAGCCAAGTCGGCTATTATGTTTGGAAACTACGCTGATATACTTTCTCAGTTCATTCCCTACTAGGTTCATAGGGCTTTAGATTAGAACAGATTCATTGTAAACGTGGTGAAGAAACTAATCACGATGGGCTTGTGAAGAGTCACGTATACTCATATGTTAACAAACCAATTTGATTATTTTCGTTAATTTGATATTCTACGACTAATATATATATATATATATATATATATATATATATATGAACATATATAGAGAGAGAAGATGCAATACTTTTATGAGATTGATTAGGTTTTGGTTTCAGGCTAGTGGAATTATGAAGAGTCAAGAGAAAGAGAAAGAGAAAGAGAAAGAGAAAGAGAGCAAGCTTTTCATAAAGGGAAAGAGAATCAGAATCAGAAAGAGGGATGAGAAGAAAGTTGCTTTTTTGTATGACATTCAATTCCCAGGGGATGAGATAAAACCTGATCGTTCGTATCACATTCCCTTCTTTGCTTATTAATCTATGGTTTGTAATATATGTCTAATGATGAATAATGATCCTGTGGCAGCTGATGATCATTTGTTCCTTAATTTCACTGGTTGGTTATCTTAATTACCTTATTAGTCTCTTATAGTTTGATGGATTTTATTACTTGATAATTGATTGGCGATCGAGTTTTGATTGTTTTAGAGCCCTTAATTAATAATGAACTTGAAGATGAATTATGGAGACTGAGACAGCCAGGACCAGAAGAATTGGCTCGTAGAGCTCGAAACTACTTTGATGAATGGAGAAAATATTCCTTACGTAATGATCATATATGGAAATTTATAACAAGATCTTTTTTTCATATGAGCAACACATTAACTATTTGTGTTAATTGTTATTAGGGTTTCTATTTTAGCGCTGATGGTGCGGGTCATGTGGTGAGCCCAACTGTACGCTGCAGCACCGACTCAACAAAAGTAGTAAATCGCCTTCGCTGGATAACAAACATTGCAGTGTCTTACTACAACATAATACATGTATGTTTACTGATTATAATCACTTAAATATATGGTCTTTTTAGCTATGTAGCCATAGTATATTGTATAATAGTAAAAAAAAATTATAAATTTTCTGTAGATATCCACTTCAATTTATTTACGTCACTCAAAACAAAAAACAAAACTTGAAATAGGTTAGAATGTTTTTGTATATTTTTGTCTTTTTAGTTTCGTAAATAAGTTGGACTACTATTTATAAAAAATTTACAAAAAGTTAGCTATCTAGGAATTCTTTGCACTTTAGGTGGCTTATTTGACTAATTTTTTTGTAAATTATATCGGAATTATTTAGCTGTGTAGTCATTTGACTTATAGTATGTTGTATACTAGTCAAATTTTTTTATAAATTTTCTGTAGATAGCCACTTTAATTTATATACATCACACAAAAAGACAAAAAAACTTGAAATAGGTTGGAATGTTTTTGGATATTTTTGTCTATTTGAGTGTCGTAAATATGCGGAAGTGCTATTTACAAAAAAATTCTTTGCACTTTCGATGGCTTATTTGACAAAATTTTTGTAAATTATATCGGAACGGTTGTGTTACAGTATTAAATTATCATATAATGTGAAATGTGGTGCAGAAAACGGAGCTTGTGGCTAAGAAGCTGTTGAGGGCAAATTGCAATTTGGGAGGTGTAATTACATATTATCTGACATTTGAGGCCTCGGATGAAAAATTTTATGAAGCTATGGTTGGGTATGAAGGCAGGTTTCGAAAAATAAAGAAGATCGAGCATGTAAGCCCCGCCATTTACTACCCAGATCAGCCCGAATGCTACGCTTGTATTGAGTTTTAACATGTATTAGCTAGCTGTACTGTGTTTTTTTTTTTTTTTTTTTCGTATGAACTCAACTCTAGGCTTAATTATTAATTGGTTTCTTGTCTGTCTGAGTCCTAGAATTGGATACAAATATAACTTTGATGTAATCGTCTAAACATTGTAAGATTTTACAGTTTACATCCTGTGTGTCCTACTTAAACAAAACAAGTGGTTTGGTTTAATATTTTTTTAGATAAATGAAAAACATAGGTGTCAAAATCCATATAATACCATAATCATTACTATATATACATAGCATAGCATAAAAATTGATGTGGTAATTACACATAAGCAACACAACAAAGATTTTCGATAAATGAAAACCCTCGTATCCTTAACCTTGTTTGTTCGAGATCTTATTATCTCCATTACGGCAAATATTGGAAACAGCCACAACGGCAAATTATCATTCAGTTTTTTTCCCAATATACACATGAATATACACTAGTACAAAAAAGACCTTTGGGTGCGACTTTTTTCGCACCTGAAAATCAATTTTCGCACCCAATGATACCTTTGGGTGCGACTTTAGGTGCGACTTTTCCGCACCCGAAAGTTCGCACCTAAAGGTCTTGGGTGCGAACAGTCGCACCCAAAAGTTGTGACTTTCGGGTGCGACATTTAGGTGCGACTTTTCGCACCCAAAGTCGCACCTAAAATGTCATAAAAATCCATTGAAAAGGCGGGTAAAAGAGCATTGGGTGCGACTTTGTCGCACCCGATAGTCAAAAGTCGCACCCGATAGTCAGTTTTGGGGAAAAAAAAATAGTACTTTAGACGTCGCTCTATTATAAAGTGACTTTAAATCTTTGAAAAATGTAACTCTTTAAAGCCACGGCTATATATCATGATTCAAAAATTCAAAAAATGTCATCTTGAAACGACATAAAACTGGGTACAACAAGCTCAAAGACATAAGAGATTGAAACTCTACAAACAATCATAAGAACGAGAAGAAAAAAAAAATGAAGACATGAAAAACAACAAGAGACTTTAGGACCAGAAAACAATCACTACTTGATCAGCGAATCAATTACACATATACACGCCAGTCTCGTACCTGTTCAGGGTCTCGTAAAAGTCGGTCTTACCCTCGGTGGCGGGCCGGAGAGACAACCCGGACAACGACCCGACGGTCTGCACCGAGAATTTGACGAAAGCGACGACCTCGACCTCTTCTTCTCCCTCGACGTAATCCACCGGAAACCTCGCTCTGAGCTTTCCCGGAGCACCTTTCGCCGGAATCTCCGCGACGTGCCACCTCAGCTCCCTTTCGCCACGTCTCTCCACCGCTTGCAAACGTAAGCGCAAGCGACGACGTTTCGCTCCGGTCACCGGTCCTCGCCGGACTCCACTCGCCGCATGATCTCGCCGACCACAACGAATAAATGATTTTCAAAATCGAAAATAAATAAGGGTTAGCATATATATTTGACTAAAAAAGAAGGTTACAAAGAACTCATATAGACGCACCCAATGACACCAACCGAGCCACAAAACACTCCAGAATCATCAAACTAATCTCAAAAATTAAAAGCCTCAAATCATAATTCCTCAACCCTAATTTTTTTCCAATTTTCGGCCAAAAATTCAAACACACGCTTAAAATTCCCAGCTTTAAAACCCTGTTTTCAAAAATTCATAACTCACTCAAATCTCAACGGATTTACACGTTCTTGGTCATTTTAGAAAGCCCATAACGTCTACTTTCCAGGAAAAATATCAACAAATCCAAATTAAATAGGTATCGAACTGCCCACGTCAATTTACAGAGGCTGTTAAAAACTAACAATTCTCATATTATTGGTTTTATATTCACAGCCAAACAATTCACACGGCCAAGAATTCACACGGACAAGCTCAATATTCAAAACCCAGATTCAATGAAAAGTAAACAACCTCGGCATGCTCGCGGCGGCGCTCACTCAACCTCGGCGTGCTCGAAGTGGCATCAATTTCCAGCGAGGCAAAGTCAATCAACTGCTCCACATGGCCCTGCAAAACCACAACATAGAGCTTAACTTAAATGAGAGAGAACCTTAAATAATAAAAAACGAAAGAGTGCTAACATTGCACACAAATCGCTTACGTAGTCGATCAAAGACGATCCAAGAAGAGGGTTATCGGCCTTCAAACGAGCAACTGCATCAAGTAATTACAAGCTTGTAGGGATACACATTTAAAGAGGTAACGAAATTAGTACATTATACAATCTTACCTCATCATAGAGTGCAATGGCGTTACTCTCAAAGATAGGACGGTTAGGTGTTTCCAATACGGGAACCTAGACAATGAACAAAAAGAGATCTCAGACAAGCTTGGAATTTACCAAAGTTTAAGCCCTTAGCTATCTACAAGAACCTGTCAAAGTTATAACTTCACAATATTTTTACCAAAACGGTAAATCAGTTTATTTATTTTCATAATAGAGTTGTCTATAGGTCAATTTTTGGTTTTGTAGTAAATGAAACTCATACCAGTTTGCTTTGACAAATCACAATAAATTCCTCTGTATTTCATGTACCTTGATCAAATTTTTAAAATAATCTACATTAGAGTCACTTCACTTAAAAAAAAACAAACATGGTCAAAGAAACAAACCCGACACACCAAAACAGAACATAATAAAAATATGGTTAAAGCTATCTTTTTTTTATAATGCCACAACCAACCCCTCTGGGATGTTCAAATCCACATTTTCAACAAATTACCAAAATCAGATGCAGATGAACCAAATACCATTTCACGAAAGTATGAGTTTGGTTTAAGAACCTTCTTAGATATTAAATAAGAATTTATAAGTTAGTCATATGGACAATGGAAAAATATTTTAGTAGCAAGTAATGAGTTATGCAAGTTTAAAAGGAAACCATTACCAAAGAATTATGAAAGTACTATTCTAAGAGGTTTTTTTATGCTCCAACAAAGACCGTGATTCAAAATAATAAACCACAAAGTTATAGATGGTCATATAAGGGCTCATCATCAGAGTAACGATAAATGACTCATTTCAAATAAACTTATTTCTAGTTTTCTATTGTCGTTCAGCTCCAGCAAGGTCAATGATACTTAGATCAACATTATTGCAGCTAAAGTATGATTAATAATAATTAGACTTATTTTGATCAAAGAAACGTATCAAGAATGCTATAAGGCCAAACAATCTCAAGAGTAACAGCTGAACTAGAAGCAACCACACAAGTTCTATCAGCTGCAATAATGTTGGTAAAAAGAATCAAATACAACCAACAAACTTATTAAATTCAATTAGCTTCCATTCACAAGTTGGTAAGAAGAAAAAATAAAATAAAAAAAGACTGAGTGATGAGCTGAGTTAAAAAGCATTCATTAGCTCATAGAGTTTGCATAATTACAAGGCGTTAAAAGTATTCCGCGCAATCTAGCTACGTGTAGAAAACGCCATAAATTTTTTTTAGTGGCTGGCTTCAAAAAGTGTCTAAGAAATCGTTTTAATGGCAGATTTTGAACGTCGCTTTTCTACTAGTGCGATTACCTTGGATTGCTAGTTCCATGATTGACTATAGGAATTTGTTGAAGTAGCTAGACGCCTAAGCATTGCTTTAGCTATTAAACACTCTGTCTCATTAGCATCTGATACAATTACCTGTTTACACACCCCAAAACAGAACAGAAAAATCAATATTCTTTCGTACCCTTCCTACATAAACTCTTCAATCATCAAATTCAACGAACTAATCTCTTGAAGCCCTTTTTATGGTTGATGATCTTAAATCGGCTCTGTCAGAGCATAAAGCAAATATCTTCTCCCCGAAACCACCAATCTCAATCACACGGCCGGAACCAAAACCACAACCAAACTCGTCCAAAACCAAGAACAAATCCAAAACCACAAGAATCATCACCGAAATCCATTCCAAAACATAACCAAACCATCAAACTCAATTAAAATAAAAAAAAAACCCCCAAATTCCTAAAACGAACCCTAGAATCCGAATTAAGAAGTGGGGAAGAAGATTTTCTTTACCTTGCTTCCCGAAATCCAGTCTCCTCGGCGCCGTCTCCAACTTTTCCCGGCGTCCTCGGCGTGCTCGCGGCGGCGCTCGCTCCTTCTCGGCCGCGCGCGCGAGGTGATGCTCGGTCTCGGTGGCGGCTGTCGGCCGCGCGTCCTCTCCCTCGGTGGCTCTCCTTCTCAGTCTCGCTTTCTCGCTCCCCCTCAATCTCTCTTTCTCTCTCTCGGCCGCTCAACCTCTTCTTCTTCTTTTCTTTTCTCTTCTTCTCTTTCCTTTCTCTTCTTCTTCTAATGAGATAGAATTTGGCAGAATAAGTAAAAACAGGAAACGAAATTTTAGAAGTGAAATAAGAGGGAACAAAATCCCGCTAAATTTTCCAAATGTTTTGGACTTTTGGGTGCGACTTTGTCGCACCCAAAGGTATGATAAGCTTTTGGGTGCGACTTTTCGCACCCAAATTTAAAAAAAATCAGCGAAAGTTTTTTATTACTTCAGTGACATTTGGGTGCGAAAAGTCGCACCCGAAAGTTATTTTTGGTGCGACTTTTAGGTGCGAAAAGTCGCACCCAAAAGTCATCCGCACCGAAAAACTGTATTTGTAGTAGTGATATCTTAGGCATTAAAATCACGTGAAGTTTCTTCTGATGTAAGTGTCTTCGTGCACGAAAACCGGGTCCTGAGGCGGCGGGACCGGGAAGTGAGGCTGGGACGGAGGCCGAGGGGCATTTCCGTCCTTTGGGATGGAAGTGGCGACACGGTAATAAAAGAGACCGAGAGCCACGCTGAGAAACGACAACACCGCACCGAAAGCAAACACGCCAACACAAACGTGAACCTGTCAACAACACCCAAATAATAAAATTCCAGTCCAATATTTCAATAGTGAACTCGGGTCCAACGCAACGATTTTTCTTTTTCGGAGGCCTAAGATTGAAAAAAAAAAATTAACGAAGACGAAAGAGTTACTCTACGTTACGAATTTGAAAACTGTTGATTGAATCTTCGGGTAATTCTAGAGACCCGGGACTCTAGAATTGATTCGAAAAAAAAAAAACTCGTTGTACTTGATTCTTTAGCTTTATATACTGATTACATACGTGAATTTGATCTGGTTTTTTACTCTCTGTTTGATCTTACATAAGGTCAACGTATATTGTTTCTGTATATTTGTTGTATCAAATGGCAGAATCAAGGGAAAAATTTGTTATCAGAAGACACATTCAGCCAAATAGGCGTTTTTTTTTTATAATGAAAATCACGAATCATATTGTTCTAAGTTGACAAACATCTCCAATTCATTACCACAAAGCAAATTATACAATTACTATCCCAAACATGTTTCCATTAATTTTAAATTCCATTCGAGTGTTATATATGCATAACGAGATTCAAGAACAAACACATATTATATTATTTGGATACAATGCCAAATTTTGAGAAATATTATTTGTTGTTTGGTGATCTTATCAAGCAATGACGTGGAGGTGACGTGAGCGAGCTGCGAACTAAGGAGTTGAGCGAGCTGCGAGCTAAGGACAGCAGTGCGTTGGCCGTTGGATCTTCATGACGTGGCGTGCAAGCAATCTTCGTCCGGGTCTTTAAATAGGTCTAGGCTTAGTGGTTTATGCATGATGTTCCATTCCTCTCTTTCATATGTACTTGTAGTGTGAGAAAGTTATTGAGAGAAACTAGTCTAGAGAGATAAACTGGTTTCGGCATAGAAAGACTTGTAATCTGTAAACTGCAAGAGATCTTCGAGTCTCATCGATAGTGAAAGAAACCCCCAAGGCTGGATGTAGGTCTTTTATGACCGAACCAGGATAAATCCGGTGTGCTCTTTTCTTTTTTCACTGTTTTGGTCGTATTGTGTCTATGTGTGTGTGTTGCTTGTGATGCAAGTTTCGTCTGGTTTTGAATTGTTTCTTCAGCGGACTTAAAGAATTCACAGGATTTTTATAACATTATTTAAATTGCATTGACGATGATATGTCACCTAATTTGGGTTAGTCAAGATGGACAGAGCTAACCGTAATCACCATTCCACTTTATGATCACCCAAGTCAAGTCTCCTCTCGTATTTAATATCAACTCTAGATGAATCACTGATCATCAAGTCAAGTCAAGATGTAATGTTGAGGGACACCACAATGAAATGATTTTTTTTTTTTTTCTTTCGGAAATTAGGTCTTTGGCTCTATTATTTCCCAAGTCTTATCAATGTTGAGCTAAACACACAGAGGCAAAGAGAGCTGGGACCAGAAATATATACAGATTTATTGGAACGAGTATTATCACGAAGTGATCATTGGAGCTTAAGTCTTGTGTTATTCGAAGAAATTTCCAGGAAAAACAAGACAAAGCTTTAAGTTTGTGAGATACGCATGATGAGATTCATAAATGACACCTATTAGATTTTTTCGAAAGGGATTATTCAAAAAGAGATGGTGAAAAAACTAGACAAAATGTCATTAAAAACTGTGTTTAATAACACTTGTGGTCATGCTTTTGAAATAATCTCTTTTTGATAAGTTAGGTGTCTGTTTATTATCTTGGATTAGTTACTTATAGACAACTTATGTGTATCCAATCAATGAGATTCCGGAGAAAAGGAGCTCGATTTCATATGAGAATTCATATGGAATCGTGATCTTGATCGCCGAATTGTTCTTGTAGCCGGTCTCGTTATTCTACCTCCGGTGAGACACACGATTCCAAAGCGTAACATTATAGAGTATTTTTAGGTTTTTCTCTATCGAGAATGCTCTAATCTTTATCGTTTTTTTTTATTCCTGGTAAATTCTTTTATTCTGTGAAACTCCAATACGTACAGAGCATATTATTTGCATTTGTCTTATAATAGGCTACAAAATTAAAATAAATAATAGAAACTCGACCATGTAAAACCAAATGCAACAATACATCGGTTTGATAAAAAAAAAAATACAAAAATACATACATTTCCGAGTTCTTATTTGTATCTCATCCCTCAAAACAAATGGCAGAACTGAGAGGGGTATTTGTTGCATATATATATCGCTTACACTATAAACTTAATACAATGCAGTTACAGACAAAACACACAATTTTTTTTTTAAACGTGGACGGAACAACAAAATTTTATTAATAAGCACTCACTTGTGGCGGAGGAAAACCGTGGTTACAGAGATATTTCTTTAACAAATAAACAGGAAAAAAAGAAGGTAAATAATATAGATTACACACTATTAGAATGTAATAAAACAACACACAACGATACATAATTCCATCGAAAACTAGCACACACAGCATAAGTTGCTTGAATTCATAAACTAAATGGGTTTGCGGATTCCGGTGACGTACTCGATCTTGATTATGAAGTCCAAAATGTTGTACCAAAGGTACTCTTGGAAGAACCAAAAGTATGCGCGCCTCCATATTCCAGACAATGCCAGCGGAGCAATGATTCCCAGAAACCCGACCCCGAATCCGACTCCGACTCCGAGCCGGAACCAATACTCTTCTCCTTCTTCTTCGTCTTTTTCGTTCTCAGCATTCACAGGAGGCGGTGCTGCGTTGTCGTCATCTTCGCTGCATCGCCTGGGCAGTGGATCTCCACAGAGCAACTGATTTCCATCAAAGCTTGACGAATCTAAGCTCTGCAATTGTGTGCTTTTGGGAATTTCTCCGGAGAAGAAGTTGCGAGATAAGTTTAAGAAATTCAAGGAGCTTAGATTGGTGATGCTCCGAGGAATTTGTCCAGATAATTTGTTCCACGAGAGATCAAGAGACTCTAATGTTGTCATGTTGCCAATTTTCTTCGGAATGCTTCCACACAGATGATTTCTGGAGAGATTCAAAAAGCGTAGTCCTTGGAGGCTTGCGAATTCTCCGGGGATCTCTCCAGATAAGTTGTTTCTTGAGAGATCTATGGTAGTCACGAGACCAAGGATGCTTTCGTACATATTTTCCTTCCCTTTTGTCACAAGAACTGCATTTTCTATGGCCACCACATCATAGTCGATTACTGCTTTGACTCCATAGTAGATCATTGGTCCTTCTTCATAAGCAGGAGTCACTGCAAATGCTTTATTTAAACACCGTGGTATGGCCCCGGATAGATTGTTATCAGCAACGTCAAGGATTTGGAGTAGACCAAGTGCGCAAATCTCAACTGGGATATCACCATTCACTTTGTTTGAACGAATAATTAGAACACTCAATCCTTTAAGACTTCCTATCCATCTTGGGATTGTTCCGACAAGCTTATTCTGACCAAGTTTGAGTGCTTTTAAAGCTGAACAATTCTTCAGTGCAGTCGGTATCTCTCCTGTGAGCCTGTTGTTACCAAGGTTTAATGATTCCAAGTGAATCAATGAACCCATAGAGCTTGGAATCTGACCGGTCAGATAATTACTTTGTAAGTCTATCACACCCAACGATGTCCGCCAATGCTCCCAGCAATTAGGAATATTTCCCTCTAAACGATTGCCTCCTAGACGAAGTACTTCCAGAATGCTATCATTTCCTGAAGGAATGCATAAAAGCCCTGAAATTTCCCCGGAAAAGGAGTTGCTAGAAAGATCCAACCATTCCAATGAGGATGAGATACGAGGTAATGAACCTGTTAACTCGTTGAAACCCAGGTCTACGACACGAGAACCAAGAACATGGGGAATGGAACCTTGTAGATGGTTATGAGAGAGTACCAATTTGTCTAATTGAGAAGACAAATTCCAAAACCAACTCGGAATGATTCCTGATATTCCAGTGTTGGACAATCCTACATGCTCAATATTCTTCTGTGATTTAAGCCACAATGGAAACTCGGAATCTAACTTCCAATCACCTAACTCAAGCGTAACAAGATGAAACGGAGGAATCCAATATGGAGTCACGCTCAGAGTCAATGAATTTCCATATCCAGCAATTGTCTTCAAATTCGTGAGATTGGCAAAATGAACTTCAGAAACAACACCTTGTAGATGGTTGGATGAAATTTCTAGGGATTCTAAATTTGAGAGAGACCCGAGTGACGGTGAAATCGGTCCAGAAAGATTGTTATTATCCAGAGAGAGAGTGGTGAGGTTTTTGAACTCTGCTATTTGATCAGGAATTTCCCCAACAAAGAGATTATGTGACATATCTAAGGAGGTGAGGCTGTTTGAAAGACATCCAGACAAACTTTGAAATGCATTTGAAAGATTTTCTCTGTATTTATTATATGACAAGTCAAGATTCTCCAGATTGCAAAGATTCCCCAGAGATGGGGGTATAACACCTTGCGACCCTATGTCACTTAGACTCAAGTGCTGAAGATTTGAAAGAGTATAGAGGCAGCTAAGAATTGTAGAGCCAAGATTGAAATTAGAACCTAAATCAAGTGACTGGAGATGGGTCAAGTTTTTCAGGAAAGTGCAAAGAGGTTGAGAATTTTCAAGATTGTTCCCACTCAGGTCCAGCACATGAATGGATGTGAGATTAAGATGAAGATGAGATGGGAAATGAATTTGATTAAGCTCACACCATCGCAAGTGTAACTCTAAGAACGAAGGCATCTTGTTTATTGCTGAAATCAAATTACCAGAGGCTTGACTGAGGTTAACATATCTCATATCTAAAATCTGTAGCGATGGAAGACCAGAAAGCCAGTCAAGATTGTTGGCATATAAGGAGCCATCATAATAGCTAAGGATTCTGAGATGATGCAAATTGGAAAGATTTCCTAGTTGGGGCGGAATCATTCCCACAAATAGTCCATCTAGACCAAGGTGTGTTAAACTCACAAGAGAACCAAGGAAGCTCGGAATCTGGATATTGTTGCCAAAGTAGGTCAAGTTCAAGTGAGTAAGATGTTTAAGATGGAGCAAGGAAGGAGAGATGTTGCCTGATAATAACAACGCATCACCGAGCTGGAGGTGCGTGACATGACCGGTTACGTTGTCGCACACGATTCCCTCCCATTCGCAGCAGTCAGCAACGTTCCAAGAAGAGAGCTCGTTGTTCGGATCTTCATCAACATCTAAGCCTTGCTTGAAGGTGAGCAGGGCTTGCTTCTCTAAGTTGAAGCAGGCAGAGCAGTCACTGATCAATGGAGCAACAAGAAGCACAAGGTAAAGAACACAAAAGTATTTAGGCATCGTGATTTTATTTGCTACACTTTCTTTCTTCTTGCTGCTATGAAATTATGTGTTAAGCTTATATGATTTCTTATTGCCCTTCTTATAGTCCAAGTCTCAAGTCAACTCTTTTATTCAAATCAACCCACACCACAGTTTCAATCTTGTAAGTTTCACTTTATTGTATCGTCGTACTTTTCCACTTATGATTAGTTCCAAGCATGGCTTCAAACAGATGTCCCATTTTCTTAGCTACTTCATGTGTCAAAATAATTAGGACTCAATCGTATTCAGTCTGGTTGTACGAAATTTATTATGAAATACCAACTTTGCATACTTTTCATTCAACTTGATCAGTCAATTCAAGAAGAAGGGGAGAAACCAGGAAAATAGAGACATTGGAAGAAAGAGAACCACATGATATATAAATATCAACTCGATAATTTAAATTTCAGGACAAGAAAATTCCAGTTCTGACCAAGTCAGCACATATTTCATTAAATAATTTTTTTTAAATTAACAATTTGTTATAACAAAATTGTTGGTAAGAGATTAACAATTTCTGAAGTAAAATAGCTATTTTTTTTTATCAATTGATACCCAAAAAAAAAAAAAAAAATCTCACTGCATCAATTTTTTGACGTTGCATTGAATGGATTCACTGGTTCCTCAACTCAGTGTTGATTAAATTTCCAGAATTTTTTTTTTTTTTTTTTTTTTTTTTTTTTTTTTTTTTTATGAAGATTAGAGATTTATGGCTGTCAAGCAATGACAGGTAAGCTCACCAAAAATGTAAACTTTTAGGGTAATTAAAAAAAAATCTCCAAATGAGACTAATTTGTAAACTTTTAGGGTAATTTAAAAATAAAATAAAATAAGGCCAAAAATGAGTTATATTATCCTCATGAAAAGAAAGGAAAATGAGAATAAATTTTAATTACTTAGCAGAAGATAAACACATATATAATAGTACAGAGTGATGATCATCAAATCATGAATATGTAATGATCAAATCACAACAAACCGTTGTTGTTCACTCACAAATTTCTGATTAAGTGGTATTTCTACAGAATAAGAAGTATACAGTCTACAACAATCACTAGTCTACTATGTATAATTCACACCAATATACATAGTAATATAATTCACACCAATATACATAGCATGGAATATTTAATGTGTTAATTAATCGTGTGTGGATTGGGTTGGTTCATCGAATACGATTGAGGTGAGCAAAAGGCTCGGGGTTGGCTTTGGGAGCAGATTTAGCGACTTCAGGGACGCCAAACACGTTCCAGAACCGTAGCGTCTCATCCCCCGCCGCCGACGCCACCGTGCACCCATCCGGGCTCTGAATACAAAACCAATCACAACACACAAAACTTACTTCTCTTTCTCTATTATCCACAAAACAATGCACATATCATATACGTTGTATTATCGTTTTAATTTACCTGAGCCATGTAGAGAACTCTGGAGGTGTGGCCGGTGAGCTCTGCCATCTTGACCATGGACGGGTACTTCCAGAGAGTGAGTTGGTTCTGAGTGAAGCCATGGGAGCTCAGAAGCTCTCTCTCGTTCTTGTTCCACAGAAGAGCGCAGACCTGAGACCCGGTGTCGACCGAGTTCACACACGCCCCCGTGTGAGTGTTCCACATCTTTATGCACCGGTCTCCCGCGCCCCCTCCCGAGGCCAACAGGTTGCTCTGGAACGGGCACCACGCCACGGCCTTCACCGCCGAAGTGTGGTCCGACAGCCTGTGAAGCCACTGAGTCGACGCTGACGTGGACGATGATGACATGGACCGGTCCCAGATGTGGAGGAGGTTGTCGTTCCCTCCGCTCGCCAGCTGTCCCCCCGAGGCCGACCACTTGAGGCCGCACACTTCTTGCTCGTGCCCTCTGTAGGTCTCCACGACGTGGGCCCGCACGCGGACGTCGTTGTCGACGATCAGGCCGTCCATGCCGCCAGTTGTCAGCACGTGGCCGTTCCACGCCAGCGACCCCCACCCTCTGCCTGTGGGCCCCGCTCAGGGTGCGGAGCTGCCGGTTGGAGGCGGAGTCCCACAGCTGGACTCGGGAGTCGTTGAGGCCCACCGCGATGTGGCGCCCGTCCGGGGCCCAGCTGACGCTGGTGACGGGCCCGCTCTCCTTGTCCACCGTGACGAGCTCGGAAGTGGTCCCCTCAGTGGCGTCCCACAGATATACGGTGCATCCCAGCGCGATCGCCAGCACGTTGCTGCTAAAGTAACAAATTAAGACTGTATTTGATGCCAAAAAATGCAAAAAGACCAACGTTGTTTTCTCTTCTTTCTCCACAGGGGTTTACCTATGATGGCCGTCGGCGAGTAGTTCTCTCTTCTGCTTTTGGTTTTTGGTTTTTGGTTTTGCTCTGTGTGTACATATCCGAATCCCTGTGAGTGCTCTGTGAAACTTGAATTCTGAGCTTGGCAAGTTACAAGTTTCATTTGGAGTCATAAACAGCTTTTGTATTTGGCAAGTTACAAACATTTGATTTTTCATTTCTTTCGCATCCCTCAAAACAAATTGATTCAAAACCAAAAAAATAAAAAAAAACTTGTTGTACTTCATTCTTTAGCTTTATATACAGATTACATACATGAATTTGATCCGGTTTTTTACTCTCTGGTTGATCTTACATAAGGACAACGTATATTGTTTCTGTATATTTGTTGTATCAAATGGCAGAATCCAGTGAAAAATTTGTTATCAGAAGAAAATTCAGCCAAATAGGCGTTTTTTTATAATGAAAATCACGAATCATATTTTGTTCTAAGTTGACAAACATCTCCAATTCAATTACTATCCCAAACATGTCTCCATTAATTTTTAATTCCGTTTGAGTGTTATGTTATGCCGTCATTTTCACAAGATAAAAATGATACCCCGAGAGCAAAAACGACAAGAATTGACAATGTTCAAGAACTAACTATCGACATGTTGAAACCATCGTCATGCAAACCATCGGCGTCCTAAAGCCTTTGGCAAAGCAAGACTATCGGCAAAGAGAAGAATCGTGGAACTATCGGCGTGGAACCACTCGGCCGCCAAGAAAAGTGACCAACCACTCGGCCGCCAAAGAAAGTGACCAACCACTCGGCCGCCAAAGAAGTGACCAACCACTCGGCCGCCAAGAATAAGTGACCGACCACTCGGCCATCTACCACCCATCTGTCACCACCTAACTCATTAACTCCTATAAATAGCCCCCATTACTCACTCTCAAGGTAAGTTGGCTCAACTTGCAAAAACTCTACGCAATACGACTCTCTCTCTAGAAAATGTAGAGACGAACACAAATCGTTCACCAAGAACGAAATACAACACGACTAATGTTGAGCGTCGGAGCGCGCGCCAGGGGAAACCCCTCCGCGTCCCCCTAGTTCACGTTTCTTGTCCTTTTCAGCCGAAGAACGAGATGAACACGAAGAACGTGGAACTTGAAAATCGCGAAGAACCTAAGAACACGACGAACCCAAAGAATTCGATGAACACGAAGAACGCGAAAAACACGAAGGTGAACTAATCATAGAGTGACGGGAAACCGGAAACCTCTTTCCGACAAGGCAAATACGACGAGACGAGAAGATTTCACCACACCCAACCTACGTGCGGTCATAGGGTCCGGCCCTAGATCGAACCACGGACGGTTCTAAGTGTTGACCCAAAATCGGCGTTAACATTTTGGCGCTAGAAGGAGGGAAAAACATACAAAAAAAAAAAAAAAATCATTTTATTAAAATAAACTGACTACTAACAACACTTTGAAAATTGTTTTTTTCATCTTCCATGTGATTGTTTTCTATTATACTCTTGAATCCAGCCCTAAGATTAAAAATACTGTTATCAGTGTCATACCAAAATTCTTATTTATTGATATAACGGCTATCGACTAGTATTCTATAAAAAAAATTGAATACCAATTACTAATTATACCAATGGTATTTTACTAGTATATCACTTAATCATCGATTGGTATCATATAACAAAATACTCTATAATTAAATATGTATCAATACTTATATTTTAAATATCTAATAAAATGATCAAATTTGAAATACACCTATGACATTTTTATTTACATTACTAGTATATATATACATTACTTTGTCAATATTAAAGAATATAATAAAGACTTTTTCTAATAAAATACAATTTTTTCTAACAAAGTATAATATTTTCTAATTCGAAAACAATGTGTATTTCCTTGATAGCCGGATTTTTCTTGGTCTACCTACGTAGCCTTTATGCTTTTTTTTTTCACGACCTCCCTGTATATACACCATTTCATTTTCTTTTTGCTTGATATATGCACTTTTTCATTGAGTCGATAATAAATTAGCCGTGAAATACATATATGTTATAAAATAATAAAATAAAAAATATAATATATACATTTAAATTATTTGTTGTCGATTAGTATATCTATGTATATCATACTTTATTAACCTTTTCTATATATATATTATACATTATTAACATTTTCTATATATATGTGTATATTAAGCGTCACTAATTGTTAATATATATTACACGTTATTATATAATTATATATATATATATTATATATATTTTATGTCTATGTGTATACCACTGTATATTATATACATGTTGTTTGTTTGTTTTTTGAGAAATTTTTTAAATTAACAGTATGAGTTTGAAAGCTATTAACCTCTCTTATATCTCAAATATGAAAAGCCCAGGCCCAATTATGTCATTTTAAACGTGCTATCTGCGATTCACGATTTGAATTCCCTCTTTTACCTCACTCTCACGGCCTCTATCGATTCTCTCAGAGCCGAAAGAACAAACTAGCTCTCTACTACTACCTTTTCGGTACAGATTCATGTATGAGATTTTTTTTTTTTTTTTTTTAAGACTCTCTCTCTCTCTCTCTCTCTCTCTCTCTCTCTCTCTCTCTCTATCTATATATATATATCTATATATGTTTTTGAAAACGATCATTCTGTTACAATTCATCTAAAATTTAGGGTTCTTTTTTTTCTATGGGTGTTAGAAAAGCTTCAAGGCATTGATGCAATAAAAGCTCCGAGGCTCAGCAATGGCGCAACCGAATATTGAAAAGTTTGCGGAAATGTTCAACAAGCCGGAGGTTAGTATGTGTCTTCAAAGCTTTATAATTCCGTAACAATTAATTATTATTATGTGCATTCTTACAGGGAAAGACAATCAAAAGTGTTCAACTGGTGGATCATATTGAAGCCATGAAGGTCCATTTTACAGTTCTCTCCATATCAAGTTTATATTAAATTAATTACATCAAGTGTGTGTTTAAATTCATGAATGTATCGATTGTTTTTAGATTGTGGTCACGCTATGGGACAGAACTTCGATTTCATCTCCTCTGCCGTGTTGGTTCCGTGAAAATGAAAATAAAGACTTCATTATTTATTACGTCGACAAGGTTTTGGCCTCCGTATTGACTGGCATGGTAGGTTTCCTTTTATTCACCTTTTGGTAATTTGGGTAATTTAATATATGATGCTGATATTTTTATTTATTTTGTTCTTTTAAGGATCCATCAAACCAAGAAGTCATAGACACTGCTCTGGACGGACTCCTTGCAAAGATTTTATCGAGTGAACTAGAGAAGGCAAATACTTGACCCAATAATTAATCATGTTAAAGAGTACTACATTTATTGTTGCTATTTTCTTACTCGCATTATTTACTGTTTTGAACTTTGTAGCTTGCTAGTAATGTAAACTGGGCAGTATCTGCGGCTGTCTGTAGAGCTGGTGCTCTTTGCAGGAAAATCTCTCCGTACAAGGTACACTTTTTAGCTACTCTCTACTCAGTCTTGAATTCTATGAAAATCATACATAACAATGATGTTATGGAGATTGTAGGATGACAATTATAATGTAGAATCAAGTCCCATGTTTCTCATATACTTAGAATTATATGTTTAGTATCTCTTAGAAGACTTCTGGTTATTGTCACTTTTCTTTTTTGCAGTATATTGCTCAGCTTGCTGTTTTGTATTACAACAAGGAATTGAGATCTCGTTATGATCCGGAATTCGTACATTTTTTTGAAACACCAAAACCGTATCTCAATTTCGCTAATGGTGGTACACAACCAGAACAGGTATGCTCTTATCTTGCTAGTTTCCTCGTATGTCAGATAAAATTAATAAGTGTTGGGTTTGCTCACTTTTGCAGCATCTTGTGCTCGTTTACTCGTGGCCCGAATATTTTAAGCTCGCCATGAGTATAATAAAAAAAGTGTATGATGAGTATTCCGAGATGGTAGGTGTTCTTAATTACTCTTTTCTCTATTTATATGTAAAAAAATAATTCATTCTATAATATTCTCGGATATTACTCGTGCGTATATTTATCTTGCTTCCTTATTTTTGTTCGTTTGTTTATGTAAATAGGTTCAATCCGGTCAGAGTGAAATTGCTGATGTTGATGAAGGGTCTTACATCCCCAATATAAAGGTAATAAGCCTCTTTAATTCAATGAACAAATATGATTAGTCTTTTTGTATAAGAATCTCCATAGTTTTTATTGTGTGATTTAGGATATCAAGAATTGTTTGACATCACTGAAGAAGATCGTTGCAAATCAGTTCCTTGGAGGGGATGATAGAGAAAGTGTTAGTTCTAGTTCCCTTTCCTTTTGTGTAATCTTTGACCTCATCAATATTTTGTAAGCACGTGTGCAATGGCTAAAGATATTAGGTTTAATAATTTTAATTATGCTCAGGTGGCAATTGGAGTGAATTTCTGTGCATCCAAGTTTTACAATCACGACAAGAAAACTTACCGCTTGAACTTCAACGAAGAAGAGGTGGGTATTCTTTAGCGTACCAAGTGTAGAATGAACTTATACATTAAGGCTAATGCTCTAAAAAAATGTGCAGAATTGTGACAGCTCAGCTGAGATCAGTGTTGAAACTCTTAATAAAGCCATATCTTCAGTTTGGAGTGACCTTGAAGTGACGTCGTACGAAGATATGTACCACATTGATCACTACAAACACTGTGCCACGTTAACTGAGAATGTTATAGAAGAGTATGTGATAACAGAATTCGATTGTACGAGTGTAAAGGAATTTATTTTGCCACCACCAAATAGAAAAGGAGTTTTCAATTGCTTTCACTTAAAGGTACCTCGAGAGTTTCTCACATTCAGCCGTGTTTGATCATTTATCAAATAGACTTGGTTTCGTTAACAGGTGGGTGAAATAGGTTCAGTCTCAAAGTGCATTAAATTCGCGGTGATTGCCAAACGTAAAGAACTGAGTGTCATATTGTCGAGCCATGACAGGTTTGTTTGAGAAGCAATGCAATGCAATGCAATGGTGGTTAATAGATCATTATGATGAGATTTTACAGATTTTATTTGCAGCGAGACAAGTGATCCTATCCTTGCAGATTTATGCTTTGGTCTCAGTCTGGTAGCTTTTTTATTTATTTATTTATTATTATCCTTGACTCAATAACTAGAATTTGTTTCCTATCTTTCTGCCATTGAAATTAATGAAATTTATGCAGGATTTAATAAAAATTGGAGTGTCTTGCCTCACTAGTGCTTGCAAGATTTGTGACCGGCTTCATGAAGTTGAAGTGGAGTGCTATACAAAAACAGAGGTAGATATATGCAATATGCATTAAAATTAATTATAAAATATTCAATGGCAGGTTTATTTCTCCGTAAAAGCTTAACTTAATTCAAATATTATAGGAGACTTGGTGTGCTATTGAGACACCGTTGGAAAAGAAATCGTGGTTACATGAGGCTACCGAGGAGGACTAATGTCATGGCTGGTATTTGATTTGTCACTACAATTAGCCTTGATCTATTTTATATTGGAGCTTGGTAGTTGGATAATGGTTGAGTAAATATGTTTTAGCTGTATTGAGCGAGCTAAGGAGATCTGTGAGCTGGGCGAGCTAAGTTGAGCGAGCTGCACGAACTGCGAGCTAAGCGAGCTTCGAGCTACAAGTCGAGCTAAGTTGAGCGAGCTGCACGAACTGCGAGCTAAGCGAGCTGCGAGCTACCAGTTTTGTTTCACTCGTTTTTATTAAAACTTGTTGGTTTTATTGGGATGTGTAATATACACAATGGATTGCGTCGTTAGTTTGGTATCTTTCTATATAAAAAGGATTATGTGATCCTTGAAGTAATACAAGATTCAAATTTCTGTTATTCATTTCTTCTCCGCGTTTACTTTCTCTGATTCGAGTTCTCAAAGTCAATATGGTATCAGAGCAATTCCGCTTCTGAGAATCTCGTTCCTTTCTTCTTTTATCTCCGTTTCTCGATTTCTTCATCCTGTTTCTGTCGAAGATAATGGCGGACCCTGAAATGAAATCGACGGAGCTCCCAATCACCGGTATCACCGGAAATTCTCGGTCGCGATCGAACATTGAAGACCAGTTCTCACCTTATTACCTCCACCATTCTGATTCGTCTGGAGGAAGTCTGGTCTCCAATGTCTTGATCGGAACCAATTACCAGGCATGGAGTCGATCGATGCTGATAGTTCTTGAAGCCAAGAACAAGCTACGGTTCATCGATGGAACAATCCTGAAGCCAGAAGATCCAGATCTCCTACGCCTGTGGAGCAGAAACAATTCCACCATCATCGCCTGGATCATGAACTCTGTATCCAAGGAAATAGCTGCGAGCATTCTTTTTGGAGGAACAGCTAAAGACATCTGGCAAGACCTCAAAGATCGTTTTCAACAATCCAATGGACCGCGGATCTTTCAGCTGAGGAGAGAGTATGTGAATCTTTCTCAAGACCAGAACACCATTGGAGTTTACTTCACAAGATTGAAGTCTGTTCATCAAGATCTATGTGATTTCAAGCCGGAATGCATTTGTCCGTGCAATTGTGGAGGAAAATCCAAGATTAGCGAGTTTGAGGAGTCAGAATATGTCATGCAATTCCTAATGGGACTCAACGATTCATACACCCATGCTCGAGGTCAGGTATTGCTTATGGACCCTATTCCTCAGATCAGCAAGGTCTATGCTATGTTGTCTCAGGAGGAGACGCAGAGGAGTGTTGGATTATTGTCCAATGGTTCCAACGATCAGTCCAATTCAATGGCAATGGTGGCGCGTGAAGATCAGAGGAGATTCAAGGGCAAAGACAAGCCTACCTGTACTCATTGCAAATTGGTTGGACACACAGTTGACAAATGTTACAAGATTCATGGATATCCTCCCGGTTACAAGTTTAAGTCCAAGAATCAAGTCAATACTGTGGAAGGATCGAGCAATGGTGGCGGACATGACAACTCCGCATCAACCAACCTCTCCAATGAGCAGATTCACCAGCTGATTCACCACCTATCAAACCAGTTGTCATCTTCTGCAACCCCTGCCACCAATGGTGAAGTCAACATGACTTCATTCCAAGGTTTATACGGTTTGATCAATCTAACTCAGAATATGAATTTAGATAATGAGTCTTGGATTCTGGATTCAGGTGCTTCAAAACACGTTTGTGCCAAGAAACACCTTTTCTCAGAACTCAAACCTTTATATAATTCTACTGTTACCCTTCCTAACTTCTCTGTTATTCCTGTCAATTTTATAGGAACTGTCAAATTGAGTACTGATCTCATTATACACAACGTGTTGTTTGTTCCCTCATTCAGATTCAATTTGCTATCTGTCAAGGCCTTAGTCAAGGATTCTAACTTGACAGTCTCTTTTAACAATGATGGTTTTCTTATTCAGGATTCCAGGGACTTGAGGATGATTGGCAAGGGTAGAAGTACTCAAGACCTATACATCCTGACAAGAGAGAGCCTCATCAGTAACAACACTGATTTTGTGAATAAAGTGACTGCAAAAGTATGGCATGAACGATTAGGACACTTATCCTCTAAGAGTCTGAGTTCTCTTAGTCATCGGTTAGACTTTCCTAAACATGACATTGATAAGAATCCTTGTTGTATTTGTCATCTTGCCAAACAGCACAGATTACCTTTTCATTCTGAGAACAATTTTTCTGATTCTTGTTTTGATCTTGTCCATTGTGATATATGGGGCCCATACAAAGTTGCCTCTCGCTTAGGCCATAGATTTTTTTTTTACTTTGGTGGATGACTGTTCTAGATTTTGTTGGATTTTTCTTTTAAGACAAAAATATGATGTTCATAAAATTGTTCCTGACTTTTGTGCTTATGTTCAAAACCAGTTTGATGTTACTATTAAGAGTTTTCGATCTGATAATGCACATGAGTTAGTGTTTAAAGATTTTTTTGCCAAGCAGGGAATTATCCATCAATTTTCTTGTGTTGAAACTCCACAACAGAATTCTGTTGTGGAGAGAAAACACCAACATTTGCTCAATGTGGCTAGAGCACTTCTTTTTCAATCACAGGTACCTATCAAGTTTTGGGGTGATTGTGTCCTTACAGCCACTTATATCATTAACCGTATCCCTTCTCCTATCTTGGGAAACAAGAGCCCTTATGAGCTTTTGTACAAAAAGGCAGTGAGATACCAGCACATGAGAAGTTTTGGTTGCTTATGCTTTGCCTCAACTCTCAAAGCTCAAAGGACAAAGTTTGATCCTAGAGCAAGAAAGTGTATCTTATTGGGATATCCTCAGGGGGTCAAAGGATATAGACTTTTTGACCTTAATACTAAGGAAGTATTCCTGTCCAGAGATGTGATTTTTCATGAGAATATCTTCCCTTTTCATGACAATGGGAATACTGATGTTGAAAGTGATCCCTTTGAACATGAACCTATTCCTGTTCTTATTCTCAACCTCATTCCTGTCCCGGATTCAGGGAATAGTAGTGTGATTTATCATGGTACTGAAACAAGTCCTGATCTTCTACATGAACAAGAAATCCATGGTATTTCTTCAGATGATACTCAGACAGATCAGCAGGCTCAGACTGTGAGGAGGTCTACTAGACAAAGCTTGCCTCCCAAGTATCTGCAAGAGTATCATTGTAACCTCATCAAATCTGGTGGTTTTCATTCCTCAAAACACACTCTTGATAAAGTCCTAAATTATGAGAATCTGTCATCCTCTTTTAGGAATTTTGTCTTGTATGTTTCAGTGCATCAAGCACCACAGTTCTTCCACATAGCTGTAAAGGCCAAGGAATGGAGAGATGCAATGGCCGAAGAAATTGAAGCCATGCACCACAATAAGACCTGGACTGTGGTTCCTTTACCACATGGTAAAACTCCTATAGGTTGCAGATGGATCTACACCAACAAAATTCATTCTGATGGCACATTAGCAAGGAGAAAGGCCCGGCTAGTTGCAAAGGGTTTTACTCAAAAACAGGGAGTTGATTATTTAGACACCTTTTCTCCTGTGGCTAAGCTGGTTTCAGTTAAAATTTTGCTCAGTTTAGCTGCTTCACAAAACTGGTTTTTATGCCAATTAGATATAAGCAATGCTTTTCTAAACGGTGACTTATATGAAGAAGTATACATGGATTTGCCTATGGGATATACTGTTCAGGAGGAGTTTAAAAATCATAATGCCAAACTGGTTTGCAGATTGCACAAGTCTATTTATGGCTTGAAGCAAGCCTCAAGGCAGTGGAATCTCAAGTTCACTGAGTCAGTTTTAAAAGCAGGTTTCTCACAATCCAGGTGTGATTACTCTATGTATACCCGGGGTCATGGTGATAATTTTGTAGTTATTTTGCTATATGTAGATGACATCATCATTGCAGGTCCAAACAATGAAGTTATTTCTGGTGTCAAAAGCTTTCTCAATTCCACTTTCAGATTGAAAGATTTAGGGGATTTGAAGTATTTTCTTGGTTTAGAGATTGCTAGATCTAAATCTGGTATTGTTTTGAACCAAAGGCAGTATGCTTTGCAGATATTGGAAGATTCAGGGTTTAGTGAGTCCAAGGCCATCAAAACCCCCATGGATCCTAAGGTTCATCTCAATATGGAAGATGGTGACCTTTTGGAGGATCCTACTGCTTATAGAAGACTTATTGGCAGACTTTTGTACCTGACTATAACTAGACCTGATATCACTTATGTTGTACATTCTCTTAGTCAGTTTGTGCAGGCTCCGAGGAATCCACACCTTCAAGCTGCACATCATTTGTTGCGCTATGTGAAATCCAATCCAGGATTTGGATTGTTTTATCCATCTAATTCTTCTACTCAGATTAGAGCTTTCTCTGATGCAGACTGGGCTACATGTTCAGATACAAGAAGGTCCATAACAGGGTTTTGTGTTTTTATAGGGGATGCTTTGGTAGCTTGGAAGTCCAAGAAGCAAACTACTGTTTCCAGAAGTTCAGCGGAAGCTGAGTATCGGCCACTTGCAGCTACAATGAGTGAAGTGGTTTGGATTCAGCAGCTAATGAAGGATGTTCAGATTCAGCAAAAGAGCTCGGCTGTTATATATTGTGACAATCAGGCTGCTTTGCACATAGCCTCGAATCCAATATATCACGAGAGGACGAAGCACATTGAGATTGATCTACACTTTGTTAGAGAACATCTTCAATGTGGCTTAGTCAAATTACTCCCTATTCGGACTCAGCACCAAATTGCAGATGCTTTCACCAAGCCTTTGGCTTCGCCGGCACTGCAACATCTCACTTCCAAGATGAACTTGAAGAACATTTTCAGTTCGCCTTGAGGAGGAGTATTGGAGCTTGGTAGTTGGATAATGGTTGAGTAAATATGTTTTAGCTGTATTGAGCGAGCTAAGGAGATCTGCGAGCTGGGCGAGCTAAGTTGAGCGAGCTGCACAAACTGCGAGCTAAGCGAGCTTCGAGCTACAAGTCGAGCTAAGTTGAGCGAGTTGCACGAACTGCGAGCTAAGCGAGCTGCGAGCTACCTGTTTTGTTTCACTCGTTTTTATTAAAACTTGTTGGTTTTATTGGGATGTGTAATATACACAGTGGATTGCGTCGTTAGTTTGGTATCTTTCTGTATAAAAAGGATTGTGTGATCCTTGAAGTAATACAAGATTCAAATTTCTGTTATTCATTTCTTCTCCGCGTTTACTTTCTCTGATTCGAGTTCTCAAAGTCAATATTTTATGAGCCAACTATTTCGTACTTAGTATCAATATGTTGTCTAAAAGACCACTCGAGCATGCAGTTTAAATCGGAATCTCTTTCCGTGGCAGAAGTATACACTAACTTACCCGGTAAATGCACATAATTACCTCACTTCTCCATCACCCAATTTGAAGTGGGCTTTGGGCTACTAGTTCAATAACATTAAAACGACAACTACCAATTTCCGCTTTCTATCTCGACTTCGTCTATCTGGTTACCACGAAATGGTAATCCCTTCTATGAACACTCACTAACCCAAATAACGTTTATTCGAAGTTTCGAGATGAATAGAAAGAGAATTTTCTTCCGTTTTGCGAAGATCAATAACTCCGCTAGCTAGGAACAACCATGAATCTCTCTTCTACAGCGAAACAATCCAAATATTTTTAGGTTTTCCCCTATCGAGAATGCTCTAATCTTTATCGTTTTTTTATTCCTGGGAGATTCTTTTATTCTGTGAAACTCCAATACGTACAGAGTATATTATTTGCATTTGTCTTATAAAAGGCTACAAAATTAAAATAAATAATAGAAACTCGACCATGTAAAACCAAATGCAACAATGCATTGGTTTGATAAATAATAATAAATAAATAAACACAATAATACATACATTTATGAGTTCTTATTTGTATCTCATCCCTCGAAACAAATTACAGAACTGAGAGGGGTATTTGTTGCATATATATATCGCTTACACTATAAACTTAATACAATGCAGTTGCAGACAAAACACACAAATTTTTTTTTTAAATGTGGACGGTACCACAAAATTTTATTAATAAGCACTCACTTGTGGCGGAGGAAAACCGTGGTTACAGATATATTTCTTAACAAATAAACAGAAAAAAGGTAAATAATATATAGATTACACACTATTAGAATGTAATAAAACAACACACAACGATACATAATTCCATCGAAAACTAGCACACAAAGCATAAGTTGCTTGAATTCATAAACTAAATGGGTTTGCGGATTCCGGTGACGTACTCGATCTTGATTATGAAGTCCAAAATGCTGTACCAAACGTACTCTTGGAAGAACCAAAAGTATGCGCGCCTCCATATTCCAGATAATGCCAGCGGAGCAATGATTCCCAGAAACCCGACCCCAAATCCGACTCCGACTCCGAGCCGGAACCAATACTCTTCTCCTTCTTCGTCTTCGTCTTCATCTTCATCTTCATCTTCGTTTTGTGGTACTGCGTTGTCATCTTCGCTACATTGCCTGGGCAGAGGATCTCCACAGAGCAACTGATTTCCATCAAAGCTTGTTGAATTTAAGCTCTGTAGTTGGGTGCTTCTTGGAATTTCTCCGGAGAAGTTGTTCTGAGATAAGTTTAAGAAATTCAAGAACGTTAAATAGGACATGGTCGGAGGAATTCGTCCAGATAGTTTGTTCCACGAGAGATCAAGAGACTCCAATGCCGTCATGTTGCCGATTGTATTCGGAATGGTTCCATAGAGATGATTTCTGGAGAGATTCAAGAAGCGTAGTCCTTGAAGGCTTGCAAGTTCCACCGGGATCTGCCCCGAGAAATTGTTTCTTGAGAGATCTATGGTAGTCACGAGACCAAGGATGCTTTCGTAGTCGTTTTCCTTCCCTTTTGTCACAAGAACTGCATTTTCTCTGGCCTCCTTGATGTACTTTTTGAATCGCAATCCGAAGTAGAACATCGAACCTTCTTCGTTAGCAGGAGTCACTGCAAATGCTTTATTTAAACACCGTGGTATGGCCCCGGATAGATTGTTATCAGCAACGTCAAGGATTTGGAGCTCATCAAGCACACAAATCTCAACTGGGATATCACCATTCACTTTGTTTGAACGAAGAATGAGAACCCTCAATCCTTTAAGACTTTTTATCCATCTTGGGATTGTTCCGACAAGCTTATTCCGACCAAGATTCAGAGCTTCCAAGAATGAACAATTCTTCAGTGCAGTCGGTATCTCTCCAGTGAGCCTGTTGTTACCAAGGTTCAATGATTGCAAGTGAATCAATGAACCCATAGAGCTTGGAATCTGACCGGTCAGATAATTACTTTGTAAGTCTATCACTTGCAACCATGGCCGCAAATGCTCCCAGCAATTAGGAATATTTCCCTCTAAACGATTGTTTCTGAGATGAAGTATACTCAACGTGCTATCATTTCCTGAAGGATTGCATAAAAGCCCTGAAATTTCCCCGGAAAAGGAGTTGCTAGAAAGATCCAACCATTCCAATGAGGATGAGATACGAGGTAATGAACCTGTTAACTCGTTGAAACCCAGGTCTACGAGACGAGAACCAAGAACATGGGGAATGGAACCTTGTAGATGGTTATGAGAGAGTACCAATGTGTCTAATTGAGAAGACAAATTCCAAAACCAACTCGGAATGATTCCTGATATTCCAGTGTTGGACAATCCTACATACTCAATATTCTTCTGTGATTTAAGCCACAATGGAAACTCGCAATCTAACTTCCAATCACCCAACTCAAGAAAATCAAGTGAAAATGGAGGAATCCAGTCTGGAGTCACGCTCAGAGTCAATGAATTTCCATGTCCATCAATTGTCTTCAAATTCGTGAGATTGGCAAAATGAACTTCGGAAACAACACCTTGTAGATGGTTGGATGAAATTTCTAGGGATTCTAAATTTGAGAGAGACCCGAGTGACGCTGAAATTGGTCCAGAAAGACTGTTATTTTTCAGAGAGAGATTGGTGAGGTTTTTGAACTCTGCTATTTGATCAGGGATTTCCCCAACAAAGAGATTGTCTGACATATCTAAGGAGGTGAGGCTGTTTGAAAGACATCCAGACAAACTTTGAAATGCATTTGAAAGATTTTCTCTGTATTTATTATTTGACAAGTCAAGATTCTCCAGATTGCAAAGATTCCCCAGAGATGGGGGGATTTTTCCATGTAGAGAATTAATTGATAAATCAAAATTCACTAGATTGGACATGTTCCCCAGAGATGGGGGGATTTTGCCTTGTAGAGAATTGTGTGATAAATCAAGGGTAAGTAGAGAGGTTAGGTTGCCGATGGCACTCGGGATACCACCTTGCAACCCCATGCCACCTAGTCTCAAGTGCTGAAGATTTGAAAGAGTATAGAGGCAGCTAAGATTTGTAGAGCCAAGATTGAAATTATAACCTAAATCAAGTGATTGGAGATGGGTCAAGTTTTTCAGGAAAGTGCAAAGAGGCTGAGGATTTTCAAGATTGTTGTAACTCAGGTCCAGCACATGAATGGATGTGAGATTAAGATGAAGATGAGATGGGAAATGAATTTGATTAAGCTGGCAAATTGACAAGTGTAACTCTAAGAGGGAAGGCATCCTGTTTACTGCTGACACCCAATTATTGGAGGCTTGACTGAGGTCCACTCCAATCATATCTAAAATCTGTAG
Organism: Urtica dioica subsp. dioica; assembly: GCF_054948205.1. Lineage (NCBI taxonomy): Eukaryota > Viridiplantae > Streptophyta > Magnoliopsida > Rosales > Urticaceae > Urtica > Urtica dioica. The sequence goes on from NC_142767.1 coordinate 22,777,995, forward strand.
TGATGGAAGACCAGAAAGCCAGTCAAGATTGTTGGCATATAAGGTCCCATCACAATATTCACATGCGATGCTGAGATGATGCAAATTGGAAAGATTTCCGAGTTGGGAAGGAATCATTCCCACAAATGGTCCAAATAGACCAAGGTGTGTTAAACTCACAAGAGAACCAAGGAAGCTCGGAATCTGGATTCCCTCAAAGTAGTCATAGCTCAAGTTCAAGTGAGTAAGATGTTTAAGATGGAGCAAGGAAGGAGAGATGTTGCCTGATGATAATGACACCTCGCCGAGCTGGAGGTGCGTGACATGACCGGTTACGTTGTCGCACACGATTCCGTACCATTCGCAGCAGTCAGCAACGTCCCAAGAAGAGAGCATGTTGAACAATTGATCAGCATCATGCTTGAAGGTGAGCAGGGCTTGCTTCTCTGAGTCGATGCAGGCAGAGCAGTCACTGATCAATGGAGCAACAAGAAGCACAAGGTAAAGAACACAAAAGTATTTAGGCATCGTGATTGTATTTGCTACACTTTCTTTCTTCTTGCTGTGCTATGAAATGATGTGTTAAGCTTATATGATTTCTTATTGCCCTTCTTATAGTCCAAGTCTCAAGTCAACTCTTTTATTCAAATCAACCCACACCACAGTTTCAATCTTGTAATTTTCACTTTATTGTATCGTCATACTTTTCCACTTATGATTAGTTCCAAGCATGGCTTCAAACAGATGTCCCATTTTCTTAGCTACTTCGTGTGTCAAATAATTAGGACTCGATCGTATTCAGTCTGGTTGTACGAAATTTATTATGAAATACCAACTTTGCATACTTTTCATTCAACTTGATCAGTCAATTCAAGAAGAAGGGGAGAAACCAGGAAAATAGAGACATTGGAAGAAAGAGAACCACATGATATATAAATATCAACTCGATCATTTAAATTTCAGGACAAGAAAATTCCAGTTCTGACCAAGTCAGCATATATTTCATTAAATAAATTTTTTTAAATTAACAATTGTTATAACAAAATTGTTGGTAAGAGATTAACAATTTCTGAAGTTAAAAAAATCTCACTGCATCAACTCAGTGTTGATTAAATTTCCAGATTTTTTTTTTTTTTTTTTTTTTATGAAGATTAGAGATTTATGGCTGTCAAGCAATGACAGATCCAGAAAAGCTCACCAAAAATGTAAACTTTTAGGGTAATTAAAAAAAAAAATCTCCAAGTGAGACTAATTTGTAAACTTTTAGGGTAATTTAAAAATAAAATAAAAAAAGGCCAAAAATGAGTTATATTATCCTCATGAAAAGAAAGGAAAATGAGAATAAATTTTAATTACTTGAAGCAGAAGATAAACACATATAATAATAGTACAGAGTGATGAACATCAAACCGTTGTTGTTCACCCACAAATTTCAGATCAAGTGATATAATTCTACAGAATAAGAAGTATACAGTCTACAACAATCACTTCTAGAGTAGTAGTATAATTCACACCAATATACATAGTATGGAATACTTAATGTGTTAATTAATCGTGTGTGGCAATGGTGGTTCATCGAATGCGATTGAGGTGAGCAAAAGGCTCGGGGTTGGCTTTGGGAGCAGATTTAGCGACTTCAGGGACGCCAAACACGTTCCAGAACCGTAGCGTTTCATCCCCCGCTGCCGACGCCACCGTGCACCCATCCGGGCTCTGAATACAAAACCAATCACAACACACAAAACTTACTTCTCTTTCTCTATAATCCACAAACAATGCACATATCATATACGTCGTATTATCGTTTTAATTTACCTGAGCCATGTAGAGAACTCTGGAGGTGTGGCCGGTGAGCTCTGCCATCTTGACCATGGACGGGTACTTCCAGAGAGTGAGCTGGTTCTGAGTGAAGCCGTGGGAGCTCAGAAGCTCTCTCTCGTTCTTGTTCCACAGCAGAGCGCAGACCTGAGACCCGGTGTCGACCGAGTTCACACACGCCCCCGTGTGAGTGTTCCACATCTTTATGCACCGGTCTCCCGCCCCCCCGCCCGAGGCCAACAGGTTGCTCTGGAACGGGCACCACGCCACGGCCTTCACCGCCGAGGTGTGGTCCGACAGCCTGTGAATCCACTGAGTCGACGCTGACGTGGACGACGATGACATGGACCGGTCCCAGATGTGGAGGAGGTTGTCGTTCCCTCCGCTCGCCAGCTGTCCCCCCGAGGCCGACCACTTGAGGCCGCACACTTCTTGCTCGTGCCCTCTGTAGGTCTCCACGACGTGGGCCCGCACGCGGACGTCGTTGTCGATGATCAGGCCGTCCATGCCGCCAGTTGTCAGCACGTGGCCGTTCCACGCCAGCGATCCCACCCTCTGCCTGTGGGCCCCGCTCAGGGTGCGGAGCTGCCGGTTGGAGGCGGAGTCCCACAGCTGAAAATGTTGGGGATGAATCTGTCCAGCTGAAAATGTGCAATGGAAAGAAAAAAAAAAACCAAAATCAACAATACATTCATCTATATGATCACTTTTCATTTTCTCCAAAGAAAACCGGTTCTGAATTTATAGAATGACTGCCAAGATGTCAATTTGTAAAAAGCCCTAATACCCCCATTTTTCCAGTAGAAAAACTATATCAGCAATAGATTCATCCATATGATCACTAATAGAGGATATTCCATTTCTTCAAGTCAAATCAGTTCCCAAATTGAAGATTCGTCACCATTATTCAAGTTTTACTCAGTAATTCGATAAGAAACCCTAAAACCCCCAAATCAACAAGTCACAAATTCGTAATTCTTTGTGAAATCAGTAATCGATTAGAAAACTTAACGTAATCCATTTATCCAAGTCAAAATCAGTTCCCAATTCGTAGACTCGCCACAAGGATATATGTTTTACTCAGTAATATGAAAAGAAACCCTAATATACCCGATAGGAGTACAAAATGGCTTACGTTTTCCCGGGAGTTCTTTCTTTGAAGATACTGCTCTTGAAGAGGGCATCGAGATCGGGTCTTGAACATCGAAGACGAAGATGACGAAATAGACTTCACAGATCCTGCATCCATATCTTTAACAGCAAATATATATAGAACAACAGATATATATAACAAACAAAAAAATTAATGAATCAAAGATAAACGTAAATCTATTCCTGCAAAAACAGAGTTAGTGAAAGCAGAAACAAAGCAGCGAGAATCGAGCGATTCAAGAGCGCGTAGTAAAGAGCGAGCGAGCGAGAGAAATAGCGAGAGAGAGAGAGAGATTGTGAATTGATTTAACAATGAGAGTGTGAGAGGATTATATACAGAGATTAGAGATGGTTTATTAGGGTTTTTTTTAAGAAGGCAAGGGGTTCGACAAAGATGAACATCTCACCGAATCCTATGTATTCCCTCAACGGCTACATTGAAATGTGTCCGTTGCATTGCTGCTTTACCAAAATACCCTTCATTTAATCCATGTTTTTTTTTTGGGAAATGAATCCGATACAGCCAGACTAATAAAGTAATTCATTGTGCATCCGATTCTTCTCCTAATTTGCATTTATAGAAATAAAATTTTAATTAATGTCGCTTCTTGCTGGTTGGTTTTGATTGAATTTATTTTTTATTATATGTAAATGTATGAATTAATTTCACTACAATGAGTACATAAATAATTAAAAAAATATTTCAATGTTCATAATGAAACGACATGTAGTTTTTTCAAATTCAAACACAAACAAAACACTATTTAGTTGCAGTTTTAGTTCATATATAATATTCACAAACAATATAACCCTCACAGAGTTTTAACAGGGAAACAGTGGCATTTCTAAAACAATATTTTAGTTGTTTGAAAAAATAAAACTTATATTATTTTTTGTCACTCACATTTATTCAAGGACAAGAAATCTTCAGACAAGATAAGAACTGCGGGGCATAAAGAGAGATTAAAACAGATATTCCAATTTCCTTAAACACAGATTAGCTAACACGACATTCCATTGAGACTATGAGAGTTGATATCATATCATTCAGTTTTTTTTTCCCAATATACACATGAATATATCTTAGGCATTAAAATCATGTGAAGTTTCTTCTGATGTAAGTGTCTTCGTGCACGAAAACCGGGTCATGAGCACTGTGCTGGGGCGGCGACCGGACCGGGAACTGAGGCTGTCCCATTGCCAGCTGGGACGGAGGCCGAGGGGCATTTCCGTCCTTTGGGATGGAAGTGGCGACACGGTAATAAAAGAGACCGAGAGCCACGCTGAGAAATGACAACACCGCACCCAAATGATAAAATTCCAGTCCAATATTTCAATAGTGAACTCAGGTCCAACGCAACGATTTTTCTTTTTCGGAGGCCTAAGATTGAAAACAAAAAATTAACGAAGACGAAAGAGTTACTCTACGTTATGAATTTGAAAACTGTTGATTGAATCTTCGGGTAATTCTAGAGACCCGGGACTCTAGAATTGATTCGGAAAAAAAAAAAAAAAAAAAAAAACTCGTTGTACTTGATTCTTTAGCTTTATATACTGATTACATACGTGAATTTGATCTGGTTTTTTACTCTCTGTTTGATCTTACATAAGGTCAACGTATATTGTTTCTGTATATTTGTTGTATCAAATGGCAGAATCAAGGGGAAAATTCGTTATCAGAAGACACATTCAGCCAAATAGGTGTTTTTTTTATAATGAAAATCACGAATCATATTGTTCTAAGTTGACAAACATCTCCAATTCACTACCACAAAGCAAATTTTACAATTACTATCCCAAACATGTTTCCATTAATTTTAAATTCCATTCGAGTGTAATATATGCATAACGAGATTCAAGAACAAACACATATTATATTATTTGGATACAATGCCAAATTTTGAGAAATATTATTTAAATTGCATTGACGATGATATGTCACCTAATTTGGGTCAGTCAAGATGGACAGAGCTAACCGTAATTACCATGTCACTTTATGATCACTCAAGTCAAGTCTCCTCTCGTATTTAGTATCAACTCTAGATAAATCACTCCATTATTTGGACATGCCATTTCCAATTTTGGAGTCGACAAATATTTATGTCCAACTTTGTAATTACCATCTTATTGCCCGTGGTTCACGTGTTTGACTCTTTAATATTAGACTAGGCCAATCAACTTTGTAACTTCCACGTAATTTAATGGGGGTGAGAGAGATGACCAAATATCAGTCGAAGAAAGAGAACCACATGATTTTGAAATATCAACTCTATTGAAGCGAAATTATTTCATAAGAGATAAGACTTGTCAGAAGTTTGTAATTTCCAGTGGATCACTGATCATCAAGTCAAGTCAAGATGTAATGTTGTGGGACACCACTATGAAATGATTTGTTTTTTTTTTTTTTTTTGAAATTAGGTCTTGGCTCTATTACAACGAGCCTAATTACTAGGATTAGAAATTATTTCCCAAGTCTTATCAATGTTGAGCTAAACACACAGAGGAAAAGAGAGCTGGGACCAGAAATATATACAGATTTATTGGAATGAGTATTATCACGAAGTGATCATTGGAGCTAAAGTCTTGTGTTATTGGAAGAAATTTCCAGGAAAAACAAGACAAAGCTTTAAGTTTGTGAGATACGCATGATGAGATTCATAAATGACACCTATTAGATTTTTTCAAAAGGGATTATTCAAAAAGAGATGGTGAAAAAACTAGACAAAATGTCATTGAAAACTGTGTTTAATAACACTTGTGGTCATGCTTTTGAAATAATCTCTTTTTGATAAGTTAGGTGTCTGTTTATTAGCTTGGATTAGTTACTTATATAGACAACTTATGTGTATCCAATCAACGAGATTCCGGAGAAAAGGAGCTCGATTTCGTATGAGAATTCATACGGAATCGTGATCTTGATCGCCGAAGTGTTCTTGTAGCCGGTCTCGTTATTCTACCTCCGGTGAGACACGTGATTCCAAAGCGTAACATTATAGAGTATTTTTAGGTTTTTCACTATCGAGAATGCTCTAATCTTTATCGTTTTTTTTATTCCTGGTAAATTCTTTTATTCTGTGAAACTCCAATACGTACAGAGTGTATTATTTGCATTTGTCTTATAATAGGCTAGAAAATTAAAATAAATAATAGAAACTCGACCATGTAAAACCAAATGCAACAATACATCGGTTTGATAAAAAAAAAAAAAAAAAAAACACAAAAATACATACATTTCTGAGTTCTTATTTGTATCTCATCCCTCAAAACAAATGGCAGAACTGAGAGGGGTATTTGTTGCATATATATATCGCATACACTATAAACTTAATACAATGCACTTACAGACGAAACACACAATTTTTTTTTAAAACGTGGACAGTACCACGAAAATTTATTAATAAGCACTCACTTGTGGCGGAGGAAAACCGTAGTTACATAGATATTTCTTAACAAATAAACAGAAAAATGTAAATAATATAGATTACACACTATTAAAATGTAATAAAACAACACACAACGATACATAATTCCATCGAAAACTAGCACACACAGCATAAGTTGCTTGAATTCATAAACTTAATGGGTTTGCGGATTCCGGTGACGTACTCGATCTTGATTATGAAGTCCAAAATGTTGTACCAAAGGTACTCTTGGAAGAACCAAAAGTATGCGCGCCTCCATATTCCAGACAATGCCAGCGGAGCAATGATTCCCAGAAACCCGACCCCAAATCCGACTCCGACTCCGAGCCGGAACCAATACTCTTCTCCTTCTTCTTCGTCTTCTTCATTCTCAGCATTCACAGGAGGCGGTGCTGCGTTGTCGTCGTCTTCGCTGCATCGCCTGGGCAGTGGATCTCCACAGAGCAACTGATTTCCAACAAAGCTTGTTGAATTTAGGCTCTGTAGTTGGGTGCTTTTGGGAATTTCTCCGGAGAAGTTGTTCTGAGATAAGTTTAAGAAATTCAAGGAGCTTAGATTGGTGAAGCTCAGAGGAATTCGCCCAGATAATTTATTCCACGAGAGATCAAGAGACTCTAATGTTGTCATGTTGCCAATTTTATCTGGAATGCTTCCACACAGATGATTTCTGGAGAGGTTCAAAAAGCGTAGTCCTTGGAGGCTTGCGAATTCTCCGGGGATCTCTCCAGATAAGTTGTTGCTTGAGAGATCTATGGTAGTCACGAGACCAAGGATGCTTTCGTAGTCGTTTTCCTTCCCTTTTGTCACAAGAACTGCATTTTCTGTGGCTATTTTCTCTGGGGTCCTACTTCCGAAGTCGATTTGGTAGAGGAACATCGAACTGTCTTCGTAAGCAGGAGTCACTGCAAATGCGTTATGTAAACACCGTGGTATGGCCCCGGATAGATTGTTATCAGCAACGTCAAGGATTTGGAGCTCATCAAGCACACAAATCTCAACTGGGATATCACCATTCACTTTGTTTGAACGAAGAATGAGAACACTCAAATAGCCAAGACTTCCTATCCATCTCGGTACTGTTCCGACAAGCTTATTATGACCAAGATTGAGCGCTTCCAAATCTGAACAGTTCTTCAGTGCAGTCGGTATCTCTCCAGTGAGCCTGTTGTTACCAAGGTTCAATGAACGTAACTCATTCAACAAACCCATAGAGCTTGGAATCTGACCAGTCAGATAATTACTTTGTAATCCTACCACATTCAAAAATGGCCAATGCTCCCAACAATTAGGAATATTTCCCTCTAAACGATTTTCTCCGAGACGAAGTACTTTCATTCTGATGTGATTGCCTAGACGATTGCATAAAAGCCTTGAAATTTCCCCGGAAAAGGAGTTGCTAGAAAGATCCAACCATTCCAATGAGGATGAGATACGAGGTAATGAACCTGTTAACTCGTTGAAACCCAGGTCTACAACACGAGAACCAAAACCAAGAAAATGGGGAATGGAACCATGTAGATGGTTATGAGAGAGAACCAAAGTGTCTAATTGAGAAGACAAATTCCAAAACCAACTCGGAATGATGCCTGATATTCCAGTGTTGGACAATCTTACATGCTTAATATTCTTCTGTGATTTAAGCCACAATGGAAACTCGGAATCTAACTTCCAATCACCCAACTCAAGAAAATCAAGTGAAAATGGAGGAATCCAGTCTGGAGTCACGCTCAGAGTCAATGAATTTCCATATCCATCAATTGTCTTCAAATTCGTGAGATTGGCAAAATGAACTTCAGAAACAACACCTTGTAGATGGTTAGATGAAATTTCTAGGGATTCTAAATTTGAGAGAGACCCGAGTGACGCTGAAATTGGTCCAGAAAGACTGTTATTTTTCAGAGAGAGATTGGTGAGGTTTTTGAACTGTGCTATTTGATCAGGGATTTCCCCAACAAAGAGATTGTCTGACATATCTAAGGAGGTGAGGCTGTTTGAAAGACATCCAGACAAACTTTGAAATGCATTTGAAAGATTTTCTCTGTACTCATTCCAAGACAAGTCAAGATTCTCCAGATTGCAAAGATTCCCCAGAGATGGGGGGATTTTTCCCTGTACAGAATTTCTTGATAAATCAAAATTCACTAGATTGGACATGTTCCCCAGAGATGGGGGTATTTTGCCTTGTAGAGAATTCCATGAGAAATCAAGTTTCTCCAGATTGCAAAGATTCCCCAGAGATGGGGGTATTTTTCCTTGTAGAAAATTCCTTGATAAATCAAGAGTAAGTAGAGAGGTTAGGTTGACGATGGCACTCGGGATAACACCTTGCAACCCTATGTCACATAGACTCAAGTGCTGAAGATTTGAAAGAGTATAGAGGCAGCTAAGAATTGTAGAGCCAAGATTATTATTATTATAACCTAAATCAAGTGATTGGAGGTGGGTCAAGTTTTTCAGGAAAGTGCAAAAAAGTGGATTATTTTCAAGATTGTTCCCACTCAGGTCCAGCACATGAATGGATGTGAGATTAAGATGAAGATGAGATGGGAAATGAATTTGATTAAGCTCACACCCTTGCAAGCGTATCTCTAAGAGGGAAGGAATCCTGTTTACTGCTGACACCCAATTATTGGAGGCTTGACTGAGGTTAACAAATCCCATATCTAAAATCTGTAGTGATGGAAGACCAGAAAGCCAGTCAAGATTGTTGGCATATAAGTACCCATCATCATAATAGCTAAAGATTCTGAGATGATGCAAATTGGAAAGATTTCCTAGTTGGGGCGGAATCATTCCCACAAATAGTCCATCTAGATGAAGGTTTGTTAAACTCACAAGAGAACCAAGGAAGCTCGGAATCTGGATTCCCTCGTCAAAGTTGTTATGGTAGCTTAAGTTCAAGTGAGTAAGATGTTTAAGATGGAGCAAGGAAGGAGAGATGTTGCCTGATAGTAACCACGCATCACGGAGCTGGAGGTGCGTGACATGACCGGTTACGTTGTCGCACACGATTCCCTCCCATTCGCAGCAGTCACCAACGTTCCAAGAAGAGAGCTCATTGTCCGGATCACGGATGATGCCTTGCTTGAAGGTGAGCAGGGCTTGCTTCTCTGAGTCGATGCAGGCAGAGCACTCACTGATCAATGGAGCAACAAGAAGCACAAGGTAAAGAACACAAAAGTATTTAGGCATCGTCATTTTATTTGCTACACTTTCTTTCTTCTTGCTGATTTGAAATGATGTGTGAACCTTATATGATTTCTTATTGCCCTTCTTATAGTCCAAGTCTCAAGTCAACTCTTTTACTCAAATCAACCCACACCACAGTTTCAATCTTGTAAGTTTCACTTTATTGCATCGTCATACTTTTCCACTTGTGATTAGTAACTTCCAAGCATGGCTTCAAAGAGATGTCCCATTTTCTTAGCTACTTCATGTGTCAAATCTCAAGTCAATTCATTTATTCAACCCCGACTTTGGTGCCAAAGTTTTAATTTGGGTCACCCAGACAGTCAGTCAGTCAAAGATGATGATAGCTTTGTAGTTTCCATTCACCACTTGATCACTCAAGTCAAGAGACTCAATACCCCCCCGAATGTATTATCAAACTAACAATGAATACCTCTCTCCTCATATTTATTTCCATCGTAATTTTTTCAAGTCATCATTGTAAAGCTAAACACACAAGACAAAGAGCTGAGACCAATGAGTTATATTATCACGAGGAAAGGCGGCAAAAGGATCAAATGTTTATGGGTTTCTAATAAAGGAAATATCGGCATAAATACTCAATGTTTTCGGAAACATACACTTAAATACCTTTTTTTTTCGCAGCAAAAATACTTAATGTTAGGTTTCAGTTCCACCGTTAAATAAATCCGTTAAATCTAATGGAAATCCACATGAAAGCCTCAAATTAAACATGGTTTAATGGTTTTTTTTCATAAAAATAACTAAAAATTAATACATCATTTTAATAATATTTTTTTTAATTATAAACAACTTCTATATTATAATTAAACATTAATATTAATAGTATTATTAAAACGATTTATATTTATTTATTTATATTAATCAAGTATGAAAATATTCTTTTTATTGAAAAATGTTTAATTGATTTTTAAACATAAAAAACGTTTTTAGTAATATTATTTAGGGCAGTATAGCAAAATAGCCAAAATGAAACTATAAAATTTGTGTTTAGCCTACGTTTCACAACTTTAGAGAAATAACCAACAGGTTTATGTGGCAATAATTAAGGTATGATTTGCCCTTATTTATTAACAAATTCGTCATTTTCTCTCTTATTTTTTTCCTATATTTTTTTACATAAAAACTTCAAAAAACCATATCTATCTCATATGAACTCGAAATTGAGTGATTCCAAATTCTACGAATTCGTGAAGCCGAGATCTTCAAAAATAGATGCATTGTGTTTAATGAAAAATCATGTTTAATATCATAGATGTAGAAAAATCACGTTACTACCTTAAATATGGAAATAACTGAATTTTTTTGAAATTATCAAAAAAATAAATGGAAATGTAAATATGATGCATTAAACATAATTTTTCATCAAATAAAATGGGTCTATTTTTGAAGATCTCGACGCCACGAATTTGTAGGATCTGAAATCACTCAATTTCGAGTTCGTATGAGAAAGATAAAATTTTTTGAAGTTTTGATGCAAAACAAATTATTTGAAAAAAATATGAGAGAAAAAGTACGAATTTGTTAATAAATAAGGCAAATCAGACATTAATTATTGTCACATAAGTCATTTGGCTATATCCCTAAAAATTGTCAAACGTAAGCTATATCCAAAATCACATGTTTAAAGTGGCCTAGTTAGTTACAAATCTCTATTACTTATTGCTTGACTATAATATCAAAGCTAATTTTAGTAATTATTTTGTTATAAATTTTTCGATAAAAATATAAAAAAAATGATTCTACATTTTGGAGAAGACACATTAATTCAAATTTTTTAATGGTTAGTACCATTTATTTAACAAATTTGATTGATTACGAATAGTTATTTGTGTTGTTATAAAATTTTAATAAAAAAATATTTTCAAACATGATTAATATAAATAAATGACTATGAAATCGTTTTAATAATACTATTAATGTCTAATTATAACATAAAATTCGTTTATAATTTAAAAATTATTATTAAAAATGATATTATTAATTTTAAGTTAATTGTATAAGAAAAACGTTAGATCATGTTTAATTTGAGGTTTTCATGTGAATTTCCGTTAGATTTAACGGATTTATTTAACTGTGGAATTGCAACCTAACATTAGGTATTTTTTTAAACATAAATATTTTTTTTAATTTTGTGAGGGTGACACGTGTCATTTCATCAAATTTAACGGCTCGGGTACCAATGGAGGAACAAATTCTTGACCTTTCCCGTAACTTTTAAAGACCGGATACTTAAGTATTACAACCGGTAAACATGAGAATATATTTGTATTACTTGAAGCAGAAGATAAACGCATAATAGTACAGAGTGATGATCAATCATGAATATGTAATGATCAAATAATTAGGACGCAATGGTTGTAAGAAATTATTATGAAATACCAACTTTGCATACTTTTCATTCAACTTGATCAGTCAATTCAAGAAGTAGGCGAGAAACCAAGAAAATAGAGACATTGGAAGAAAGAGAACCACATGATATATAAATATCAACTCGATAATTCAAATTTTAGGACAAGAAAATTCCAGTTCTGACCAAGTCAGCATATATGACATTATTTTACAAACTTATCTTAAATAAATTTTTTAAAATTAACAATTTGTTATAACAAAATTGTTGGTAAAATTAACAATTTCTCAAGTTAAATAGCTATTTTTTTAATCAATTTTTTTTTTTATCAATTGATACCCCAAAAAAAAAAAACAACAAAACTCACTGCATCAATTTTTTGACGTTGCCATTGCATGGATTCACTGTTTTTCCTCAACTCAGTGTTGATTAAATTTCCAGATTTTTTTTTTATGAAGATTAGAAATTTATGGCTGTCAAGCAATGACAGATCCAGAAAAGATCACCAAAAATGTAAACTTTTAGGGTAATTTAAAAAAAAAAATCTCCAAGTGAGACTAATTTGTAAACTTTTAGGGTAATTTAAAAATAAAATAAAAAAGGCCAAAAATGAGCTATATTATCCTCATGAAAAGAAAGGAAAATGAGAATCTATTTTTATTACTTGAAGCAGAAGATAAACGCATAATTATGTAATGATGAAAATCAGAACAAACCGTGTGCTGTTCACTCACAAATTTCTGATTGAGTGATATATCTACAGAATAAGAAGTAATATATCTACAGTCTACAACAATCACTAGTAGTAATATAATTCACACCAATATACATAGAATGGAATATTTAATGTGTTAATTAATCGTGTGTGGATTGGGTTGGTTCATCGAATGCGATTGAGGTGAGCAAAAGGCTCGGGGTTGGCTTTGGGAGCAGATTTAGCGACTTCAGGGACGCCAAACACGTTCCAGAACCGTAGCGTCTCATCCCCCGCAGCCGACGCCACCGTGCACCCATCCGGGCTCTGAATACAAAACCAATCACAAAACTTACTTCTCTTTCTCTATTATCCACAAACAATGCACATATCATATACGTATTATCGTTTTAATTTACCTGAGCCATGTAGAGAACTCTGGAGGTGTGGCCGGTGAGCTCTGCCATCTTGACCATGGACGGGTACTTCCAGAGAGTGAGCTGGTTCTGAGTGAAGCCGTGGGAGCTCAGAAGCTCTCTCTCGTTCTTGTTCCACAGCAGAGCGCAGACCTGAGACCCGGTGTCGACCGAGTTCACACAAGCCCCCGTGTGAGTGTTCCACATCTTTATGCACCGGTCTCCCGCGCCCCCGCCCGAGGCCAACAGGTTGCTCTGGAACGGGCACCACGCCACGGCCTTCACCGCTGAAGTGTGGTCCGACAGCCTGTGAAGCCACTGAGTCGACCCCGGCCCCGCTGACGTGGACGATGATGACATGGACCGGTCCCAGATGTGGAGGAGGTTGTCGTTGCCTCCGCTCGCCAGCTGTCCCCCCGAGGCCGACCACTTGAGGCCGCACACTTCTTGCTCGTGCCCTCTGTAGGTCTCCACGACGTGGGCCCGCACGCGGACGTCGTTGTCGACGATCAGGCCGTCCATGCCGCCAGTTGTCAGCACGTGGCCGTTCCACGCCAGCGACCCCACCCTCTGCCTGTGGGCCCCGCTCAGGGTGCGGAGCTGCCGGTTGGAGGCGGAGTCCCAGAGCTGGACCCGCGAGTCGTTGAGGCCCACCGCGATGTGGCGCCCGTCCGGGGCCCAGCTGACGCTCGTGACGGGCCCGCTCTCCTCGTCCACCGTGACGAGCTCGGAGGTGGTCCCCTCAGTGGCGTCCCACAGATATACGGTGCATCCCAGCGCGATCGCCAGAACGTTGCTGCTACCCCAGTCCAGCAGGTTCAGATAGTAGTCGTCCACCAGATCCGGAGCGTCCAAAGTCCTCTCCGAAGACTGAACCAAACAGCAATCAGATCACAAATCTTCTCGAGTACACAATTTCTCAATTATAGTAACATCAATCAAGTAGTACCTGAGGAATGTGTCGGCGGGACTTGAGGGGCTTGTTGCTGTTGGTGGTGGTGTCGTTCGAGGCTGCGGAGAAATGTGGAGGGAAAGCGTCGACGGGGGTGGGAGGCTTGTTCTTGAAGGCGAGAATGCGGCCGCGGTTCATGTTGAAGGTCTCGGCCAGCTGCTTGCGATACGCCTCTCTCGCCGGAGACGACGATGCACTTACCGGATTCTCTTTGTCTTTCCTTCCCTCCGTCAGCATGTAGTTAGCGTAGTCGAAATCCATGGCCGATCTGTTGGGGATGAATCTGTCCAGCTGAAAATGTGCAATGGAAAGAAAAAAAAACCCAAAATCAACAATACATTCATCTATATGATCACTTTTCATTTTCTCCAAAGAAAACCGGTTCTGAATTTATAGAATGACTGCCAAGATGTCAATTTGTAAAAAGCCCTAATACCCCCATTTTTCCAGTAGAAAAACTATATCAGCAATAGATTCATCCATATGATCACTAATAGAGGATAATCCATTTCTTCGAGTCAAATCAGTTCCCAAATTGAAGATTCGTCACCAATATTTAAGTTTTACTCAGCAATTCGATAAGAAACCCTAAAACCCCCAAATCAACAAGTCACAAATTCGTAATTCATTGTGCAATCAGTAATCGATTAGAAAATCTATTCATCAAAGTCAAAATCAGTCCCCAATTCGTAGACTCGCCATCAAGATATCTGTTTTACTCAGTAATATGAAAAGAAACCCTAATACCCAAAACCGTAATTCGTTGTGAAATCTGTAATCAATTGGAAAACCCTAATATATACAATGGGAGTACGAAATGGCTTACGTTTTCCCGGGAGTTCTTTCTTTGAAGATACTGCTCTTGAAGAGGGCATCGAGATCGGGTCTTGAACATCGAAGACGAAGATGACGAAATAGACTTCACAGATCCTGCATCCATATCTTTAACAGCAAATATATATAGAACAACAGATATATATATATATATAACAAACAAACAAAATAATGAATCAAAGATAAACGTAAATCTATTCCTGCAAAAACAGAGTTAGTGAAAGCAAAAACAAAGCAGCGAGAATCGAGCGATTCGAGAGCGCGTTGAAGAGAGCAAGCAAGCGAGAGTAATAGCGGGATAGAGATTGTGAATTGATTTGATAGTGAGAGTGTGAGAGGATTATATATAGAGATTAGAGATGGGTTATTAGGGTTTTAAGAAGCCAAGGGTTCAACAAAGATGGACATCCCACCGAATCCTATGTATTCCCACAACGGCTACATTGAAATGTGTCCGTTGTATTGATGCTTTACCAAAATACCCTCCATGTTTTTTGGGAAATGAATCCGTAATGCATTCATTGTGCATCCGATTCTTCTCCTAATTTATAATATGGATTAATGACATATTTACCCTATTATTATGGTTATTGTATCAGTGTGGTACACGAACTTTTTTTCTATTTTAATGATGTTCAAACTTTTTTTTATCACTTTTAGTCATTCCATCAATTTTTTGACTATTCTGTCAGATAAGTTGGCACATGTTGCACACGTGACTGAATAAAGAAAGGTAGTACAATAATCTCGCAATAAGCAACTTAAATAAAAGAATAAAAGAGTTTTAATCCAACAACGATGATTAAACGAGTTGTTGATTATATAAATATCCTTATTAAATAAAAAATAGAAAAAATTTCCATAGCCAAACGAACAAATCTCAAGATATTGTCATGGTCTCTCCGATTCACGGCGGAGGTTATGAATCAATTTCTATCAATTTTCATAGACAATAATTTTCATAGTCTAGCTTAAAACAAGGTTTCGAATTTCGAGAGAGAGATGATCAAAGTCATTGGTGATGATGATCGCTACGATTGGAGTGACATTGAAGAGTTGGTTTATTGCTTCATTTCTCTCAATTCGTTTCATCTTCATAGTGTCATTAGAAACGCTTTTCTTATTTTGTGTAATTTGATTTGATATGATCAAAAGAAAAAAATGTACTACATCCCATGCATGACTACTCTTGATCATTTCTCATATTTTTCTCTAAAAATACAAATCAAGAAACAAAAATTTAGTTTTTATTTTTTTACAAGGGAATATCATCATCAATTCTATTTTTAATAGTCAAAGGCTTGTTATGAGAAGATTGGTCATCGACATGCAATATAACAACGTCCTCCCTAATCGGGGAAGAGCTTGGGACCACGGTGGCGCTCGATTGGGGCTCAATGCTTGTTTTTTGTGGCTCGTCTAGACTCACGACTTTGTGCTCTTTTCCTTTTCCCCACAAGAATGAGTAAATCCCCGATATGATCAACACCATGCCAATCAAACTGCATTTGAAAGTAATTATTATTATTATATATATGAAATTAGAAGAGAAAACAAAGTGGATGCAACTTAATTAATTAGAAATAACAAAATCGTACGTTCCAACGCGAAGGGCTTCACCGAGTAGGAGCGCCTCAGACACGCCCACGAATATAAGAGTGAGAGGGTTGAACATTGAAGGATAAGTAGGGCCTTGTTTCGAAATCGCCCATAAAATTAGGCAAAATGTTGCGGCCGTGGCTAGTGATCCCTGATAACCACAAATTAAGAAAAAAAAATTAAATATATATAGTAGTAGTTTATTTTAATCAATATTATAGCAATTAATATTGGTAAAAGCTTCATAACTAATCTCACAAATGTAAAATTCTTATATATATTGAGAATAAAAGTAATAAGATTATCATATGTAAATGTTTATGTACTATATATATATATATATATATATATATATATCATTTCCTTAACTATGATTAAATTAAGGGACATTTCCATTTTTCTATTTTTTTCAAAAATTTATCAAACTAGGACTAGTAAAAAAAAATCTTTTTCTCGATGGGCTGAGCGGGAAAATAGAAAGAAAGAGAAAAAATAAGAGATTTTATTAGGGAAGATTGTAGGTTGGTAATTAGTATGATGGTATAATAAGTAAAATTTTGTGTATCTCTCATTTAACTTTTTTTTATCGGTCCTAATTTGGTAAATTTTTTAAAAAAGTAGGAAAATGGAAATTGGCCTTAATTTAGTCCTGCTTTTGGCAATTTTCCTTATATATATATATATATATATATATATATATATATATATATATGTAAATAGCAATGAAATAATAAACAGATAGCTGACCGAGTAAACGATGGTGATAAGTTGTAAATTGAAGCCCAATTTCCAAGCAGCTTTGTGAGAGTCCAAACAAAGGCCCACAACTAGTGATTGAATAGACGCTATAATACACGTCAGCATTGTTGCCGTGTACTTGAATGGGAACACTTTCTGAAGTTTAACCTGTGCAAATAAATTAAGCTAAAGAATAATATTTTGTACTACATAAAGAAAAGTGTGAGCTAGTTAACTTATTAGTAGAATATATGCATACTTGGACTATAAACCAGACAGAATAGGAGATGCAACTTCCGACCAACAAGAACGTGCCACGTCCCCAATGACCGCCGGCGAATTTGGCGGCGGCGGCGGTGACCGGAGACTTGTGGTGGTGGCCGATGTGAAACTCGTGTCCCGAGTAAAGGCTTGTCGTGAGAGCTCCGGCGAGGCACAACAACGCACCAAAGCTCTTCAATTTCCCTGCCTTCGTCTTCACTTTCACCTCCTCTATTCTACACACACATCAATCCATATCAAAACAACAACAAATAATATGATGCAAGTTATATTTGTGGTGAAAAAACCAAATTAATACATACCTGGTGATGATAGAGAAGAGAAATGTGACAATTGGAATTAAATTAAGGAAATTTGTTGCATATGTGGCCGTGGTGTCTCGGAGACCATAGAAGAACAGTCCCATTGCAAACGTTATGCTGCAAAATATAATAATTCTAAAATTAAACATAATAATTATAACAAAAAAAAAAAATTAGGTAATTAGTCAATTAAAACGTTTGAGATTGTTATATAGTCAACGTAGGTAATTAATAACAAACATGACGTGATATTTTTTGTTTGTTTTTTCATTGAAGTAAAATGGTAATGTATTTACGTCAATTTACACATGTAAATACATGGACGTGGTTGTTTATCTATATAGTAATGTGAAACCGTAAATAATCTAATTATAAAGTGAAATGTTGAAACTGACAGATGGATTTTTTTTAAGTGGCGATTTTTTTAAGATATAATTCTAGCTGGTGGACCAAAAAGGCATACATAATTATAAATAAAATGAGTTAGACATAACTAATTTTAGATTTCACTTTGATGTAAAGTGATGTAGAAAGCCTTATTCTCCGAGGAACACTTTTTTTTTTCTTCTTTGAAAACAAATCTCAAGAGTACCAAATGCAGTGTCCTTATACATTGATTCCATATTACAATAGTATACATTATATCTGGCGTCCTCAGAATCATTATTATTTCAACTCTTTTTTTAACAATCATGCATGTTTCTTTTTTTCTTTGATATCAGATGGTTCATAATCATTAGAATTTACAAAGAATATAATATCATAGTACTAGAAAATAGAAATTGAATCTTTTATGAACTAATCACCATTGCCATCCTTTCAGAATAAAGGTTGAGGAGGTAGAAGAATCAATAGAAAAGAAAGAAGAAAAAAAAATATTTATCTTAAAATGGTAGGATTATAAAAATTTGAATAATACTCTCTTCTTTTATTCTACTTAGTGACACATCAAATGCTATTATTAGTATTGCATTGAACCCCTAACCATGATTTGGATTATTTGTGTATATATATATATATATATATATATATATATATATATATATATATCTTCTCAGATTTGTTATAACTGCTTTGAGACTTTAATATATAGAGAAGCTTTCTCTATTTATCTTTGAATCTTCTAGTTTAATTCCTATATATAACTAATAGATTTACAAAATGGCTAAAGTTAGTCTAAATTGATAAAATATCACCAAAATTTACAAAAATGTCCGTCAATCTATAAATATATTATATATATTTACCATTTCAATAGTTCTATATAGATACCAATACCATGCATCTAGTATTTAGACAGTATTAAAATTTATTATTTTCTTGAAAATTTAAAAATATTGCATATTTTTTGCTATTTTCTTGGTTCCAAGTATATATATATATATATACATACGTTTTTTCAATCATGAATGCGAACGTTTAGTCTTCATATTTGTTCATATGGAAAAGAGAAGAAAAACTAATCGAAAAAAATGATAAAGAAAGAGCAAGAATAGAAAAAGAAGAAGATGACACGATCATCTTGAGAAAGAAGGAGAAATCTGAAAAAAAGGAAAAAAAAAAAAAAAAAAAAAAAAAGATTGGTTACCCAGTTAAGGCATTGAGGAAGAGCCATAGCCAAACCGACCAACCAAAGCTCTTTACTTGACCTCTGCCAACTCACAATTATCATAAAAAACCCACGTAATTACCATTTCCATTTTCATGACAGCGAATATACGTATATATATATATATATATATATACATACCTCTCGAAGTAGAAAGCGAGAGGAGCGACGAAGATGGCAGCGATGACGTGGCGGTAAGCCATGAGAGCGAAGATGAAAGTGCCTTGAATGAGTATGAGTCTGGTCAGTAATTGCATTCCCGTCGCTATTGCCTGAACCAACAACATTGCCAGAACCAACCTCGACCACTTCAACCACCTCTTTATCACCATCATCACTGCTTTCATCTCTCTATCTCTGTCTCTCATATCATATGATTTGAAATGATGATAATATATGTGTGTGTGTGTGTATATATATATATATTTATTTTCCAATGAGAAAGAAGTGGCGGAAAGGAAAAGGGAGACTGAAACGGTTGTTTACACGTATTGCCTTTTCTTTTTTTTCTTTTTTTCTGATGGGAGAGAGAGAGAGAGAGAGAGAGAGAGAGAGAGGGCTTTTGTCCTTTTCTGAATTATTATGGTTTTTTCCAGAATCTGAAGCTAATGCTTTCGTTGAGAGAGTTCAGAGAGATATTTAATTTAATTACAAGGGTTTGGGCTTTGGAAAATCCAATGGAACAGAGATATTGCGACACACATGTACATTCACTCCCTTCCTATTTATACATACATAATTAATTATATATATATATATATTTATATACATTTTTTTTTATAAGGCGATCATAATGCTGATCAGTGACACAATGACACACAGTTAGTGTCTATTCCCTATCAAACTCTTTTGCTTCATTTTTTTTTCTTTTCTGTTTTTGTGTGTGTTTCAAATTTGACCGCCTTTGACCCATTTAATTTTTTCTTGTATACTGAAAATGACTCTACACGAGTTGTTATTTGCCGAACTTCCTGCTATGTGCGTTTGAAAACAATAGCAGCAAATTATAATATATGTCTGTGAATTTTGTTCGAATTACAGGTGTTTGTCAAATATCTAAAATCAGCCACATAAATTATATTGTTTTAAGGAGCTAATTTTTGGCTTCAAAATAGGTGAATGAGTTTTAGATGTAACTTATTACGAAGATGCCGGCCATTCAAATCGCACGTGCTTTATGCATGTTTGATTTTCTTCGTTAGCAGTTCTAATTTAAAGGTCAATATCATCGATATGATCAAAATAAAAATAAACATAATAAAAAAATCATCAACTTCTATATTATGCGATTCTATTTTTCTGACTCCAACATGGAATGAATTATCAAAATAACATTTTGGATTTTTTTTCCCTAAAGTATAGTACCTCATTTTTTTATTTTTTTATTTTATTTTTAAATATCTATTAGATGTAAAATTGGCACAGCAGACCCTTCTTTTAATGTATGCCTTTGACACGCATTGCTTTGCCTTCACATTCTGCTTCCTCTCACTTCTATTTTTGCTACCTCTCACTTACAACTTTCTCGAAACCCATATTTTCAAAATACGATTCCAATTTAATGAATAAGATAATTATATTCAATCTAAAAAATAAAAGGAAAACAAAAACGGGCATAAATAATTTTAATTTACTTTTTTGCCGATCCTCAAATTTTTATATCTATCTAGTTATCTTTAATTTTGGAATTTCGCATTTCAGTAATACTTCATGAAATGTGTATGTACTATTTAAAAAAAAGTAAACATATTATATATTAGTGTGTATATATAAAATTGGTGTAGTTAATTAACCAATTTGTTTAAAACTTATCTTATCTAGTTTTCTAATCAATTATGGTAAATTTTAAGGTGTGATTTCTCTCGGTCAATGATCACAAATTTTGAAAAAAACGCGATTTAGATTTAATATTGTGAGGGTTTAACACAATAATAAGCAACAAGGAGGATATGATTAGAGAAATAGGCAAAAACTATTGAAGAAATCGATTGCTCGATCTTATTATGAGTGAGTACAAAGTCCGTGTGGTAATGAGAAGTAAGATGACATGTATAACATCGCAAATGTCGTAATTGTGGCTTTAGAAGCCAATGTTCATCTCGAATTGATAGTTTGAACTCGTAACATATTCATTGATTTTAAGTATTATTTTCTGCTCGTGATTCAAAGCTTTAAACTCATTTTCTTGTATTCTACATATCAAATCTTCACTTATTCTTATTTATTTACATTAAGTATCATTTTTTTTTTCTATCATGTCTGCATTGGAAAGAATTGAATAAATCGAACTTACAAATAAAGTTTGTGATTGTTAAAGTACATTTAAGCATCAACTGATAAGAAAACTAGTTACAATTTTAAGTTTTCAACAAGGTTTAAATTCTTAAAAAAAAAAAAATAACAACCGTCATAAATTTCCAAACAAAATAATCCTATAGATATTGACATTCTACTTTATTTATTATTTCTAATACAATATCTCTCTTCTAATAAGTCTCCCTTGTGATTATAGGAGATTAATATGAATCCCCACGATTAGTGTGGCTCTGATTAGAAATAAAGGCGTCAAAAAAAGATACATGAAAGAAATCAAAGACTGTAATTACTACTGAAACCAGCAACAACAAAACAATATAATAATATTAATAACAGTGATAATAAAATTAATTAATAATATGGTTTTATAAACCGCACGCACGGCATGATGTCATTTGAATCCGTTTATTGTGTCGATACATATGTATGATGAAAGACTTGTTCTTTTGAAATATAAAACGGGACGTTAATTTGTGAAAATATGCTTTAATAAAGAAAGGTATTCATTCATGGAAAATTAATATAAATAATTTTCCTTTTTTTTTTTAATAGTGAGCAAGACTTGTAGTTGTAGTTTTCGCATCAATATACAAATAAATAGAAACCCGAAGGAATCTTTTGCTGTATTTTGGTCTCATCTATAACACTAAACAAACACTAGAATCTGAAAACACCAAACTGGCAAGCAAATACATTGCATCACTGCCCATTAATGGGTCGACAAAGTTAGAGGATGGTCGTTTTCCTGTGTTTAATTTTCCACTAATCGTAGCCAAAACCCAAAACTATCAACGTGAGGTTCGGAGTTAGGCAAATCCTAGGATCAATCATCAAAGCGTAATAAGAGATTATCGTCAACCAAATAGGCTTGGGACTATACTATATCCGTGTGCGTGTTGCATATTGCATGCATGCATGGCATTGGTATAGTCATTATTTAGTCATTGATCGTCATTATGCTATTCTTGAATTAAAAATGATATGGACAGTTTCGTATGTATTACATTTATTGAGAGCGTTCAACGTTGTTGAATTTTTAGGATTAGATAAAGACAAATCATCATTCAAACGATTCTATCAAAATGCGTATTATATAATGAGGTTTGACTAACCAAATTGTTTCTTCCCAAGTTATTGTAGTTAAGGCGTTTCTATTGAAAATTGTGTTTTGACATTTACCTACTGATTTACTCGTTATCATTTATTTACCGAACAGAAAATATTGTCAACTCAATTTTTATTTTTATTTTTTTGGTCTTATACAGTAACAACTAACAATTAGTTAATGCGATACGTTTGAAGAGAAAAACATTTCTTAATGTTGAAAACCACTAAACTAATAAGATAGGAATTGATGATTCGATGTTCCATTCATTATTTTAATTGAAATGATAAGGGTTTTAGATTATAAATTTTTTTTTCCACTATGATAGTTAGACATTTTCATTTTAAATATTCGTCGAAGTCTCGGTGTCCAACTTAATAAATAATTATATAATGGTTCATTGGAAAAATAGTCAACTTAAACGTTTGATATTGCTAAATATTCAACGTTTGATAAATCTTATATAAGTAACAACTTTCATATATATACGATGTAAATCTTAAGTAAATAACAACTGCAATATATTAAATCACATAATAATTTATGACTATTTACTTAAGATTTACCAAACGTTGATTATTTAGCAATATCAAACGTTTAAATCGGTTATTTTTCTAATTTTTTGTTATATTAAGCGCTAGACTCAGCTAAAAACATGTAATCTTAATGTCACAAAACCTTGGCCTCAACGCCTAATCCCCCCACTTAGACTAACCATGGCCATCCTAGATGCCACTTCTTAAAATCCAATAAAAAGCAACTTACTGAAAATATTTCAATTTCATGCTTAATTAGTAGAAGTATATGCTTTTAAAACTTGTGTGCCGGTGGTATACAAGTGTATTCCAAAACTCGGTAGATGTTTTCAATAATTATAAGTAAAAACAATCATCAAAGATAAAATTGTCCGAATTTTAATCAAAATCAAGTCTAAATGTTGGGAGTTAAATCGGTAATTTTGACCTCCATAATATTAAGGTATACATTTTAAAATTTCTTATATATCTTTTATGTTGAAAAGTATTGAAAAAATTACTTATAGTGTTGAATTTGAGCTTAATCCTATATTAAATTTTGGTGGCCTTGTCTTATTGGTCTAATCCCTCAAAATTCAAAAGTTTTTTAATGACACGTTTTTAACAAAGCGCATTTATATGAAAAAAAGCGTTGTCAAAGATTTTTGTTTGTTTGTTTGTAGTAGCGATGATTTGCGGGAGACACGTCTTCAACTCAATTGTCGTCTCTTTGTCAACTCGTGACACGCATCTAGCTTAATACGGTTGGTCAGCGAAATTTGAACTTCAAAATCAAGAGTATTGTTTTTCAATTTAATATAATGAAAATAGATATTACATTAAATATTAAATTACTCGTTATTTTCATTTTGGGGCAGTGTAGCAAAATAGCCAAAATGAAACTATGAAATTTGTTTTTAACCTACGTTTCACAACTTTTAGAGAAATAGCCAACATGTTTATATGGAAATAATTAAAGTCTGATTTGCCCTTATTTATTAACAAATTCGTAATTTTATCTCTCTTACATTTTTCCTACACTTTTTTTTACATAAAAACTTCAAAAAAACCATATCTATCTCATATGAACTCGAAATTGAGTGATTCCAAATCATACGGATTCGTGACACCGAGATCTTCAAAAATAGATCCATTGTGTTTGATGAAAAATCATGTTTAATATCATGAATGTAGAAAAATCACGTTACTACCTTAAATATGGAAATAACTAAAATTTTTTGAAATTATCAAAAAAATAAATGGAAACGTAAATATGACGCATTAAACATAATTTTTCATCAAACACACTAGGTCTATTTTTGAAGATATCGACGCCACGAATTTGTAGGATCTGAAATCACTCAATTTCGAGTTCGTATGAGAAAGATACGAATTTTTGAAGTTTTGATGTAAAAAAAATTATTTGAAAAAAAATAGGAGAGAGAAAGTGACGAATTTGTTAATAAATAAGAGTAAATCATACCTTAATTATTGACACATAAGTCATTTGACTATATCCCTAAAAATTATCAAACATAGGCTAGATCTAAAATCACATGTTTAAAGTGACATAAATAGTTACAAATCTCTTCATTTTGTCTAAACTTTTGTTGGTGCATAAAATTGTAAACTTGTTTTCATTGGGATTTACTCTTAGAGCCGGTTTTGATGAAATAATATTGTCTCATATAACTCGTTTGAGTTGCGTCATTTATAGGTTGAAAAACCATTAAAGACGAAATTTGTCTAAATTTTAATAAAAAAAATTGGTAGTCTTGAATATTAAAAGCAATGTTTTTTGTTTTTGTTTTTTTTTTAGTTTCTGAATAAGATAAAGGAAATTACATTATTTTCTTTTAAACACAATTTTTAAATAATTTTGTAATTAACTAGGCCACCTTAAACTCAAGGTTTGAGATTTAGTATACGTTTGAAGAGTTTTAGAAAAATAGCCAATAATATTAAGTGACACTGGAGGTAATGAGTTAAAATTCCACATTTGCCCTTAAATATATATAACGGTTTTTTTTTTATAGATTTATCAATTTCTCTTTCTTGTTTTTTAATTCGTCACTTTATCTCTTCTACTTTTTTTTCAAACATTTTTTTTCATCAAAACTTCAAAAATCCATATCTATCTCATACGAACTCGAAATTGAGTGATTCCAAATCCTATAGATTTGTGGTGCCGAGATCTTCAAAAATAGATCCATTGTGTTTGATGAAAAATCATGTTAAATGCATTAGGTTTACGTTTCTATTTATTTCCAGATGATTTTCGAAAACTTTCAGTTATTTCCATGTCTAAGGCAGTAACATGATTTTTCTACATTTATGGCATTAAACATGATTTTTCATCAAACACAATTGATTTATTTTTGAAGATCTCAGCGTCACGAATCCGTAGGATTTGAAATCACTCAATTTTGAGTTGATATGAGATAGATATGGTCTTTTTAAGTTTTTATAAAAAAAACAGTGTAGAAAAAAAATAGAAGAGTGAAAGTGACGAATTTGTTAATAGATAATAGCAAATCAGACTTTTTTTTTTTGACTTAGCAGTCCGTTTGACTATATTTCTAAAGTTTTGCAAACATTGACTAAAAAAAAAAGAGGTTTGTTTTTTACCATATTTCTAGAACGCCCATTTTTAAAATAGTAGATGTTTTAAATCGTTTAAATATAGTGTTTTTATTTTCTAAACCGTTGACGATTATAAATTTAAAACAAAGTTCAATGCCCAAAACAGCTAAAAAATTATCTTAAAGAATATAAATATTCATAACTTAAGAAACACTATTTTCATAATAAAAATCTTTAATACGATTGTTTATTTTTTTATTGTTATAAAAAACACTACATTTTAAGAGAAAACCCCCCCCAAAAAAAAACTTAGGTGCAGTGCATTTTAGTGCATAGCGACGGAGAAAGACACGGGCTTCAAAAACAAAAAACAGCCCAAGAGAGGCTCTGGGCCCATTGAGTGAAGCCCGTAAATCAACAGATACCCTACTTCAATATTAGGGTTTAAAGCCACCATTGTAGTTCTTATTTCACAAGCTCGGAATCAAAGAGAGTTCTTAGAGACGCCGTAACGAGGTTGTAGCGATGAAGACGATCCTCTCCTCCGAGACGATGGACATCCCCGACGGTGTCAAGATCAAGATCCACGCGAAGGTGATCGAAGTCGAAGGTCCCAGAGGAACGCTCGTGAGGAACTTCAAGCACTTGAACCTCGACTTCGAGCTCATCACCGATTCCGAGACCGGAAAGAAGAAGCTCAAGATCGACGCCTGGTTCGGATCCCGGAAAACCAGCGCCTCCATCAGAACCGCCCTCAGCCACGTCGAGAATCTCATCACCGGCGTCACCAAGGGCTACAGGTACAAGATGAGGTTCGTCTACGCCCATTTTCCGATCAACGCCTCGATCTCCGGTTCGAGCAAGGCTATCGAGATCCGAAACTTTCTCGGGGAGAAAAAGGTATCTACTTTTCCTGGGATTTAGTGTTTATATTTATTTAGGGTTTCGACGATGCGTTGTTTATTTGTGTTCTTTCAAACTAATAGTGTGTATGTTTCAAATGAGATCTGGAGAAAATGTAGTGAAAATCATGCTAAGAAGCCGTTAATAATAAATCCGGAATGGAAAAACCGAAATAGAAAAAAGAAAATGTTGATCAGTCTCGTAAATAAATAATGACAACGCAGAACGTCGTCAATGGCTTCTTGGGCATACCCAAGTAGTTCGTGTTGTTCATCATCGCTAAACTCAGCCATCACTCGTTTCTCAAGCTCGTCCATTTCGCGTCAAGGACAAGGCTTGGCTTCTTTGAGCCAAGTTGGCTATTATGTTTGGAAACTACGCCGATATACATTCTCAGTTCATTCCCTACAGTGTTCTCAATTGGAGCTGTGTTCAAATGTTAAATTAAATAGTCCATTTGGGTTGTAATATATGTAACTTCACATGTTTGTATGGTATAGACATTTAGCTTGTTTGCAGTATTTGGAAGACTGGAATTTGCATATATAGTGTGTGTGTGTATATTATGATTGTGTTTCAGTGGCTTATGCATAATTGAGTGTGATTTTTAATTGTGTTTCAGGTGAGGAAGGTGGATATGCTTGACGGCGTGACAATCACTCGGTCGGAGAAGGTCAAGGATGAGTTGGTTTTGGACGGAAATGACATCGAGCTTGTTTCTCGATCTGCCGCTTTGATCAACCAGGTCTTTTTTCTAATCCTAATAGTCCTAGAATTGTTGATGTGAGTTTGATTTCCCAGTTGGTAACGATGTTTGAATTTGTGATGAACAGAAATGTCACGTGAAGAAGAAGGATATCAGGAAGTTCCTTGACGGTATTTACGTGAGCGAGAAGGGAACCATTGTTCAAGAGGAATGAGCAATAGGATAGAATGTGTTTTTTATGATTTTGAACTTCTATTTGTTAAGAGTATGTGTCTGTTGCCGAATCTGTTTGGATTTATTTTAAACTTTTTTGGGGGATTAATTTCAGTTTTGATTGACCACAAGTTTATTAAGGTTAAATGTATTTCTCCTTCGTCATCTATGCTATGGTGTTGTGTTACTAGTTTACAAATTTTTATCATCTGTTATTTTATTTTGGTTGCTTGTGATGTTAGAGTATTTTCTGAAAATGGCGTTTCTTATTCATGCGTTAATGAATGATTGATTCCATGGCTTGTTTCTCTTCTATGATGAAGATGGAATGAATGTGAACGGCTATATGAATCCTAAATCATGGCATAAAAGGCTAGCTGGTTTTCTATAAATGTTATGTGTTATAAACTATTAAGTATTAAACTTTATGCTATACCCAAATGTGCCCAATAATCCTGTGTCCAGGACTATAAAGAATGAGGTTTTGTGGGCAAGAATGATTTTGTTATCGTGTGGACCAGAGAATAGGTGACTCTGACTGACCTGAAGGCTAACTCTCTACGTAAGTCTCTACTTTGTCCTTTCTCATGCTCTCTCTCTCATTACTTTTGTCCTCTCTCATAACCAACCAAAAACTCACCGGCAATCATTCATTACTACAATAAGTACCAACATATTATATTCCTCTTTACCTTCATTCTTCCTCTCAGAAGGTCTCAGAAGGCCATTGCCATCAAAATGAGTCTCTTCTACACTCTCACGTACCTTGTTCTTCTAGTCTTGACGGCAAATCCACGGCTAGTCCGCTCAGGAGGACCAACGGTGAACGTGACGAAGCACATCTCATTCCCAAAGCTCACCCAAGAAATCAAGCTCCTCGGAAGCGCCCGAGTCTCGGAAAACGGAGCCCTCCAAATCCCCGACCCGTCCCAAGGCTTGGACCTGAAACACCAAGCCGGCCGAGCCATCTACGGCTCTCCGATCCGCCTCTACGACCCCGACTCCGACACCCCCGCCTCGTTCCGGTCAACTTTCTCATTCCGATTCGAGAACCTCTCCGCCGTCCCCGCCGGAGGAAGCGGTCTGGCTTTCGTGATCGTCCCGGACGAGTTCACGGTGGGCCGCGCGGGCCCGTGGCTCGGGATGATCAACGACGCCTGCGACGACGACTACAAAGCCGTCGCGATCGAGTTCGACACGCGATTCAACCCGGAGTTCGGCGACCCGAGCGACAACCACGTCGGGATCGACCTCGGAACCATGGTCTCCGCTCGAACCATCAACGCCTCGCGCGTCGGAGTCTTCCTCTCGGACGGGTCGCTCCACCGCGCGTGGATCTCCTACGACGGCCCCGCCCGCTCCATCGAGATCCGCCTCGCCGGAGACGGCCAGGGATTCCCGTCGGAGCCGCTCTTCTCGGGCCCGCTCGACATAGCTCCGTTCTTGAACGAGTACATGTTCGTCGGATTCTCGGCCTCCACGGGCAACTCTCTCGCGCAAGTCCACACCGTCGAGTCCTGGGACTTCACCTCCGCGAGCTCGGCTTCTCTCCGGTTCCCGTCCGACAAGACGTGCCAGAGCAGGATCGCCGTCGGTGGAGAATCCGCTTCCAAAGCTCCCGGGAGCTTCTTGATCTTCACCGGCGCGGTGGTCCTGGCCGCCGCGATCCTCCTCAGCCTCTTCTACAACTGGCGACGGAGGAGGAGCAAGAAATCTCCGGCGGCCGAGCCGGAGATGCTAAGGAGGCCGACCCCGCCGAACAAGCCGAGGAAGTTTTCCTTATCGGAGCTCTCGACCGCCACGTCGAGCTTCGACGAGGCGGAGATCCTCGGCCGAGACTCGAGGGGCGCGTTCTACCGGGGGAGGCTCCCCGACGGCTGCCACGTGGCGATCAAGCGATTCTCGCCGGAATTCGCCACCTCGTCACCGGTCGCCAAGCTGGCGAAGGAGGCGGGGAAGGCGACGAGGCACCCGAACGTGGTCCCGATACGAGGGTGGTGCCGGGAAAAAGCCGAGTTCTTGGTGGTCTACGAGCTGTTCCCGAACGGCGGTCTCGACGGCTGGCTATTCGGGGCCGGAGTTCTGCCGTGGACCCGCCGGCTCAGGGTGGTCCGCGACGTGGCGGAAGGTCTCGCGTTCCTCCACTCGAAACGGATCGCGCACAAGAACCTCAAGCCCAGCAGTGTCTTCCTCGACGCGAGTTTCAGAGCCGCGGTCGGAGATTTGGGGTTCGTTCTCGCCGGAGAAGACCTGTCGTCACGGAGGTTCGAGGAGGCGGTGGCGAAGAGCGTCGACGTGTTCGAGTTCGGGGTGTTGGTGTTGGAGGTGGTGGCCGGAAAACGGAGATCGGAGGAGGTTTTGGAGACGGCGTGGAGGCTCCACGAGGGCGGTCGGAAGTCGGAGCTGGTTGACCAGAGGATGGGGAAGATGCTGAGAGTTGACCAGGTCGTTAGGGTTTTGGACATCGCGTTGTTGTGCACTCTGAACCGCTCGAAAGGGCGGCCGGAGAGCATGGAAGAGGTGGTTGAGTTGCTGAGCTCAGAGAGGGCGGTGGCGGCCGAGTTGCCGCCGAGTCGACCGGTTTCGCTTTATCCGTATAATAGTATGAACGCCGGTCTCTGCACAACCTACTCTTGTGCCTCCTTCAACTGATTTCATATATTTCTTGTTGTGCAAGGAATCTGTTTGAAATCATATGGGATGGGTTTCAAGTTTCAACTTGATCTCAATTTCATACTCACTTGTCCACGAATTAATGAAAGCTGTTTAAAATTATTTTTATTTTAAAATATTTTTTTTGGGTGCTCAAATCAGCTTGATTGAAAATGAAATGAAATTAATGACTATCAACATGAAATTAAGGATACTATTCAAAATAAAATTGGGTAGCAGTATTTTCGTCCAAATCCCACCATTACGAAGAAATTGCCGATGATATCAGATGATGCTGAATTCAGCAGTCCTGATCAATTTAATTTCAATCGTAGTTATTTATTTATTTACAGTCCTGAAGGAATTGCCACATGTTGTGAGTTTGACATTACCATTCTAAGTTTTCTTCACCGAAATATGTTCTTAGAGTTTATCAATTAGTGCAAACAAATTTTTCATAGTTCGACCGTGTTCACGGAAAAAACTATATAAGGACAATTTTGTATGTAGTTCTGAGATAAAAGAAAAGAGCAGGGAATATTTTTAACAGAAATAAGACTATTGTATTAAATGGGATAATAAATTACAATGCATTCCTTGTATATAAAGTTGATATGATAAAGAAATTATTCCTAAACTATAACATTTTTAATACTTTAATATCAAAATCAAATGAGTCGAAATTAATTAAAAAATGTAACTTCTTTTGTACGTGTTAATACAAAAATATTCTTAATAAATATTTGTTTATTTTTTTTGTATTTAATTTTATTATTTATTTAATAGTCACAAAAACAAAATTAGAGATCATTTCGTGAAATTATAAAAAAAAAATCTGAAAAAGATTGGTTTGTTTGAAAATTCGTTTGAAAATTTATTGATATTTTTTTTATATGTCAATAAATGTTTTCAAATGACTGTGAAGGCCGGGTCAAAGTATAAGCTCGGGCCCAGATTGCATATAGACATAACCCAGAAACGATTTTGCAAATAGGCAGTCAATGCCTTGTTTGTCCGACAAGAAACGATTTTGATACACAAGTAACTACCGAGTATAGAATACAAAGCCATTTCTGTAAAACCCAAAACCCCAGAGAAATACGAGCACCATGAACAAGTTGTGCAAGTCCTCCAATTCCCTCGCTGCCTTGAGGTCTCTTCGGAACCTTCGAGACTCCTCTCAATCCGCCCAAATCTCGACCCTGATTCGCGGCAAATCGACCCCTCTCGTCTCCGGCGGATCTTCTCTTCTCGCGCCTCCGTCTCATGCCTCCCTCACCGCCGTCAGATTCATGCGAACCACTCGCGATGGTTCCAGGTTACTGATTCGTCGATTCTTCGCTGTTTCCAGTTTTGATTGAGCATATCTAGGGTTTGTGATTTCAAGCGCCTGAGAAATGATTGCGTTTTATTTTTCGGTTCTTGAATATCTAGGGTTTCAGATTGTACAAATTCAATAGTTAAGTGAACCTATGAAATAAAGAGAATGGAAATTCGTACGTGTACGTGTGAGAAATGTTCTTGGGCCACAGAAGATAAAACGGTTGATCATGGGTTTCAATGAATATGAAAGTGCTTATTAATTGTTTGGCAGATCTCATGAGATTACGCCTCCGATGAACTGGGGTGTTCGGATTGTTCCTGAGAAGAAGGCTTTTGTGATCGAGCGGTTCGGGAAGTATGTCAAGACTCTTCCTTCAGGAATCCACTTTTTGATTCCCTTTGTTGATCGGATTGCATATGTTCATTCCTTGAAAGAAGAGGCAATTCCCATCCCAGACCAGTCTGCAATTACTAAAGACAATGTCAGCATTTTGATTGACGGCGTTCTTTACGTTAAGGTAGAGTAGAGAATACAATATATGGGGACTGTTCATTTGATGGCCATTTCTAATCGGGTTTTGGAGAGTTTTCGCTTTTTTTTACTTTCTTTGTGTGTGTGTGTGTGTGTGTGTGTGTGTGTGTTTGTGTAACTATGTATTTGTTTTGCAGATTGTGGATCCTAAATTGGCTTCTTATGGGGTTGAGAATCCGATATATGCGGTTATTCAGCTTGCGCAGACGACAATGCGAAGTGAGCTTGGGAAAATCACTCTTGACAAGACGTTTGAGGAAAGAGATACCCTTAACGAGAAGATTGTCGTAAGTTTCCCTCTTTCTTTTCTTCTGGGATATGATTTACTGGGAGAAACCGAAAAAAGAAAGAAAATAGCAACTGATATTGTTGCTTACATTTCTGCAATTGTGATTGGTTTGGTCATTTAAGTTTCGAATTTCAATATCAACTGTTAGAAAGTGAGATAAATAGTAAGTAACAATTTATCGTTTCGATGAACGGGCTACCAATAGGAAGCATTGTAATAATTGGATGAGAAATTTATTTCCTCTAAAGCTATATGTGTCCTTTTTCTGCTATTTTATGACGAGACCGTTGATCTTGAAGTAGCTCGAACGTAAAGTGAACTTTGCGACGATACTGTATCGCAGGAATCCATCAACAAAGCTGCAAAAGAGTGGGGCCTTGAATGCCTTCGTTACGAAATAAGTAAGCTGCTACGTTCTGTGTATAGCGTTTTTCTGTCCATTTACAAGTCATCATTCTCGAAATCGATACAAGCTATGTTTCTCCAGGGGACATATCTCCGCCACGTGGAGTGAGGGCAGCTATGGAGATGCAAGCAGAAGCAGAGCGCAAAAAGAGAGCCCAAGTTCTCGAGTCAGAAGGTATTGATGTTGGATTTTTTATTTTATTTTTTTATATATATAATTTAGTCTTATTGGATTTCAGATCCATATCCATCTTATTGACCCGACGTTAAATTTTTGCAGGAGTAAGGCAGTCCAATATCAATGTCGCAGATGGTAAAAAAAGTGCTGTGATCTTAGCATCAGAAGCTGCTAGAATGGATCAGGTCAACAGAGCACTAGGCAAGTGATGACCCAGATTACTACTTAATGCAAAACATGTTAGTAATTATGCTGAGTGCTAGTGCATTAAAAAGACGATTATCCTCAAGAGTTGCACTATTCTAGATATAAAGTATGTCGCTTTACGAACTCTATTGCACTGAGTCAAAAAGAGTTAAAGATAATGGATATATGGTGCTCAGCTCTTGGGAGAGCTTTGTTTTTTCCATTCTAGTCGTGTCACTAAATCATTGGTCAATTTTGTAAAGATTATTTCATCATTTTGTTGAAATTTTGGATTCTTAATTCATGGGTGACACATGTTTCTTCGGTTTACAGAGAGCTGTAGACTTATATCGATGAAGTTGCTCCGTTTTTCACAGAAATTTTTGGTTAATATTCTACAGGAGAAGCGGAAGCCATTCTTGCCAAAGCGAGAGCGACTTCTGAAGGTCTTGTACTTGTATCGAAGTCCCTTCAGGAAACCGGAGGCGTAGAGGTACGATTTCCCCAATATGTACTGAAAAGCTTTGATCCCCTTTGGCATAGCTCTCTCTCTCTATATGGTCTCGTAGCCTGTTATTTTGCTATACATATGAACGCTAGGCAGACTTGTATGCGATATCGATATCCACACGAAGTTAATATATGCGAGTTTTTTTCTCGAGGAAATATGTTGGTTAGTGCGTTATTTGGGCGGGTAACTAATGCTGCGGTGTTTATGATTTACAGGCAGCGAGTCTCAGAATTGCTGAACAATACATCCAAGCCTTCAGTAACATTGCCAAGGAGGTAAACGCTGATTCGATTCGGTAAATGGTTTGTTTGAAATGTTTGAGAAATGTTAAACACAGTGATTTTGGTACAGGGCACAACAATGTTGCTACCAAGCTCTGCTTCAAACCC
The DNA here is from genome assembly GCF_054948205.1 of Urtica dioica subsp. dioica. NCBI lineage: Eukaryota > Viridiplantae > Streptophyta > Magnoliopsida > Rosales > Urticaceae > Urtica > Urtica dioica. Next base: position 22,812,158 of record NC_142767.1, read on the forward strand.
GGCCCACATGATGGCACAAGCTCTGACAATGTACAAGAGCCTTGTCGGCACTGTTCCCAAAACCGGATCTCCCATTGGGAAACTTGAAGAAGCTGAACACTATAACACCACCACCGTCGAATCGAAACAGACGATTCCCGATTCCACTCGAACGCAAAGCACCGATCACTTTAATGGCCCCAAGTTTTCGCTGCAGAGTCCCAAGAATTCGGAATAGTGCGCCCATTTAATTGCGTTTCTTTTAACACATTTATCTGTCAGCTTATCGAATTCCATCAAAAGTTTCTTCTGTTATTACTCAAGAATTTTTTTTTCCGGCAACAAATGTAGAGACTTTCCATGTTGTATGAGCGATTAGGAAGGCTTGGGCCTTTTCCAATAACAGATTGAGCAGATGCACTGTCAATTCTTACATTGGGAAACCTTAATCATTGAATTATATTCTTGTTTTGGATCATTCCTCTTCTCTGTGAATGAACTTTAACCAACACTTACTTTTCCGTTTCTCACTTTTTTTTTTTGAAGGTTTCCGTTTCTCACTTGTATGCATGCAAGTTGAATTAACCCACCTATGATATTTCGAAACTTAAATCAAATTTAAACGCACAGAAATCATGCACGGTAATCAAATCTGTAGTTGGAAATGGCATCTCCTGAAGAAATATTCTATTATTGTTTATAACTCATTTGACTATGACATTTTGTCGATTAATTTTTTTTTAAACACAATTAATACAAGAAGGCTAAAATACATAACAAACATCTTTTGCTAGGCGACGGAATCGACAACACTATCATCACAGGAGACCGTAGCACTGCCACGAGTTGGAATACTTTTAAGGATAAATTACACTCACGCCCCCTGAACTTTTGACCATTTAACAACGTGGTCCCTACTTTTATTTTTGAGATTTGTAAATAAATAGCCACTTAATAAGGTCTTTTAAAATAATAGCCATAGTTTTTTTTTTATTAAGCAATTAGCCCAAAAAAATTAATATACCTAAAATACCCTTTTCCCCAATTCATCCAATTCATCAGAGAGAGAACCGTAACAGAGAGGCCAAACCCAAATCAACTCTATCCCTGCGAATCCCATTCTTGATCGAAATCAAAGGCGTTCGATGAACTTCACGGTCAAATTCAACAAAACCTAGCGCCACCAAAAAAAAAAAACATTCATCAATACGAATTCAGGATCTCAAACAAATATTTCAATTCCATTGACAAAAAACAAAAAACTGCATACGATGCGACCGAAGAAAGTCCACAGCGAAAAGCCATGGATCGGCGGAGAAATCGTCGTCGGCGCAAAGACCATCGCCGTCGATAGCTCTCCTTATGTACTCCTGAGTGGGGAGGGGATCGCCGGCTAGGTCACGGCGGTGCATGGCGGACTGCACGGCGGCGGCGGGGCCGGGAAGGAGAGGTTGGCTATGGCGGCGCTTGCAAGGCCGGAGAAATGGGAGGTCGGAGTCGTCTACGTCTAGGGCTTCCCAGGGCTCCGAGTCTTGCTTTTCGTCTACCATTTGCGTTTCTGAGAGTCAGAGAGGTCTCTCTCGCCGTTCATCCTCGTCGGCCGGAACGATCCGTCGTCGCTCCTCGCGACGGCGATCAAGGCGGCGTCGCACCACGCCGCGGCGGCGATCTCGTGGATGGCGGCGGCGAAGTCGACGGACGAGGAGACGGCGGCGGCGCTGGCGCAGTGCAAGGATAGCTACGGCGACGCGATCGATAATCTCAGGATCGCGTCGGAGGCGATTAACCAGTCCTATTGGTTTTTTGCGCGTCGGATAGCTATGGCAACGTGATTAATTGAAACAAAAATATCTCCGAAGGTTTTTTGGGGAAAAGGGAAAAGGGAAGAGAACTTAATTGGGAAAGAGTGGTGGCCAAGAAGAAGTTTCTCTAATAATTTAATATCTTTTGAAAATCACTTTTCTAATAAATGTTAAGATCACGTGTAAAGAAAGGATTAGGCCATTAGAAAGAGAGAATACAGATGAATACGTAGCTTAGCGTAAATTCTTTGACTTTTTGTAGAATAAGCTTTTCATTAATAAATCGTATTTACTGTTAGATTAACCAGTCGTCATCTTTGATATTTTTCTTGTTAGATTAACTAAAAAATGTTATAATTAATCGTATTTACTATTGTTCTTGTTACGGTTAATCGTATTTACTATTGTTCTTGTTACGGTAAATAAGATTTATTATTGTTCTTGTTACAGTTAATAAGATTTACTTTTGTTCTTGTTTCGGTAAATAAGATCTAATTTTTGAAAGCAAGACAATAATCTATAAGGAATGATTTACTCAATGGTTAATATGATTTACTGTCGGATTTACTGTCATCGATTGTTCACGGATATAATTAATAAATCGTATTTACTGTTAGATTAACTAGTCCTCATTTTTGATATTTTTCTTGTTAGATTAACTAAAAATTGTTATGGTTAATCGTATTTACTATTATTCTTGTTACGGTTAATCGTATTTACTATTGTTCTTGTTACGGTAAATAAGATTTATTATTGTTCTTATCACGGTAAATAAAATTTACTTTTGTTCTTGTTACGGTAAATAATATTTACTTTTGTTCTGGTTACGGTAAATAAGATTTATTGTTTTCTTGTTACGGTAAATAAGATTTACTATTGTTCTTGTTACGGTAAATAAGATTTACAGTTATTCTTGTTACGACAAATAAGATTTACTGTAGTTTTTGTTATTGTTAATTAGATTTACTATTTTTTTTTGTTATGGATGATATTATTTACTATGATAGTTAATAATATTAACTTAAGGGTATTATTAGAATATTGAAATGTTGTCATGATAAATTGGCTATTTTCCTAAATATATAAATAGTTGGGCTATAATTTTAAAGTAGGGGTGTTATTTTGGCTAATTGTTTAGTCGGCCCTTTATTTTTCTTGCAGCGTCGCCCTTAAATTTTCATATTCTTACAAACTTAGTCCTTCCGTCAAACTTTTTCTATATTCCGTCTATTTTAACTTGTGTAATTGACATATTACAACTTGAATATTTAAAATTACCTATATATCCTTTATTTAATTATTTTATATTTAAAATTAATAAATTAAAAAATTTCATTTTTCATTTTGTTTGTTGTCTTTTTTTAATACTTATTTTTTATACATTTCCATTATACTTTTTTTTTCACGATAATAGAAAATTATAATAAATAATAATTCATTTTTACAATTCATTTTTATTAAAAATTCATATTTTACATAATTATTTTATTTTTATTTTTTTATATAATACATATTAATTTTTAATAATATTAAATAATTATAAAATCAATTTTTTTGTTATTTTACAATTTAGTCCCTGTTTAAATAGTCACATGCCAATCACATGGGCAAAAATAGATGGATTGTTGAGAAAAATAGATGGAAGGACTAAGTTTGTAAGATTGTCAAAGTTCAAGGGTGACGCTGTAAGAAAAATAAAAATAAGGACCACATTGTTAAATGGTCAAAAGTTCAAGGGGCATTTATGTAATTTATCCTACTTTTAATTCCGCCACTTTCTGTAAGTAAATTGCTATATATATATATATATATATATATATATATATATATATATATATATATATATATATAATAAGTCGCTCATCACTATTTTTCTTATTTTGTATTTAACCAAATTGTTTGCTTAATTAAAAGACTAGGTAAATTGTATGTACAAATAACTTATAGATAGAATTGGCCGAGTTTGAAAGTTGTAAGATATTTAATTAAAGTCTGGTAATATATAAATGTCAATAATAACTTGAATTAATTCAATTTGTATACTATATAAGAGTTGCCTCTAAACTTTTTACTATGAAAAAAAGTCTTTGACTTGTTATAAATATAAGGTGTAGGCGGAGAAAGGGTAGGGTTATGGGGATGGACGTGACACGCACGGCAGGGGTTTCAGGCAGTGGCATTTCGACGCTCAGTTCTACTGCTGCAATGATGCATGCGGCTGTGCTAAATTTTGCCTCGTTGGTTTTAGATAAAACGTGTCACATGTATGATATATCTATATATAAACTAAATATTAAGAAATATAATTGTTTACCGGAATCTCCATAATGATTTTTATGAGCAAATAAATTAGAAAACGACATGGAAGTGTTCCACGAAAACAAAATGAATATATGTATCTTTTATATGAATATATTCTCATGTACATTATAATTATAATGTGTATATATTTGAAAATGTCTTATATTTACATGTACATTATAATGTGTATATATTTGAAAATGTCTTATATTTACATGTACATTATAATGTGCTATGCTTCACATCTCTGACTATCATTGATCGTGTTTGGTTGCCTGGTACGGTATTGGAATGACACACTTCCTATACAGGCTAGTGGGAATGCTGGCTTTTGAAAATTATGAATTTGGTCGTGATAATGGGTCAAATCAACTACGCACGGATTTGGAGATCAATGGACAAGAATTTCTTTACGTGTATGTTTTGTTTTCTTTTTGTTTTGTTTTTCTTTATGTTTTGTTTTGTTATGTTTTTAATATATACGACTTTGTTTATATAGGTACGAGGCAAAGTTGGCTGAAGAGGAATTTGAACAAATGTATTTATTTGATTTGTATATTCGATTTTTTAATTTTTTAAAATTGACATTAATGACGTCATAGTTTCTTTTTTAAATAGGAGTACTGAAACGAGATTAGAACGAGGGCATGGTAGAATTCAATCGCTTATCCATTTTGTCCATCATAGACCATGAATTCCACATCGCTCGTTACAAGGTGATGCGACGGCGATGAGCGTTAATCATGAGTAGACAGTATTTGAGATTGCAAGGAACAACATCGAGCCGCTCAGCGTGATCCAAGTGTTTTTCCAAGTGGAAATATATTGTAATATAACATTATAATAAATTTTCTTATATTTAGAGAAATTAGCTGCAAATTGCATTAAAATAAGAAGTTCCCTTGATAAGTGGTGCTTGATGTGAATTCAACTTATGCAAAAAAATTAGTGTGATTATAAAAAAAAACTAATAGATTAGTGCGGTGGTCAAGCTAGTCGACGACCCTCAGACCATCGTCAAGAACCGTGACAAGGATTTGATACTCATTGAATATCTGTGGCTCTTATATGTGTGTGTATATATATAATAACCAATTTATTTGAATTTTTTTAGCTATAATTATTAAAAATATGCAATAAGAAAGGATTGTTATCGATTCCTCTGTTTGTCCTGGAGATGTCTATATTTTGGGAGCGTGTGATGTGAATTCCGTCAGTGTTGGGACTACTACCGGGAGCGCTCACAGTCATATTGTGAGCGTTGACCTCAACGCACTCTTGGAATTGGACTTAAATTTGTTGTGCGTTTACTATGCTCACGTTTCTCATTTCCAACCGTTGACATCGTTGAAAAGTTAGAGCCTAAAAGAATGAATACAATATACGAATATTAAAATTGTGATATATTTATTTAACTTCATATAATTATTTATAAACTCTTACTGTTGGAGCTTCTGTTATGCAAGGCTGAAAATAAAACCAAGAACAAAAAACAGATTAGTCAGTATATAAATACTTAAATTATGTCATTTATAGCGTAAATAAATTGGTAACAATTTAATTCTTTTACCTTTGATTTTTTTCCATTTACATGTCTCTACCCACCAAACCTTTCCGTTATCATCGATAGTATTACCGCCTTCGATGACTAAATCGTTGACTCCGACAAACGAAAGCCAATGTCGAGTGTCCGAATTATAGTCTGACCGATTCTTTGATGCTATTATTCTCCCAATAATATGAAATTATAAGGTATAGTTCTATATAGGGCCACTAAATTTGATTGGCCCAACCATGTAATCCTTTAGAGGAACGATTAGGAGCGTCTCTTCATTAGAAGCACAAATTTGTTGCCAAGCCTTGTTAAACGACTATACAAATAACCCCATTAAAATATTAATATGTTAATATGGATTTAAGTTTAACTAAACAAAATTGTTAAAAAAAATTGAATGTTGTAATTTAGTTTTGTTCTTACGTCGAAGTCATCGTCGTTTCCGTTCCCTTTGGCTCCAAAATCATCGACATTGATAATATTCGAAGCTCTATTATTATTGTATGAGTGTGTGTACTGCCACCATAAGTTGGCGTACGTGAACCACTCTTCGGCAGCACCACCTGTCAGGGTTTTAAAAGTCAACTACTCTTCAAAATCATAAGAACATTAAATATTAATGAATTAATGGTTCGTAAAAAAACACATTTACTTACCTAAATACTCTTTTACAATGTTCGGGTTCTCCATCTTGGTAGTAGCGTTGACAAAACTCATAAAAATGAAAAACAGTATAATACTCATTTTGAGTTCCATTTCAAAGTATAATACTCATTTTGAGTTCCATTTCAAACGTAATCGAATTTCTTATGTATTGTGAACTATGTGTCTTACTCTTATTTATAGAGTAACAATGTGTATAAGTCTTTCCATATATAACAACGTGTATTGTGAAATTCTTTATTATGTCCATGAAACATGACACGTTTTAAATTAAAGAAGATGGTTGGTAGGATGAGTCAAGCAAATTGCTGGAGGCCATCCACGGACGGGGATGATCAGATTATGTACCTTCATTCTCGGATAATGTGTTAAAAGTATTTTTATACATAAAAACATAAATTTAAAACAAAAAGTTCGTATTATTTTATTTTAAAAGGATTGGGTCCGAACCGGACCTAATTAAGGTTCGGGCCGGGCCCAAGTTTGACTTTTTTTAGGGTCCGAGCCAGACCGGACTTAAGGGTCTATACTTTAGGCCCAGTCTATACTTTAGGCCCAGTCCAGACCCTTCATGAGGTCCGGTTTGGCCCGACTCTTTTCCAAAAAAAAAAAGCCAGCCCGAATCGGTTAACCCACAAGCAGTCCAGCCCAATTGACAACACTAATCTACATCAACACCACAATAAAATTTTACACTCCATTACTTGTATGAATTCTCTAAAAAAAATCAATGGGAGCTTGAAACCTTATTACTTTAGGTTTCTATGTATAAATAAAATATATACATATAGATATGAAATGTTTTATAATCACTGCGCACAATTTCTTATATCAATTTTAAAGCTTTGTTATGGATTTTACATATCAATTTTAAAGCTTTGTTTTGTTTTGTTATGTTTTTAATCTATACGACTTTGTTTTTATAGGTACGAGGCAAAGCTGGCTGAAGAGGAATTTGAACAAATGTATTTATTTGATTTGTATATTCGATTTTTTAATTTTTTAGAATTGACATTAATGACGTCATAGTTTCTTTTTAAATAGGAGTACTGAAACGAGATTAGAACGAGGGCATGGTGGAATTCAATTGCTTATCCACTTTTGTCCATCATAGACCACGAATTCCACATCGCTCGTTACAAGGTGATGTGACGGCGATGAGCGTTAATCATGAGTAGACAACATTTGAGATTGCAAGGAACAACATCGAGCCGCTCAGCGTGATCCAAGTGTTTTTCCAAGTAGAAATATAATGTAATACAACATTATAATAAATTTTCTTATATTTAGAGAAATTAGCTGCAAATTGCATTAAAATAAGAAATTCCCTTGATAAGTGGTGCTTGATCATTTTGTAAGTGTTACTAATCTCTTTGTTGAGTTATTTTATCAATGTAGAACTTCTTTTCTTCTAATTTTCCATCTTGATGTGAATTCCACTTATGCAAAAAAATTAGTGTGATTATATAAAAAAAAAACTAATAGATTAGTGCAGTGATCAAGCTAGTCGACGACCCTCAGACCATCGTCAAGAACCGTGACAAGGATTTGATACTCATTGAATATATGTGGCTCTTATTTGTGTAGATCCACTAACGATAGATATGCAATCAGCACCTATAATATATTTGTGTATATATATACAATAACCAATTTATTTGAATTTTTTTAGCTATAATTATTAAAAATATGCAATAAGAAATGATTGTTACCGATTCCTATGTTTGTGCTGGAGATGTCTACATTTTGGGAGCGTGTGATGTGAATTCCGTCAGTGTTGGGACTATTACCGGGAGCACTCACAGCCATATTGTGAGCGTTGACCTCAACGCACTCTTCGAATTGGACTTGAACTTGTTGTGCGTTTAGTATGCTCACGTTTCTCATTTCCAACCGTCATTGTTGAAAAGTTAGAGCCTAAAAGAATGAATACGATATACGAATATTAAAATTATGATATATTTATTTAACTTCATATAATTATTTATAAACTCTTACCATTGGAGCTTCTGTTATGCAAGGCTGAAAATAAAACCAACAACAAAAAACAGATTAGTCAGTATATGAATACTTAGATTATGTCATTTATAGCGTAAATAAATTGGTAACAATTTAATTCTTTGATTTTTTCCATTTACATGTCTCTACCCACCAAACCTTTCCATTACCATCGATAGTACCACCGCCTTCGATGACTAAATCTTTGACTCCGACAAACGAAAGCCAATGTCGCGTACGTGAACCACTCTTCGGCAGCACCACATGTCAGGGTTTTGTTAGTCAACTACTCTTCAAAATCATAAGAACATTAAATATTAATGAATTAATGGTTCGTAAAAAAACACATTTACTTACCTAAATACTCTTTAACAATGTTCGGGTTCTCCATCTTGGTAGTATCGTTGACAAAACTCATAGAAATGAAAAACAGTATAATACTCATTTTGAGTTCCATTTCAAACGTAATTGAATTTCTTATGTATTGTGAACTATGTGTCTTTCTCTTATTTATAGAGTAACAATGTGTATAAGTCTTTCCATATATAACAACGTGTATTGTGAAATTCTTTATTATGTCCATGAAACATGACACGTTTTATATTGAAGAAGATGGTTGGTAGGATGAGTCAAGCAAATTGCTGGAGGCCATCCACGGACGGGATGATCGGATTATGTAACTTCATTCTCGGATTATGTGTTAAAAGTATTTTTATACATAAAAACATAAATTTAAAAAAAAATTCGTATTATTTTATTTTAAAAGGATTGGGTCCGAACCGGACCTAATTAAGGTTCGGGCCGGGCCCAAGTTTGACTTTTTTTAGGGTCCGGACCGGACCGGACTTAAGGGTCTATACTTTAGGCCCAGTCCAGACCCTTCACGAGGTCCGGTTTGGCCCGACTCTTTTCCAAAAAAAAAGCCAGCCCGAATCGATTCACCCACAAGCGGTCCAGCCCAATTGATAACACTAATCTACATCAACACCACAATAAAATTTTACGCTCCATTACTTGTATGAATTCTCTAAAAAAATCAATGGGAGCTTGAAACCTTATTACTTTAGGTTTCTATGTAAAAATAAAATATATACATATAGATATGAAATGTTTTATAATCACTGCGCACAATTTCTTATTTCAATTTTAAAGCTTTGTTATGGATTTTAAATATATATATATACATTTGGAAATCGCCACATACTAGAAAACGACACTACAGAGATGGCATAGCCGTATAAAGGGCTCGGTTCAAACATATGGTGACAAACTTAATTTAAGCCTAAGGTCATATTAATTAGGCCCGACCCTCTAATAAAAAAGTTTAGGTCGGGCTCGGGTCTAAGCCTTGTTTGAGCTTGAAGAAAGGTCGGGCTGGGCCGGTCAGGCCCTTTTGACACCTTTAGATGTCAATAATAACTTGAATTAATTCAAAATTTGTATACTATATAAGAGTTGCCTCTTATTTTTTTACTATGGAAAAAAGTCCGACTTGTAAAAAAGTATAAGGTGTGGACATTACGGGGATGGATGTGACATTCCATAACACGCACGAGCAAGGATAGCACATCACAAAACTAATTAGTTGACTTGAGCTCATGTAGAATAGCATATTAACACATCATATAGCAATTTAATCGCTAACCCTAAGTTTTCTGTCGTTTTTTTTTAAATATCCTTTCTCATTTTTTGTCGTTTCTCGCTTTCCTGTCGTTTCTTATTTTCTGCCGTTTCTTTTTTTCTGTCGTTTTTTGTTTTCCTGTCGTTTGATCATCTATGTCGTTTCTCGTTTTTATGTCGTTTTCTTGTCGTTTCTCGATTTCCTCCTTTCTCGGCTTTCTGTCGTTTCTCATAAATAAGCAATAAAAGAGAAATAACTCAGCAAATAATATGCAATAAAAGAATAATAAAGGTAAGCCAATTAAATTGGTAACTAATATCCTTAGAATCTTTCCCCAAATCTTGCTTTTGCTTTGACCTTGTCCTTGTAAAATAGCAGTGGAGACTTGCGTCTGATAAAATAGCAGCCAAGGGAAGAAAGAAAAGAAAGAGAGCTAGAGTATGAAAACAGTGTTACACATCTGATACTTTCTATAAAATTGCTACTTCTCAACTTGTATCTATCAAACTTTTTTTTTTTCAAACATTAACAAGCTCCGGCTTCCAAAAGTTCAAAGAGGCTTTAAATGTATCAAGGAAAAAAACAAGTGGTCCTTATGGAGGTGCGATTTCTACCGGAGGAAATGACAATCTCATCTTTTACGATCACACAGCTGGTAAAAAAAGAGTAAAATGTGAACTATACGGGTTTTTAGTTTAAAAACAAAAAAAAAGGCTAACTCGAGGTCGTCCATGGCAGGTTGACACTGCTGTATAGCAGATTACGAAACAAACGAGGTTTGGAAAAAAAAGACCTAAGCTTCAATTCCCACTAATTTGAAAATGAAGCAAGTTCGAAGCTCGTTTGATTTTGATTTATAACAAAAAAAAAAAATTGAAGCAATGTCAAAGTCACCTGTTGTATAGCAAGAGCCAAAAGCGCCGTATCGGAGAGAGAACACAAATTAAGCTCAACACCGAAATGATCATAATAATAATAAAACAATAGAAGGTCCTAAGACCACAACGAACCCCTAATTATATTATATTGCAGGTTAAAAAAGCACAGGCTTCTTTGCTCTTACGAATGAGAGGAATGAGGGACGGCAAAGGAACTAGCAGCAGCGACGGAGAAAGGGTTGTCCGGAGATCGACTGTTTGACCAACTCTGATTTTGGGCGCTTACCTTTTCTTCGAAATCATCTTCAAACAGAGTAAAAGAGTTTATGGAGGGACTCAAATTAGGTATTTAAACCGTAGAGCAGATCTACACAGATTTAAAACCGTAACTTTGATGTTTCTACAACTCGAACATCAAGCGCCGATCACTTTCAAGGACCCAAGTCAGAGTCCCAAGATCGGAATACAGCACTCATTTAATTGTGTTTCTTTTAATACACTTTTCTGTCAACTTTTCAGATCCCATCAAAAGTTTCTTCTGTTACTTGATTTTTAGGCAAAAAAAAAAGAAAAGAAATGTAGAGACTTGTCCATGTTGTATGAGCAATCAGGAAGTATTTTTCAATAGCAGATTGAACAGATAGCGTGTCAATTGTGTCACTGGGAAACTTCAATAAAAAATTTCACTTTATAAACATTATATTATTGTTTTGGTAGGATCATTCCTCCACTCTGTGATTTGCATTCCATCAAACCTTTGGTTAATCAAACTCTGTAATGACAAAGTAAATTAAATTTTCAAAATAAAAGTTTAAAAATCTCAGCTTTAATCACAAGCCTAAAGAAATTCATACGTGACCAAGTCAAGAATTTTATCAATAAAGCGAAGCCTTCGTAGAACACTGGAAATAAAAACCAATAATATTCATATGAACAGAACAAAAGAATCTATCTATAGTATAAAATAAAAAAAAATAAAAAAAAAACTTGTGGTAAAATGAATGAATACACAATGAATCAATCTCTTAGCTATATCTCAAGAATGAATGAAACAATTAGAAGAGACCGAACAATAGAGAGAATCCGAGGACTATGAGCCATACAATGTGAACCAGAAGCAGAGCCTGGGCGGAGAGAGGGGCGGCGCCGCCATTGCCGACCTGGCAGAAGCCGAGCTTGGCGACCTTGACTCCGGCGCATCGAGCGTCGGCGCAGCCGCACCAGTACGTCACTCCGTCGGCGCCGCACACGGGGTCCGTTCGGAAGCACTTCACCGGGCACGAGTTCGGGCGATTCTCCGGCTCGGCGGCGCAGGGCTCGCCGTGGTCGGAGGGAAGCCGGATCTCGCCGCCGTCGGATCGTACGGCGGCGGGGAGGACGATCATGGCGGCGATGAGGACGAGGATGGTCGCGGAGATAGGACCGATCCTCTTCATCTTTGGGAGTTTGGGAATTTTCAGTTTCTAGGGCTTTTGCGGAATTGGGGATTTTTTTTTTTTTGGTTGAATAATTCAAATGAAACGAATAGAGAAAGTCGAAATAAAGACTAAAGTGTGGGAATCAAAGGAAGTAATGTGGTTCGGTCGTCCGTTGGGTTATAGCTGTTATGTGGGTCCCGCCATTTGTTTTCCAGAAGAACATCACACTTTTTTCAATACCTTTCTTCGCTTTTAAATAAATATTAATAATAAATACCTTTCTTTCATTTTAACCATGAGCAATTGCTTAATTTGCCAATAATTTCATAACATTTTCCCACTTTCACCGAAAGACTAATATGACCCAAAATGCCACCGAGATGTCAACATTGTTGATATTTATGTCAACAATATTGACATCTCATAGTGAAGAGAAAAAATAGATGTCAACATTGTTGACATAGCTAACAACACCCAGCACGCACCTTCCCCCCACGCCAATCGGCTTAACCGGGATGAAGGGGTGGCCGGCGGGTCTGGGGACGAGAGTAGGGGAAAGGAGACGAGACAAGATGAGAGCGACAAATTCCAATTGGTTGGAAAACAGATATCGGCGGCCGCCAAGGGGCAGGCTGTCCGGACGCCATGATCGCGTTATGCTGGAACGCCCGGGGGCTGGGAAGTGCCCGGGCAGTGAACCGCTTGCGGAGGCTTATCCGTGAGCGGCGTCCGTCCCTCCTTTTTCTCTCGGAAACAAAACTCCGAGGGAAAAAGGCGGAACGGTTAAAGTGGTTACTGGGGTTCAAGTGTGGCTTAGCAGTGCCTTCTGAGGGGTTGAGTGGAGGGCTTTGCATTCTGTGGCGGGATGAGATTGCAGTCGAGATTCGGAGCTACAACAGGGGTCATATTGACGTGGGAGTTCTGGACGACATGGGAGATAGGTGGCGATTCACAGGGTTCTATGGGGAACCAGTTGCCGGAAATCGAGAGGTGTCTTGGGATTTGCTGAGGCGGCTGAAGCACCGGGGAGAGGAAGCGTGGATTTGCGCCGGCGATTTCAATGAGGTGCTTTTTGATTTTGAACACGTGAGCACTCGACGGAGGTGCCCCAGAGATATGGAGAATTTTGGGAGAGCCCTTGACGAGTGTGGCCTGATAGACTTGGGGTACAAAGGCGAGATGCTTACGTGGGGAAATAAGCGAGTCGGGGATGACAATGTAAAGTGTCGGCTTGACCGAGCCTGTGCGACCCGGGCGTGGAAGGTTTTGTTCCCGAGAGGGGGGGTGGAGAACCTCGACTTTTTTGGGTCGGATCACAGGGTGCTCCTCATAGACACGGATGTGGGTGTTGGCAGAGACTCGGAAATTAGGAAGGGCCGGAGAAGATGGGCTTTTGAACCAGGGTGGGTGTTGAGCCCCGAGTGTGAGGAGATTGTTACGAAGGGGTGGACGGGGTCGGGTCAGGCAGGGCCCCAGCTGAAATGTGTGGCGCGGCTGGCGAGATGCAAATATTCTCTTACCGAGTGGGGTACAAGACTTTTTGGGAGAAGGGCGAAACAGATCCGCGACACAGAAGAGGCCTTAGCTCGAGTGAATTCTGGTTGGGATTCGGAGGAGAACCATGCCAAGGGTCGAGAGTTGACTAAGAAGCTAGACAACCTGCTGCAGCTGGAGGAGTACTATTGGAGACAAAGAGCGAGAGCAGACTGGCTGAAAGCGGGAGATCGCAACACTAAGTACTTCCACGCGAGGGCCTCGAGGAGGAAAAGTTGCAATACTATTCGAGGTATTGAGAATGAACAGGGCGAATGGGAGACCAGCGAGGAAGGAATCCGGGGGGTTATTTATCGCTACTTTGCTCGCATCTACTCGTCCAATGGAGGAAGGGCGCGAGATTTCGAGGCCATTACGAGTTGTGGTTTCAGGCAGATTGACTCCGAGATGCGTGATGGCATCGAGGAGAAGTTTACAGAGGACGAGATTAAGGGGGCTCTCTTTGCTATGGGTCCTACAAAGGCCCCGGGGCCCGACGGGTATCATGCCCTTTTTTTCCAATAACACTGGAACGTGGTTGGGCCGGCTGTGGTTGAAGACTGCCTTGGCATTCTTAATGAGGGAGAGTCGGTCAGAGATTGGAACAAGACTAATGTGGTCCTTATCCCCAAGGTCAAGAACCCGAGGAAAATGTCTGAGTACCGGCCAATCAGCTTGTGCAATGTCCTCCTCAAGATAGTCACGAAAGCGGTGGCGAACAGGGTCAAATCGGCTCTCTCCTGCATCATTGCCGAGAATCAAAGTGCTTTCGTCCCGGGGAGGCTGATTTCGGATAATGTGGCGACGGCTTTCGAGCTCATTCACTCTCTCAAAAGACGAACCGGGGGAAGGAAGGGAGTTATGGCTTTGAAGCTGGATATGAGCAAGGCCTATGACCGAGTCGAGTGGGGGTTCGTAGAGGCTATGCTCACTCGGGTGGGGTTTGGTCCGAGGATCGTAAGAGTCATTCTGGAGTGTATTTCTACCCCCTCGTTTTCCTTTGTAGTGAATGGCCGGGTGGGGGGTTCGGTAACCCCCTCTAGGGGCCTCCGTCAAGGATGCCCGCTATCACCGTACCTGTTCCTTCTCGTCGCTGAGGGCCTCTCTGCGTTGCTTCGGAGCCAAGAGCGGCTTGGGTTACTGAAAGGCTTTGTGTGCTGCTCCTCAGCCCCTCCGGTGAGCCACCTCCTTTTTGCTGATGATTGTCTCTTATTTTGCGAGGCTAACTACGAGAACTGTCTCGCTCTCCGAGGAGTGCTTGAAGTGTACCAAAGAGGGTCGGGGCAGATGGTCAACTGGGCTAAATCGGCTGCTTGCTGCTCTCCGAACGTGAGTGATGAGGACGCTAAGCTTCTCGCCCACATGCTTGGGGTGGCACACAACCGTGAGCTGGAACAGTACCTGGGTTTACCGTTGACTGTCGGGCGGCGGAAGGTGGAAGTTTTTAGCCCGATCGTCTGTAGAGTGGAGAAGCAGCTCAAGGCGTGGAGAGCAAAAAAAAATTCGGCCGGAGGAAGAGAGGTACTTGTCAAGGCAGTAGCCCAGGCGATACCAACTTACTCGATGAGTCTTTTTCGTTTGCCCTCTACTCTTATCGACGAGCTGGAGAAAGTGGTGGCCCGGTTTTGGTGGGGAGGGAATGAGGACGTGAGGAAGATCCACTGGAAAAGGTGGGAACTGGTGTCGAGATCCAAGAAGGTGGGGGGCTTGGGGTTCAAAGACATGGAATGTTTCAACCAAGCTCTTGTAGCGCGACAAGTGTGGAGGATCCTTAGAAACCCGGACTGCCTTATGGCGAGAGTTTTCAAGGCTAAATACCATGCTAGTTCATCGATTCTTGACCTGCGATGCGATAACCGGTCGTCGGTGTTATGCCAAAGCTTCAGATGGGGGCTGGAGTTGATGAAGAAAGGGATTAGGTGGCAGATTGGGAAAGGGGACCTCAATGCCTTCACTGAGCCCTGGATCCCTAGGAGAGGGTCTTTTACGCCGATGGCTCGACGACCGGAAAGTGAGGCTCCGCTCCTTGTAGCGGATTTTCTCAGCGACAGGAGATGGGATCGAGGGGTGCTTGAATCGACGTTCTACCCGTATGATGTCGAAGCGATTATGAAGATTCCCCTGAGCTTAGCACAGAGGAATGACGAGATGGTCTGGCACTTTGAGGAGAATGGGCTCTATTCGGTGAAGTCGGGGTATCGTGTGGCGAGGGAAGTCAAAGAGCAAGGACCGTCGTGCTCGGAGGATGGGGGTCGAGGCAACTGGTGGGTGAAGATGTGGGCCCTCAAGATCCCACCGAAAATCAAACATTTTATCTGGAGAGGCTTTTTGGAGGTGCTTCCCTCATATGGGAATCTAAGACGGCGAGGAGTGGCGTGTCTTCCTTTTTGCCCGTTCTGCGGCCACCTCCCGGAGACAGCCTTCCACGCCCTATGGGACTGTCAACGAGCTAGGGAGGTGTGGGGAGGGTCGTGCTTGGCGGGGTGGGCGGAGAAGTCGAGTGCATCCACTTTCGAGGACCTCTGTCTCCGGGCGGTGAGAGACCTCTCGTCGGCGAATCTGGCGCTGTTCTGCGGGCTGGCGTGGGTGTGTTGGAGGAGTCGAAACCTCGCGATCTTTGAACCGATGGCTAAACCCGCATCGTACTGGGTTGGAGAGGCAGCGTCGGCCATTGGGGAGTTCCAGTCCACTCTCAGGCTCACAGCGGGGCCGACTGAAAACCAACGAGATGCGATGCCAGGAAGGTGGGAGGCTCCGCCGAGGGGGGGGCTCAAGCTGAACGTGGACGCGAGCTGGAACGAAGCCACCAGCGCGGCGATGATCGGGGGAGTAGTTAGAGACAGCGAGGGGACCGTGATGGGTGCTTGGGCTTGTCAGCTTAGCGATGTTAACTCGGCGGTCGCAGCGGAATGCTTGGCGCTTCGGGAAGGACTGCGGTTTGTGGAAGAGCACAGTTTTCGGGCTTCTTTGGTAGAGTCAGACTGCCTCCGCGCCTGTCAGCTGGTTTGGGGGAAGAGGTTTCTGGGTCCCCAAGGGCCGATTATTTATGATATCTGTGAGGGGCTCGAGCGCTTGGAGGTGGAGTGCTGCTGGAAACCGCGGGAGTGTAACAAAGTGGCGGATTTCATTGTTAAGCATTGCTTGTCCCATGGCTGTACTGGTATCTGGGCTGAGGCTATCCCTGCGTGGTTAGCTGGTCCTATCTTGAAAGACTGTGCTTAGTTTTTCTGTGGAATGAGAAGTTTTCCCTTCAAAAAAAAAAAAAAGATGGTGTTATTTTGTGACAAATTAATGTTTTGGTGGAAAGTGATAAAATGTTATGAAATTGGTGGCAAATTGGGCAATTTCTCTTTAACCATTTCACTATTTACCTAGATTTATATAAAGAGAAATTGTCCAATTTGTCATCAATTTTATAATATTTTCTCATTTTCTATCAAAAGACTATTTTTGCCCAAAATGCCACCGATATGTCAACAGTATTGACATCTATGTCAACAATGTTGACATCTCATAGTGAAGAGCGAAAATAGATGTCAACATCGTTTACATAGATGGTGGTATTTTGGGATAAATTAGTCTTTTGGTGGAAAGTGTGAAAATGTTGTGAAATTGGTGACAAATGGAGCAAGTTCTCTTATATAAATAATTTATTGGTTAAAATTGATGGTGTTGTATGAATATGAGACTTGACTTCATGTGCCTACGGTGAAGGAAAATGTTGCACATTCTTGTATATATCCAATTCGCTGCAGGACTAATTCTAGATTTTTTTTACACTTTAAAAAATAAAATAATATCTATGATTTCTTGTACACTTGTCAATGCTAAATCATACTACGTTTTAAAATATTGGCTCGTTAATCTGGAAATTGGCATTATCCACCGTAGAAAAAAGAGTTCTTTAAGGTGATAAATTATTGACGCAATTAGGATTTCGTAGTGGACAAATATATATTACGGGAACCACCACATAAACCAACTGTAATAACTAACTTTCTCAACCAGCTTGTAAATCGGCAGCGAAATCTATGGTGTTGTGATTCCCATGCTAAGAAGAAGGTTTGACCACAAAGTTGTCAAAATCCTAAAAATAGCACAAACACAACACAACCGTGTGCCTATAATAACCCCATTTGAGTTCTTTCATTCTCTCTGCCTTCCAAAATCCTCTCTTATTCACACAAACACATTCCCTCCTCAACAAACCGAGGCTTAACAAAACAAGAAAAAAAAGTGCTTTGTGTTTGTGTTTTGTGAATAAATAATGGGAGGTTGTGCGAGCAAGCCTAAGGAGTTCCTCGCCAAAGTCACTCAATCCTCATCCGTCCCCACCACGGCTGAACCTCCTATTGTTGCTGATCAAGTATTTTTTTCGCACATTTCTCATCTCTCTTTCCCTAACAGAATTCAACGTTTGACGTGTCATTTTCATTTTGTTTGTAGGAGATCAAGAGTGATAGCAATGAAGCGGTTTTGTTGGACGTTTCTGAGCAAAAAAGAGAAGACGAAGACGGCGCCGAGAAGCCAATTGAGCTTGAGGCTGCTAATGTTGAGGTTGTGTCTAAAGAAGTTGCTCAAGAAGTAGTCAAATCCGATGAAAACGAAGAAGAAGTTAAAGCCGATGAGACAAAGCCGGCCGAAGAGACAAAGCCAAAAGAGGACACCAAGCCGACGGAGGATTCAAATAATGTTGTCGTCGACGAACAAGCTTTGGCTCCGGCTCCAACCTCATCGGAGGACAAAGTTGTATCTAATTAAGCCTTGTGTTGTTGCTTGATTTGTTGTTGGAAGTGAGAGGGAAGGGAAAATGAAATGAGGTGATATACGAGGCTACATTGTACTTGCAATTAATTTGTGATTCATTTTTCTTTTTTTGCATACACATGATGTAACTTAGACAAATAAATGTTTTGTTACTTCACAATTGTATTGTCTTTGCACGGATTTGCTTTTCCAACGATCCATCTCTACTCTAATACGGTTGAATTGAAAATATATCAAATCAATGATCACTAAAATAAACCATCTTGCTTGAAGTGACAAAATATTAAAAAAATGACATGTCTCCAACCAAAATTTGAGTTTTTGAGTCCTAAAAATAGGGTCTTTATTTATAGGCCACTCGTTCTCTCTCTTCTAATCTTTCTTCCCTCAAACATGAAAACTACCCGCCATTTTTAACCGTCGAAGAAATGCTATCATCAATCTCAATCTCCATAACCTTCAGTCCCGCCATTATCAGACTCAAGCACCGAGCTTTCTTCACACATTCTTCGTTATCTCCTTCTTCTTCAACGACTCTTCTTCGTCAAGACGACACCAAGAAACCGCATTCGGTCCATCGCGACAGTCTCAGAGTCTTGGAATGGGACAAGCTCTGCGACTCCGTCGCTTCCTTCGCCAGAACTTCGCTTGGACGTGAAGCAACTAGGGTTTGGAGTTGGACCACAATTATTTCCGCTGAAATTCAGAGAATTTCGCGTTTTTTTAATTGGTTTTTTCTCTCTTTTTTTTTTTTTTTTTTCTTCGATAGGAAAAGCTATGGTCTCTGGGCCAGAGCTACGAAGAAAGCTTGAGGCTTTTGGACGAAACCAACGCGGCGATCGAGATCATCAAGCACGGAGGCTGTTCTCTGGATTTCACCGGCGTCGATGTCTCTCTGGTTCGAATTCGCGTTTGTGTTTGTTTGGCGAGAAAATATACTATTTCCTTCCAGGTGTTTGATGAATTGTCTCTGTGAGAGAACAGGTTCGATCCGGTGTGAGACACGCCCGCCGGAGCTTGCCCGTGGAAGGGAACGAAGCGATGGCGATCGTGTCTCTTCTTCAGTACGCCGATGCTTTACAAGTCGGCTTGAAAATGGCTCTCAAAGAAGACTCCGATTGGCATCGGCGTTTCATGCCTCTCACTGAAGTGGTGAGTGAGGATTTAAGAGAACACAAATTTCTCTCATTGGTTAATTAATGTGATTTTTCTGACTTTTATGCGCAGATATTGGGATTTGTTGTTAATAGTTCGTTAGTTAAGTTGATACAGAAAGTAATAGACGAAGATGGCTCTGTTAAAGACTCTGCGGTTTGTCACTCGTGAATCTAGTTTCGATATTATTGTTTATTTCTAATTTTGGATAGTGATATTAGTATACTATGCAACTTTCTCGCCTCGATTTAGAGTCCAAACCTGAAGCGCTCTCGTGAAGAAGTTCGTACACTAGAGAGAAGGGTAATAACCAAGAGCTCAATCGAACATGTCCTTTTTCTTTGTGTCATCGGTTTTCGATGCTGAAAAAACAAAGGCAACGAAAAATACGTCTGATCGATCCTGTTTTGGTTCAGGTATATCAAGTAATTGACAGCCTGGTTAGAAACGAAAAGAGTGAATCATCCTCAATGGTACAAGACCGTCTCTTAATTTGCAATGAAAAGATTGGCCTTTTTTTCTTTCTTTCTAAATCTGTTGTCAATGGTTTAGGAAGTGTGCAACGTCAATGGAAGGTGGTGCGTAAAGTCGAGTTCTTCTGATCGATCTACTAGTTTTAGGGGTCTATTATTATCCAGGTCAGTAAACTTTTCTCTTCAACTTAAAATCCAATCTTGAATTAGGTACTGTGCCTGAGCATGATTAGTAAGAAGAGGTCATTATTGTATCTTCTTCTTGTTAAAAGTATTTTCATTTTTGTTATTTTGAGCTGAGAGATAATCATAACATATTGATGTAGTGGTTCAGGCGGTGGAAGTGTTGTAGAGCCGCTCTCTGTAGTTTCCATAAATGACGATTTGCAACGAGCCAGAGAGTCCGTGGCTAAAGCCGAGGCTGAAGCACTTTCAATGCTTGCCTCAAAGGTCTCTCTATCACGCTTCTCTTTTTCTCTTTTCTTGAAATTATAATCGTCTCACTATTCTATTTCAATTCTGTTGCTTCACTCTCAGATGCAAAACGATCTCGACGACATCGAAATGCTGATGAACAATGTCGTCGAACTGGATGTGGTAAGTGACCCCACCATTCAGGTACTTTTGATATTAAAAAAATATTTTTTTTTCTTGATATTTCTTTCGAGTTTTAGGTAAATTCCCGGGCGACTTTTGGCATC
The DNA here is from genome assembly GCF_054948205.1 of Urtica dioica subsp. dioica. Lineage (NCBI taxonomy): Eukaryota > Viridiplantae > Streptophyta > Magnoliopsida > Rosales > Urticaceae > Urtica > Urtica dioica. The sequence continues at coordinate 22,833,002 of NC_142767.1, forward strand.
TCATACGGAGGATCATGTCCTTGTATATTTCCACCATCGGGAAATGAGGATTCAAAAGTCCAGAATTCAAAAATAGATAGTAAAAGAGAGTGGTTGGTGTATATGCCGAAAGCTTATCACCCGTTGCTACTTCAACAGCACAGGCAAAAGATAAGGCAGGCAAAGAAGGATAAAAAGAACGCTTCTGTGGTAATGATATGTATATGTAACATACTAATTTGTGCTCTGCGTTGTGTAAATTTATGTATATTTGTTCCTTGTTTTAAGGTTTCTGCTCTCGAACAAGCTCGCCCCGTTCCTGTAGATTTCTTTGTAGAAGACAAAACTCGAGTTTTGGTTATAACTGGGCCGAACACTGGCGGTAAAACTATCTGCTTGAAAACTTTAGGCTTGGCTGCTCTGATGGCAAGATCAGGTGTTTATGTTTCTTTTTCTTTTTTTCTTTCTTTCGAGGTTCTTGATGATAAGATACAATAATATGTGTGTGTGTATCTATACATATTTATTAATTATTTATTTATTTCAGGGCTTCACGTTTTAGCTTCTGAATCAGTACAACTCCCTTGGTTTGATTCTGTGTTTGCGGACATCGGTGACGAACAGTCCTTGACTCAATCTCTGTCAACCTTCTCGGGCCACTTGAAACAAATTAGCGTCAGTAAAATCTTGTTCTCTGATTAACGCCAATAATTTTTTATATTCTCTTTTGGAAACAAGTATATTAATTCAAGTATAATATCCATACAAATTACAATATACATATTGCAGGACATTCAATCACAATCGACCAGTCAGTCATTGGTGCTCTTAGACGAGGTATTGTTGATGAAACGTACCAACTTTTTTTTCTTCTTTTTTTTTTTATGATGAAGAAATTAAAATTTTGTATGTATTGGAATATTTTCATTCGTGCCGTTAAATTTTAAAACAATTTTAGGTTGGGGCTGGTACGAATCCAGTGGAAGGAGCGGCATTAGGAATGTCACTTCTCGAATCTTTTGCCGAGTCCGGATCTCTGTTGACGATAGCCACAACGCACCATGGCGAGCTCAAAACCCTCAAATACAGGTAAAGCCAGAATCTCGACGCAGAACCTGGAAGACTATGATTTTTTACGAGATTTTTCTTTGGCAGTAACGACGTGTTCGAAAATGCGTGCATGGAATTCGATGATGTGAACCTCAAACCCACGTACAAGGTTCTCTGGGGAGTACCAGGTTTTTGGCTCCGATGACACTGAAACTTTGTCGATGCGAAACCGATGTGTGACTTTTTATCAACTGTTTAACCAAAGCGAAATTCTGATTTGCAGGGCGTTCGAACGCGATAAACATTGCTGAAAGGTTAGGACTACCGAGCGCCGTGGTAGAGAAAGCCCGGGAACTATACGGCTCGGCTAGTGCAGAGATTGATGAGGTGTGATAGATTATATGTTCACACTTGCTAAATCGGTTCATTTCTAACATTTTTTTTTAACACAGACCATACTAAATATGGAGAGGTTAAAGCAGAGGCATCGAGAGCTATTAGAAGATTCCCGTCATTACCTTTCGTGAGTCATTAAACACGTTTTAGTCTTAATATTATCAGAAGGGATGAGTGGGTAAAAGTCCGTACGCAAGTCTTAAAAATTAAATAAATGTCTAGTTTCCTTTTCTTTTAAAATTCATATGCAATTTGATTTTTTATTGACTGCGGTTAATTTTTAAAAAAATATACCTTGTATGAGAAGTAGGCCAAAATAATCAGCTTCACGCTGGTACCAATTTTTTTTAAAAAAAATGGTGTTATAGATCACGATTTATGCATTTCTTTAGACTCGATGAGGAGAGTCAATAGACATTTATTTAATTTAGCATACGTCGCGTTCGTCTAAATCTCTTGTTATCATTAATACTGGTTTCGTTTGCCGTCGTAATACATTATTGGATTATCAGGATCTCGAGGAACCTTTACGAGAAGCTTTTGGTGGCCAAAAGGAAGATCGCGGATCACGGCGCCGATCAGAGATTCCGAAAGATGCGCGTAATCTCCGAGGCTGCGTCGATGTCACGCTCTGCGCTCCACAGGAAGGCGAGAGAGCTGCGATCGTCCGCGATTCAGCCCCAACCGCCGCGGATGAGCTCACCTTCTTCCCCGGATAGTAAACGAGCCCTGAAAAAGGCGAATTCTGTGAAACAAGGTTTATCGGGTAAATCTAATGAAGTTGGAGGGAAAGCAAAGGCTCCGAAAGTCGGGGATATGGTGACGATTGTGTCGCTGGGAAAGAAAGGAAAAGTGGTGGGAATGGACATTGACAGACAAGAGATTGTGGTTCAAGCTGGTGTTTTGAGGTTGAAACTTAAACTGTTTGATGTTCACACATAACTCTCTCACTTACATGACATTGATGTCCCATTTTAGATGAGTTTACTTACACCTCCAAAACATTATTAACAACATATGATACATGAAACTTAACCAAGTTATATTTCCCATCGGAGCACCTACTCGAGTGAAAGCCCGAGAGATAAAGGTTGTGTTTTAGAGTCCGGAATTTACAGAGGAAGATTAAAGTTCGACGGAAAGTAAAATCTGATTTAGACTTTAGACTTTAGAGTACCCTGTTTTATAAATTTATTTATTGAGAGCCAAATTTACTTAGCACTTTTGCTGAACGACGAATGAGAGTGAATTGTACAGAATAATTCAATGTAATGTAGGACTTTGTGGCTACATGGTAAGGATTAAAATACCGGATATCCGATATCGAAGTTACCGACTATAATATACCGATTATCTTGATTGATGAGTTGTAAAAATTCCAACACCGATATCGATTTGTACCGTTCAGATTCAGATTTGCAAGTTAAAAATTTGGTCCGCAAACATGAGATTGCTGAGGCTGCCCAAAGACGAGTTCATACAACAATAGTCAGTCAATGTCAAGTATGAAATAGTACAATTCCGAGCCCATTAGGCTGAGCTAACTATTGATTACCGACTTGAATTCTAATACTGTAATCAACTCGTCGGGGTTGTACAAATTATACCACTGTCTACGAAAAAAGCTCAAATTCTTGGGGTTACAAAATCAGCAATTGTCATTTTTGTTTTTTGAATGTATTCATCGAGACTTGAGAGGCAAAAATGAATAGCTCCTATGCATGAGAGTGACGTGTAAAGGAATAATAAATTGCAATGCAAGACTTTCTTGTCACTCTCAGCAGGTAGAAGAACTAGAAGAACACAACATCATTATCATGAAATAAAATCAGATTATATTAAGATATCAATAAATTAATCTATGTGTTTTTAGCTAATGAAACCCCATAGATTGATCACCACAACAAATCTGCCAAAATCAGCCTTTTTTTTATGTTTGGTTCCCAAAATGCGATGTGAATGGGAAACGTATGCCCTATTAATTAGCCTAAGCCTAGTTTACAGTGATATAAAGGAGTCTAAGCCTATTTCTTTCTACCACACGCATGCAATTAAAACGGAATCTCCGTGGTCAATGTCACTCTTTACACACCCCCCAAAAATTTAAAAAGCTGTCCACATTAAGTATTGAGTTTGAGTCTATATTCATTCGATGTTTTCTTGTATATATGAACCCGTCTCCAGGTAACTCAGAATATTTCGTTTCTCTTTATTTCTTCTCATACACTGTACATACACCCAATGCTTACTAGAAGAACTATTGTACTAGAAACAAAGAAATAGAGAATTTAACTATTCAATAGATTGTTAATAATACCATGTTTAAAGTTTAAACAAAAGTTGTTTCAAAATTTAATAGCAATAAAAAAGAACTACATAACTTAATATATGTTGTTAGGAGTCTTAACATATGACTTAATATATGCTTTTAGAATAACATGTGGCTTTATAGCCACCTTTTAAAAAATATATATTATTAACATTATTCAACTTTTTTTTCCTTTTTATCTTACATTAAAAATTAGCCTTCCAATATTAAAATTTCAATGTGTAGTTATATTCCATTGGTCAGAAGTTTTACGCTTATTCTATTCTAGTTTTGAATTTTTCGTTGTGTTTGATACTTTATATATATATATATATATATATATATATATGGAGCCAGTATAGGCCCAGCAGGGGCTTAAGCCACCCCTCAATTTTTTTTTTTTACACTTTTTACCTATTTTAAAAAAAATTACATTTTTTTCCCTTGAAAATTTATACTTTTGGCCTAATTTTTATAAATTTTTTACAATCAAGCTCTCTTGAAATTTTTTTTTCAAATTAGCCCCCTGATGGGCTTTTCTGGCTCCGTCACTGTGTATATATATATATGTATATTTGAGAGCATTATATACATAGTATGTAATGTATACCTTCCAAGAAAACATTAGAGGTCAAGAAAAGATCACATACTTTTATTTATTATTATCAAAACTACATATCATGTAATATAATGTATATAAAGGAGGAGGCAGAGAGAGAGAGAGAGAGAGAGAGAGAGAGAGAGAGAGAGAGAGAGAGAGAGAGAGAGAGACTCAAGATGGTTCAACTTGGATTGAAACTCTTTGAATCTGGTCGACCAATGAGAAGGAAGTTGGTCAGTTCCCACGTTCCACGTCAGCAGGACAAGATTTGGGCTCGTCGGAGATGGCAACGACCCACTGGCACTCAAACGTGACGTCCAAGAAATAGAGCAACAGCACGAGAACGAAGCAAGAGAGGAACATGGGAACAGAGCCGAAGATCCACAAAAAGAGCGGCAAAGAGAAGTAGAAAGCCCTCAGGCCCAGCGACCAGAAGTAGCTCCCTCGGTTGACGCTCCTGGTCACGTAGTCAACGGTCAACCGCGCGTGATCCTCAGACGCCATGCCTGCGAAGATTTTCTTGAACGGGACGTTGATGAGAATGCTGGCGTGGCTGAAGTACCTGATGGACTGGACGTTGAGCAAGAACGCGACCAGAAAGCACGACAGAATGCAAAAGTACTTCACCGACGACCCGGCGAGGCTCTTGTCTCCGCCGCCGAAGTTGAAGAAGCTCTCTCCGGCGGAATCTCTGCCGGCGTTGGCCATCAGGACGGCGATCAGCGAGCTCAGCATTATCGCCGTCGACGCCAACAGAGTCGACGCCATTATGTTGTTCCGAAGCGTCTGTACCGACAAAACCCCGTTCTTTGACGTGTCCTGTATGACGTCATGGGATTCAATTCATTCTTGAAAATAGAGAAAAAAAGAAAAAGAAAAAAGGGAAGAGAGAGAGAATCAGATTATTATTACCTCCATCATGGCTTGGACCCAGTAACGGCGGTTGATGGCGTTGACTCCGATGACGGTCTTGGCGGGGTGTTTGACGACTCTGTAGAAGAGCCACACGTGATACGCCGTCATAACTAACAGACCTAACGGAACCAGAATGAAATCAAGAACCTTTCTCTCCATTGATCTTCTTTGGTTGTATTAATTCCACACACACACACGCACAGAGAGATAAGAGAGAAGAGAAAAGAAAGACGTGTGTGACTTTTGTGAGCCTGTAAATATGCTATCTCTACTTATTATGATTTTATGAGAGAGAGCGAGTTCACAGTTCACACATATTTAGGCCTTCATTTAATTATTAAATTTAAATACATTAACGATAGAGACATATTCATGGGATTCATACGTGTTATTTTTCGCCAAAACACGCACGCACTTCATCTTTTTTTCTTTTCTTTCTATTTGCTTTTTCGATTTCTTTCTATAATATTATATATGCCCAAATAAATTGACTCATAAATTTTAGATTTTCTATTTAGATTTTGCCAGTCATATTAGAAATAGAATCGGAATAAATATAATATCTGCACCACCAACCAACACCCCACATTGGAATATTGTACACTCATATACAACAAATTGGGATATTCTGATATGTTTATTTATTGCTCAGAGAATCCACTTTGAACGTAATCGCCTCATAATAAAGTTTATATTTATATTTATTTATATATTCAATTAATGGCTCAACTCAACAACAGTCCACTTTAGCGATTGACTTGATGTAATATTTTGACGATGTGTTCATTTAGAGTTTGGAATTTAGACTAAATTACCGCCACAGCAAAAGTAGGAATAATAGCCTAGTGCGTGCCATACAGAACTTTCCTTGCGCTTTCCCTCTCGCTTATTATAAATCAATTAAATCTCGTGCGACACATTAACAATCGTTAATTTAACATATATATTATTTATTACCGTTCAGTGGGGCTTCCATTACAGGAATTATTACTGACCTGCCAGTTAGTAATGCATTGTATCTGCACAGTTTGCGCATTTTATATTTTGAAATATGTCATGAATCATCACCATCTCTCTTCATGGAAGATTTGTTTCATAATGAATAATAATATGATAGTCAAGTTATCACTTAAGCAATAAAAGGAAAATTGTATTTCATAATCATTCCTTGAAGATTGCGAGGGGCGTGTGGTTCTGTCCGCTCTAAAATCCCTCTCTAAGTTAAATTTGATTGTTCTAAGCGATTTAGAAAATTGAGATTAGCAAAACGACCAAATAACAAAACAATCTTAGTTGGGCCAAATCGATTTAAATCACTTCCCTTTGACCATCTCTGTACATGGGCCCATGATGTTGCTTTGGGCCCAGCCCAATTCTTCTTGTGGGGCTTTTTTTTTTTTTTTTTTGCTCTTTTCCCTCTCTCTTTTGCATGTATCTTTTATTTCTTCCAGCTCAAAAGCCTTATCTATTCATCTCCTGCAAATCACCCTTAAATGCATTAAAAATCATCGAGACACAAACATGTGTAATTATGAGTGATTGAGATTCGAGACGCAAAATATGGTGGAATAAGTTATTTAAATAATTAAGATATAGACAACTTATCAACTACGCAGCAACACCCACAAGAGTATGTGACATACTATGTAGTTTTCATCAAGGTAAAATGGTTAGTTCATGTGCCAAAATCATAACAAAAAAATATTTGAACAAAATCTTGAGTGTGCGATTTCCAATTATTTTAAACAAAAACTTGATATAACATATTTCATGATAATTTTATACATGAAATTACCATTTTATTACCCCCAATAAACAAGGTTAAACAGATGGAACAATTGATCTTTTGTTTTTAAAAAAAAATTATGAAGGGAATTTAAGAAATTTCCCATATGTACAAAAAATTTGAAGTACATGGACTACTTGTGAAGGCGTAAAAGAAAAATTTAGGGAACACAAAGGGACTAGTAATTCCATGCATGTATTATTTTTTTTTCTTTCTAATTACACCTGCTCGGTGGAAATTAAATTCACGATATGCACTTTGAAGGTAGTGTATCACTACCACTATATTAAAAAAGTGCTAGTAATCACGTGTCTTTTTTAAACAAATGATAGGTCACTACTAGGTGACTCAAATAAAAAATGTGAGTTCCGGTAATGAAAAAACAAAAGTTCATTGAGTTTTTATTTTATTTGATTCTTTATTTTATTTTTAGGTGTTTAACTAAAGTCTATGAGTTTTTGTCTACAAACATATAGTGATGGACCAAGAAAAATACCGAATATTAAGACCATAACTCAATACTTCCGTTTTTTTATCACCCCTCTAATTAAGGTACACCATATTGTGATGCTAATAGAGAAATGACTTTGACAATTCATTTGGCTTTAAGTTAACAACCGCAAATAAAGCTTCGATTGTAGGTGGATTGAACCTATTTAAATCACTACCAAAACAATTTATTGAGATTTTGAACAACCCTCTTAACTCAAACGACAAAAACTACGGATATATATATGCGAGTAGGTAGAGAATTGGTTTTCTCAACTCTCCAGTTTCCGAACATTCTAAAGCTATGGCCAATAACTACATTTGATATCTGTATTTGGAATGTGTTACATAAATCTAAATATGTATGAATAAACAAACATGATAAGAAATGTTAAACCTTTTAGGCAATTCATTTGGCTTTTTTTTATTTTTGTTTAAATAATCTACTTAGTTCTAATATCCAAACTCTTACACGCGAAAGTGGATTTTTAGAAATTATTGTGAAAAGAGCGTGCGTTGTCATTTTATATCGAAATACTCGTGTGTATAGTGAAGTATCAATTTTTCTCTTATTTAATCGTTTTGTATACTATGCCATTCTTATCAGTATACATTATTTTATACATTTATTCTAATTGTATGTATACTGAAAACCCTGTAATATTGTTCTAAATATTTGAAAAGCTATATATTTTCGGATATGTTTTGAAATGTTAATTTTTGAAAGGAATTCTAAAAGGGAAATGTAATTCTCTCTAGATAAGGCCCAAACATGCAGAGTCATGAGCCCAATATTTAGGCCCATAATATAAAGTGTCCGACTGATAAATCTGGTGGGTGTAAACAAACAGCAGAGGTGTTACACGTGGCAAGCGAAGACTGGTAAAGATATAAACAAAAAGTCTCCGAAAAGCGAAAGAGAACCGTTGGATAGGACACGTGATAGAGAATCCTAACTCCGTCTTACTCTCACTCTCCAGCTTTAAATAAACAAACTGTATCCTTATTATTTTTTATTACTATTGTTATCCTCCTTTGAATTAAAAGTTTTTCTTTTCTAGCGAGATAGCCGTTCCACGTTTTATTTTTCTTTTCCACAAAATTCGCAATTATAGCAATTGGGTCGAATAAAAACACCAGCCACTGAAGTGTGTGAGTTTATATAGATTAAAAAAAGTGTTGCAATTGCAAGCAATACAATATTATGAATTAAAAAAAATAATAATAAAGGACTATCCTATTCCAATCTATGGTTAAATAATTCATGAGATAATATAGTACTACACACAGTGGTCCAAACTAATATAAAATATGTTTTAAGAAAAATACAAATAAAAATCATCGCAATTATATCCGAAGTTTTTGCCTTAACGCTGTGCACTTTACACAAAAGTCAAGCCCAAACGGATTATCACTTGAAATATGCTTAAATTTGAAATTGAAAGTACAAGAGTACCCCCTGATTGGTGTCTGAATTTGGGAGTGAAGAAGAGAAAGAAGTGCGTGTCTAAAACAGTAAATTAGTGAGAGACTGGGTCGTCGTCAACACGCATAAAGATCCAAAAAATAAAACCGCTATAAATACTGGACGATCAGACTGCTCTGTTTTCACGTTTTTCTTTGAGTTAGTTGAAATTAGGTTTTGTTGAGAGAGAGAGAGAGAGAGAGAGAGAGTTTGGTGGTGAACGCTCGGAGTTTTCTCGGAGTTTCAGGCTTTCAGATTCGACGCGTAAAGGTATGTTGCTTGACTTACCTTTCTCGTCGATTTTCTGTATTTGATTTTTTTTGGTAGAATTTACTTTTGAGATACTTGTGTTTAGGTGGTTGGTTGATAGTGATATGAATTAATTGAAACCTGCGCTTTGTTAAGTTTAATTTATTAGGTATAATTTGTCCGTTTCACGGTTAAAAATGTAAAGAACACGAACTTTGTGGTTGGAATAATAGCATTAAATTATAATGGAGCTTTGGAATTGCAATATAGTTGCGTCTGTGTTTCAGATCTGATAAAATAGAAGTGATCTGTGAGTGTTTTCTTTCTATTATTGGTGTCTTGATTATATAGTCGTTATGTACTGCGATTCTCTGGATTGATAATGCTATGGATCCAAGTTAATTCCTCGAGGAAAACAAAATTTGGACTGTGAAGACAAGGAATTGTATTCAGACTGCAGAGACAAACTTGCCTAAAATTGCTCTTGCCGAGATAATCGAATGGGTTTTAAGCCTGAAAGGTCTAAACTTTTGATGGATCTGTAATTCTTTTGGGGTTACCGGCTCGAAGAAGCTTGAAATTTCATGGAATTAATTATATAAAAAAAAAAAAAATTTAAAAAGGGAAAATTCTCCGGGGAATTGACATATAGAGCTTGTCGATTTCGCAGTAGCTCTATGGAGGTTTGTGGCGTAACCGGCGTTGTGGCAGCCCCTGCGAATGTGGTTTTCCTGTCGACCATTCTGGGCAGAGACGGGCCCGCCTCGGCCCACAAATGCGACTCCAACTGCGAGAACGAGCACATCTGCGCTAACATGTACCGCTGCAAGCTCACAGGGCTGACCCACATCTGCGACAAGAACTGCGACCAGAGGATCCTCTGCGACAACAACCACAGCTCGCTATGCCGCGCCAGCGGTAAGATTTTCCCTCTCACTCAGATCGAAGAACTCGCCGTCAGAGGCGTTCGCAGGAAGTTCGAAGCCGCCGACAGCTCATCATCGTCCGCCGCCGACAGCTGTTCGTTCAAGCGCAGAAGGAGCGCTCAGTTTCACCCTTCCCCGTTCGAGAGATCCTTCTCCGCCGTCAGCCCGATCTGCAGCCAAATCGGAGACGGAATGGACATTAACTGAGATTAGAGTCACTTACTTTACATCGCAAAGACACTATATTGCTTATCGTCTTGAGTCTTTCCTTTTCAAGTCCTTTTTTTTTCTTTTCTTTCTTTCTGTGAGACATTCTGATGATAGAACTTTATGTGAGAACTTAAAGTGGTGGACCTGATGTGTCCGGCCCGTATGTAGGGACGATCTATATTTCTAGCCTTCTCTAATGCAATTCTAGCTTTTCAAAATCAAATAGATTGATTTGCCGTATTAGTTAGAGCGCGTTCGATTGCTTATGATACTCGTATTCCCTTCTTTCTTATTAGTCCAAAATTTGGGCTATGTTCTCTGCTGGTTTTGTAGTATTGATCTATTAGGATTCTATTGCCTCGCATTTGGTTGGGATTCTTTTGCCTTTGTTACTTTGATTTATGCTTGATGGTCTGCGTTTTCTGTATGATGTATGATTGAATTATTTTCAGGTTTGTTTATGTGGGGCTTTTGAATAATGTATAAGGTTCCGTGCTGTAATTTAAGTTGGGTGGGATTATCTTGATTGGAAGATATTGTAATATTCTTACCAGTGTGACACAGGTTGAAGATGTTTCCAAGACTTGTGCCAATGCTGCTAATTCTATTTCATGTCTTCTGGCCCTGATTTGATCTAGTGTGTGGATTTCTAAATTGATTCCCTTTTTTTCGCAGGAAGCGCTGTTGTGGAGAAACCAAAAAAAGTTTTGTTGTATAAGCTAACTTGATTTCGTTCATGTTTGGATTTGTGATATGATAAGTTTTTTTGAACGTGCAAATATAGTTTATGTCTGGTTTTCTGATATGAGCTCTGTTTCCTGATGTGTATTTGTTGTTTGTTTCTCTTTCAGGCAATGATTCTGTGTTCAGAACCTAGGACGAAGCTTGACATTCTCGGCGCGGAGTGGAGCTCAGTAAATGGTACGCTCTTCTCTGTTACTTTGTTTAGTGTCTCTTTTTTTTTTCCTTCGTCTTTTTTGTAGGAAGAAATGTATGTTTGAATCCAAAATTTGGATTGTAAACAGATGATTGTAGGAAAGGATAAATCCCAGGTCTCATCTCATCATCCATTTAACTATCAAATACAAAACTTGTATTAATTTGGATTTCTGAATATGACTCAAAATTTCACGAAAATGTTCTGCAAACTCTCACTGTTTTTTTTTTTTAACATTCTTTCAGCGTGTAGGCCTAAGAGAAATGTGTTGGTGGCAAAGATGACCAATGATCTGAATGTTCTCGACTGATGTGCTAAAGAAACCAAGTTACGAGTGCCAGGGCGTTGCTGTTAGTCAAACCAAGTCTCGAGCAAAATGACTGAAGGAGATTAGAAGTCGCGAATGGGCACAAAGCTTGATGTTCAAATTTTGTAATTTTCAGATGTTCACATAGTTTCTCTTGTGAGATATGTATACCTTTTTTTTACCTTCTTCAAAACTTGGTTGTATTTTGACATCGTCTTGGATAATTGAACTGTTTATATGATGAAAAAGTAGTAGTTGCTTCTCTGAAAGGCACAGATTAGGAATTTTGATGTAGTCAGTGTTCAACTTTTATGCCCTTTCTTTCAGTGGCCAGTATTATTCCGAGAATGGGAATTTTAAGGCTGCAAAGAAGCTAAAATGATTCTATCTTGGGAGAGAGGAAGAAATATGGGAGATATATTTTTTTTGCTGGGAAATGTGGGAGATATTTGGCGTTCATTATATTCCCTTAAACTGCAAAAGAAAGGAATCTCAGAATAATAAATGATAGGATGCCAAACCCAAAAAGGTCGTCCTTCGGCTGATAAATAACTTGCATATTTCTCGAAAGCAATCTATTCAAAGGTTCTTACTTAATTTTTTTTTTCTTTTTATATATAAAGAAAAAGGAGCCCTAAATAGCTAAAGATCACACGCCAAAAAAAAAAAAAGAGCTGAATCCCGACCAATGCCTGTATGAAAGAAAAGCTCAAGTATTTCACTCAGCCACTTTTCACTGTAAAAAAAACAAAGCACAGCCATAAATGCCCTTTCCCACAAAACACCTTTCCACTCTTCTCCGCCGGAGTTTCTCCTCCGCCGCCGTGGCTTCAGCCCCAACTCTCCGCTGCACCAACAAAATCCATCGCCAATACAAGCTCTTCGTCGTCCACGAGTCTCAGAAGGCTCTCACTGAGTATCTCCACGCCACGCAAGGCCTTCCCTTCTTCTTCGCCGATCAAATCGCCAAGAACTCTCTCTTCTGTCTCTCCAAACTCGTCCGAAACCTCCGATTCTCCGTCCCGGGCTTTCCCGCCACAATCAGGAATGCCCTCAGGTACCAAGTCATCAACGAGTTTGAGTTTTTCTTTGAAAGCATAGGCATAGAGCACCGAGATATTCCCCGCTACTTGCCTCGCGACAGGTTCTTCCTGTCCGAGAATGGCGGGGCGGTTCTCGAAGCAGCGGTGACGCTTTTTCAGTTCGGGTTTCCTTGGAACACTCTCGGGAAGTTGTACTCCCAGAAAGTTTCGATCTTTCGCAGACCCAGAAGAGAATTGATGGCTAGGCTTGATGGGATCAGAGACTATTGTTGTTTCCACAATTTGCATATTGCTGGTGTGTGCTTAGCTTTTCCTGAGCTGTTGGTCGGGGAAGAAGGTGAACTGAGTCGCGATTTCGCGGCATTGTTCCAGGATCTGAAGAGGGTTTTTGAGGAATTCGATGATGGAGGTTGTGTGGATGATTGGTACGAGGTTTGTTGTAAGATTCGGTTTCTTTACGAGTTGGGTTGCGAGAGAGGAACTGTGTGGGAGAAACGAATTCTCTTTGAGTTCCCAAAGCAGGCTTTAGAGGATAAAGCAGACTACTTTTGCAAGTTTGGTGCTCCGAAAGACAAGGTGGGCTATTTGCTCCTCCGGAATCCAGAGCTGTTGGGTCTCGACCTCGAAACGCCAGCGATATCGGTGTCGGGATTGTTGGAACACTTTGGAATGGACGCAAAAGAATCGCAGTATTTGAGTGCGAAGTACCCTCATGTTTTCGGAAGAAATAAAATGGGTAATTTGCCCGGTATAGCGATGGCTTTGGATCTACACGAGTGGTTCTTCGATAAGATCGAGCGTTTGGGTGGCCAGATATTTGCAACCTATGCCATTGATCACTCGGATGATAACAAGTTTCATGATGCTTTGAAGAAGCTCGAGTCCAAAAGATCTCGAAGTAATATAAGGACCAAACTGGATTTCTTGACGGGGCTCGGATTCGGAGAGAATGCATCGACTCTTTATGTATTGTGTGGCTTGCACGCAATTAATAGCGGATTACAAGAACGGTTCGAGTATCTTCTCAGCCTCGGTATCAGATACTCCGAGATTTGTTCGATGATGAAAATGGCACCGTGCATCTTTTGCGTCAACTCGGAGCTCGTGGACAAGAAAGTCGAGTACTTGTGCAACGAAATGGGGTCTTCCATAAAGTACCTTGATTGTTTCCCAAGGTTTTTACTGTTTGACTTGGAGAACCGGATTAAGCCCAGGCACAGAATTTTTGCGTGGCTAAGACAGACGGGTTTGTGCACCAAGAACTATTCAATTAAAAGCATAATTGATACTAGTGAAAAAAGGTTCATAGCACGCATTTTTAGCATTCACCGAGCTGCTCCGAAACTGTATTTAGAATGTTATCTGAGAAAGAGCTAATAGTTTACTTTCTTTGGTATATGTGTGTTTATTGTTTATCAACTTGGTGCATTTAGTTTATCACTCTACTTGTTTGTAGTTGTACTTGTATGTACCAGCCAACATGTTCATAATTCTATGAGCTTAGAGACATACTATTCTACAGCTTCAATCTTTGCCAAGCATTTGAAAAAGGAGATAGTTTTCATTTCATGTTTTGTCGTTACATCCAATGTTCAGTTAGTAGACATTCAAACTTTCATCGCTAACCTTTTGTTGAATTAAGCCAAAATCTAGCGATAAGTATGAATAACAAAAAAAAAAAAATACTTCAAGGACTGATGTGCCATAACTAGAATAATTGAGGACCACCGGTAAATAAATTAAAAAAAAAAGCTAAATATATCATTTTTTCCATTTCGCTCTAAAAAAAAACATAAGAGCATCTTTAATGGTTTATTGCTTAAGAATTGTAGGGATTTGCTTGCAAATATCAAAAATGTTTAGCTAGTTGCTTAACCATTGTTTTGCATATTGGCTATTGATTTAGCTAAGCAAATCTAAGCAAATTGGCTAATTTAAGCTAGTTGCTTAACTATTTAGCTCTAGAAAATCTATGTGGCAAAAATACTATTTAGCTAAGATGCTCTAATAACTCAATCTTTTTCGCTCTCAAACTTGAACATAAAAACATAAAAAGATGAAATATTACACCGACAAGCCCTATAAATGACTTCACTGCCGAACCAAGTCTCAAAAAAAAATTAAATAAATAAAAAATAGTGATGAACTATGAATTAGAGTAAATAATAGCCTTTCATCGAACACTTGACTCTCCATGGCTTCATCGACCTATTATTATGCCAATCCCCAAATTCTGTGAACTGGTCGTCGTTCTGAGGAAGCACATAAATGCCCATCCTCAGAAAACAGCTCTTCAGTGTTCTCCGGCGGAGTTTCAGCAGCCCAGCTCTCCGATGCACCAACCAAATCGCTCCTCAGTACAAGCTCTTCGTCGCCCACGAGTCCCACAAGGCTCTCGCTGAGTATCTACACACCACGCAAGGCATTCCCTTCTTCTTCGCCGACCAAATCGCCAAAAACTCTCGCTTCTGCCTCTCCAACCTCATCCGAAATCTCCGATTCTCCGTCCCGGCCTTTCCCGCCACAATCCGGAAAGCCCTCAGGTACAAAGTCATCAACGAGTTCGAGTTCTTCCTCGAAAGCATAGGCATAGACCACCGTGACATTCCCCGGCACTTGCCCCGAGACAGGTTCTTCTTGTCCGACAATGGCGGGGCTGTTCTCGAAGCTTCCGTGGCGCTTTTCCAATTCGGGTTTCCTTGGAACACTCTCGGGAAGCTCTACGCCGAGAAAGTTTCGATCTTTGACAACCCCGCCTCGGAACTGACTGCGAGGCTTGGCCTGATCAGAGACCGCTGCGATTCCCACGGTTTGCCGTTTCTCGGCGTGTGCTTGGCTTTTCCTGCATTGTTGGTCGGGGAAGCCGATTTGGGCGGTGCGTGCTTTGCGGATCTGAGGAGGGCTTTCGAGGAATTCGACGACGGAGGTTCCGAGGAAGGTTGGTACGAGGTTTGTTGTAAAATTCGACTTCTTTATGAGTTGGGGTGCGAGAGGGGAACAGCCTGGGATTTTATGTCTGCGATAGGGAATCGAATTCTATTAGAGTGCCCAAAGCAGGTTTTAGAGGATAAAGTAAACTTCTTTCACGAGTTTGGTGTCGGGAAAGATAATGTGGGTCCGTTGCTCCTCCGGAATCCCGAGTGGTGGGCTCTCGATCTTCGAGCTGCGGTGATATCTGTGTCGGGATTGTTGGAACACTTTGGATTGGATTCGGAAGAATTGGGTTACTTGCGTCTGAAGTACCCTCATGTATTTGGAAGAAATAGAATGGCTAACTTGCCCGGTATAGTTAGGGCTTTGGATCTACGCGAATGGTTCTGCGATAAGATTAAGAGTTTTGGTTGCCAAATGCTTATAACATACGCCATCGATCCCTCTGATAAAGAGGATAAACGGTTCCAAGATGCCGTGAAGAAGATCGAGTCCAACAAAAGATGTCACGATCATAAAGCGTCCCAATTAGATTTCTTGATGGGGCTCGGATTCGGAGAGAATGAATCGACTCTTGCTGTATTGCGTGCGGTGCTGCCAGCCCGATTTTGGTTACCAGAGCGCTTCGACCGACTTCTCGGGCTCGGAATCAGATATTCGGAGCTCTGTTTGATGATGAAATTAGCACCGAGGGTCATCCGTTTAACTCCGGAGCTCGTGGAGAAGAAAGTCGAGTACTTGTGCAATGAAATGGGTTCTTCCATAAAGTATCTGGATAGTTTCCCGAGGTTTTTGGTTCATGACTTGGAGAACCGGATTAAACCCCGATACACATTTTTTGTGTGGCTGAGACAGTCCGGCTTGTGTACCCAAAACTATTCCATCAAAAGTATAATTGATCCTAGTGAGAAGAGGTTCATGGGACGCATTTTAAACATTCATCGAGCTGCTCTGAAACTGTATCTAGAATGTTATATGAGCAAGAGCTAATTCATTACAAGCTATGGATCCTATTCCTCCTAGCACACTAAATAACAATGATGTTTGTCCGCATTCATTTTGATGTAGTCACTATTCAACTTTTATACCTTTCTTTCAGTAGCATTCATTATTCCGAGAATCAGCCTATTTTATGCCTCTAGCATCGCCAAAGCTAAATACTAAGGCTGCAAAATTTATCTACCTAATGAGAAACTAAAATGATTCTATCTTGGGAGAGAAGAAGAAAAATGGGAGATGTTTGGCGTTAATTTTGCATATTATGTTCCCCTAAACTGCAAAAGAAAGGAATTTCTTCTGAACGAGACCATCCAAGATAGAAAGAAGAAATGATGCTAAACCCAAAAAAGTTTCTCTTTCGGCAGATTAAATAACTTGCATATTCCTCAAAAGCAATCTACTTATAGCCTCCTATCCTACCCTTTTACTTTTCCTCTTCCCTCCCACTTAATCCTTTTTTAAAAAGAAAAAAAGGATCCCTAAATTTAGCCGAGCAATGCCGGTTCCAAAAGGTCGACTATTCTCTTGTGCCATTCTCGTCCTCGTTTCTTTCTCTTCCGTGTCTCACTCTGCCACATTCACCGTAAAAAACAACTGCCCTCACACCATTTGGCCGGGGACGCTAGCCGGGTCGGGGACGCCCCCGCTCCCCACAACCGGGCTCCGACTCGACTCCGGACAAAGCGTGAGAATTCCTTCGGTCCCGGGCTGGTCGGGTCGCATATGGGCCCGAACGGGCTGCACGTTCGACGCCACCGGCGCCGGAAAATGTCTCACCGGCGACTGCGGCGGAAGGCTCGAGTGCAGCGGCAACGGAGCGTCCCCGCCGGCCTCGCTCTTCGAGATAACCCTCGGAATGGGCGACGACAATGACTTCTACGATGTCAGCATCGTCGACGGCTACAATCTGCCACTTGTCGCCGCCCCCGTCGGAGCTTTCGGGCGCTGCAACGCCACGGGCTGCGCTTCCGATATCAACACGGGTAAAAAAAAAAAAAAAAAAAAAAAAAAAACTAAACCGGGTTTTCGAAGAATAGCGAGCTAGCTTTTCGGGTCGACCCGTTGAAAGATAACAGTTGTGAAACAGGTTGCCCGAAAGAGCTTCAAGTGGTGGGCGGAGAAGAAGGGGCGGTGGTGGCGTGCAAGAGCGCGTGCGAAGCGTTCGGGCTCGACCAGTATTGCTGCAGCGGACAGTTCGCGAACCCGACGACTTGCCGTCCCTCGTTCTACTCGGCCCTTTTCAAGCAGGCTTGCCCGAGAGCTTATAGCTACGCTTTCGACGACGGAACCAGCACTTTCACTTGCAAGGCTTACGAGTACTCCATCGTTTTCTGTCCGTACGACACCAGGTAAAAAAAAAAAAAAAAAAAAAATTGTGTTCTTCTTTCTAACCCAATTTTCTCTGCAACTCGGAAACCTGATTGTTTTCTGGACAGGAAGAGAATCTCCGACGGCCCATTGTCGCCTCCTTCGATCGCTTCATTGCCACCACCAACGATCGATCCATTGACTCCTCCGTCGATCCCATCGATTGGTTCATTTCCACCTCCACCGATCGATCCATC
Organism: Urtica dioica subsp. dioica; assembly: GCF_054948205.1. NCBI lineage: Eukaryota > Viridiplantae > Streptophyta > Magnoliopsida > Rosales > Urticaceae > Urtica > Urtica dioica. The sequence continues at coordinate 22,851,158 of NC_142767.1, forward strand.
GACGCCTCCATCGATCCCACCAATCGATCAATCGCTGCCACCACCATCCATTGGTTCGTTGACTCCTCCGTTAATCGATCCATTGACGCCTCCATCGATCCCGCCAATCGACCAATCGCTGCCACCACCATCCATTGGTTCGTTGACTCCTCCGTTAATCGATCCATTGACTCCTCCGTTGATCGACTCGTTGACTCCTCCGTCAATACCGATAGAAGACCCAAGGCACGGGGAGTCTGTGAGGATGGTTTCGTCTTCCGTGACGCACTTGCCTCTTCTGAAGCTGACTCTTCTTCTGATTGTTACTCTGATCTCGTCGGGTCACTAGAAAGCCTGCGAGCCATAGAGTGGTCCTGCAAAAAAGGGACATTGTCACATGAACAAGAGACGAAGCACAACAGAAGGAGCAAGGACGTCTAATTGTTCGCATTAAGTGCAGTGGAACCGATCCATTGGCTTGTGTCCTGTTATCATAAATGTACAGTCCCATTAGTTCAATTCTTTAGACAACATACTTTTTAGGAGAGATAAAGCTTCAGATAAATGTTTTAAGATGTGTACTCATAGAGAGATCAATTTTTATTGGTATTACTAAAAGTAGAGAGAGATCAAATTAATTAAAACTAAAACAAATGTATTACACACTGAAATAACTTGGCATCTATAAATGGAAATGCATAGCATCAAATGCTGTTATTACAACATAAGCTGTTCCTAAGCTTATATGTTGTAGACCAACCACTCCTGTCACCTATGAGTTGTAAAAATTCCGTTACTTATGATTATTGAACAAGAACAAATGATAAAGTGGATGTAAATTATCATTTCTTGGTCTTGGCTTTCTTGGAAGGCTGAGCTTTCTTTTTCTTCTGTGGTTGCGACTTTCCTCCAGCGGCTTTACCTCTTTTCCTTCCAACACTCTGCCAACAATATTATATATATGTAATAAGGATTTAAATTCTTTAATTATTTGAAGATACTCGGAATATCATAAAAGTAAAAAAAACATACTGATTTCTTCTCGGGTTTTCCTTTGCTCTTTCCATTAGCCTTTGTCTCGCCATCTTCGTTGGTTTCCTGACCTATGCCTTTTGGAACTTTGTCAGCCTCTTCATCCGAGTCAAATGAGAAGCCATCCAATGTTCCTATCATAGAAATCAGTGAGACATGAACAAAACAAACATTTAATGTATTTTAACGTTAAATGTAAAGTTTAAGAAAAAAGGAGAATGACAAAACCATAGGCCCATAAAAAAGAAGTCATACCTTCTACCATTGTTTCAGCTTCAAAGACATTTGATTGTGGCTTCAGCTGAATGAAGTCATTCATGATAGCCTCTATCTGAGCAACATAAACAGTTCAGGGTCAATTACTTAACATTCTATTCGCTCTTTTCCAATGATTGGAAGTGCTATGGAACTGATGTGGTAAGAAACGATGGCTAATGGAGCTTGGAAGTGCTTTACCAATTAACAAATTAACAGGAGCAAAGACGAGAATACAAAAAGTAAGAAATCCTAACCTTAGCCTCTGATTGACCAAAGCTAACCTGTAAAACAGTAAATTAGTGACACATGCACAGCATAATGTTGTCTAAGAATCACAATAAGTACAATGAATGTGTAACGTGATGAGGTTGAATATGAATAGGGTAATATAGTTTTGAAGTTATAAGCAATGAAATGAATGGCTTTGAAAAGGAGACAGATACATACAACACAAAATGTCCTGGACGGAACGATTGTAGTCTTGTAAATGGTTCCTGAAATAAAAACCAACTAGAAAAATTAGATACTTGTTGGCTTAGATGAAAAAAGATTGGTTAGAATGGTTCTGGAAGATCATGGGTAATGAACTAGGGAATACACTTTGAAAGGGTACGAAGACGTTCAAAAAAGAAAGACAAACAATACAAAATAATTTACGCAGACACATACTGGTTCATGATTGTTACTAAAAAAGAACAGAAAAAGCCTTGGTTTTGTCTAAAATTCCTAACATGCTGTTAGGAACCTAAAGTCAGGAAAATCATCTTCTTGTTTCCTAGTTTGTTAGTAATACATTACCAAGGTTCCTATCACATGCCCACCAACATTCTGCCACTACGCAATCAAACATCATAATCATAATCAGAATGACAGAAAGCATGCCTTTCATATCCAAATACATCTCATGATCTCCAGATAGTGTATCAGAAATTACAACTCGTCCAACAGAACCCATATCTCCAGCCAAATCTATTGAATCCCCTTCACACTCAACAAGTGCCTACACAAAAATAGAAAAAGGACAGGTGTTTGCATGATCAAATAATTTTTTGCAACTTTATATGAACAGTAAAGCTTGCCACCCAACACTTCAAACTACTTACTATGATATACTGACTGAGATCACTAGGCGTTCTCATATAGAATAATAGAATAAAAGTCAACCAAACAAACCTTTGTTCGTTGGACTTTATCAGAGAGCATCAAAGGCAATCTTGCAGAGGAGACCTGCAAATAAAATAAATAAAAATAAACAATCGGGTCCCATAATAATGTAAGACAATAATAAGATTATTTGATATGAATCTCTTGGTAATCATGCTTTTACCCGAGATTCGACTAGCTTTTCAGGTGCTTCTTCCTCTGCGACTTCCACGTCACTACCATCTCCTATTTTTCATTTTATATTATGTGCGTGAGAGAGCGATATGCAAAACTTATTGTAGTTCAGTACTCTATCTATCTATTACAACCAACTGACAAAAGTCCAATTAGTTCGTACCTTCTCTTTTCACATCTCTCTTTTTCTTTTCTTTTGTAGACGGATGGGCATCACCTTCTGGCTCATTCCTTGAAGATTTATCTTTAGCAGCCATCTTAGAGGGACTTTTTTCATCCTTGGTCTCGCCTATTCGTTCGGAAGATCTACCTCGAGCCGTACGATTCCTTCTTACAGGGCTATTTTCGGAAGATTGCTCGGAATCTGATGACAACGACAGCACTTCATGTTTCAAACCCTGTACATGCCGTTCGTTACTTATATTATGACAGAGAAATTAAAAGGGTAACGAAAATAACGACGTGTCAGAAACAAAAAAAAAAATTAAACTTGTATCGGAAGAACTTCCAACTTTTACTTTCTTCGCTGCGTTCTTGTCACCGTCATTGTCACCTGCATCATAAAATCATATCAGAATTTCAGAATCTATTTACGAATATATATATTCTTTTGAACAAAACACTAAGCATATAATCTCTCTCCTTTACCAAGCTAAGTTATAAACTTCTTCCTCATCATATGATGAAAAACGCCCATTTTACATTCTCCTCGCCATACCTTTTCTTTTCTTGGGCTTGTCGGATTTATTCTTTATGGGGGACGTGTCATCTTCTAACTTTTTCCCTTTTTCCGGGGACTTCAACTTTGACTTCTTATCACCATCTCCGCCCAGAACTTTCCCAAGATTCTCATCATCGTCCTCGCCTTCAGAATATTTCCTAATAGACAGTTCTTCGGAATCGGTTCTGTCTTCCTTCAATGGACTGCCATCGTAAGCAGGCTCGGAATCGGAGGACAACACCAGCGTCGAGCTAGCTGGTGGCTGATCAAACAAAGAAAAATCCCGATACTTAGCAATCCAAGCAAACAAAGAATTTAAAGAATTTCCATAATCACAATAGAAACTAAGATTGAAAATCTCTTCAAAGTACCTGAAAACTACGAAGCCAATCTGGGGAGTCCTCTCTGGAGCTGCTCATTTGACTCTTCTATGGAAAAATAAATTACTAATATAACTTCTTTCACCGTAACCTAAAAAAAACATGGAGTAATTCTTCATTTTTTAAATACTAGATTCCCAGCTTCCAAGCAATGCTGGTAAAAGAGAACTAACTAACAGCAAAGCACTTGAAAATAGCGAGTTTATCAGTTCGAAATGTTTAGATACCTATTTCCAAAATTTTCACAGAGAAATTCGAAATCCAAGTACAGACTATACTACCAAAGTAACTCGATTCCGACGCTAATCAAGTAATTTATATCAGAAACAACCACAATTCACTAACCAACAATTTCCATACTCTAACATCAAACAAAGAAAAAACGATCGGCGAAAGATTGAGATCCCAATTCCGTTGATTACATGAATCTCCAGCCATTACAAGAACAAATTAAAGCCCTAAGATGGTAATGCTATCGCAAATCCAGATTAGAAGATAGAAACTATCTGCGCAGACCAAGTGTTCGATGAAATGAAAGAGTAAAAGAGAAGAGGATTCTTACAGAGAAGGTGATCTCGACTTGGAAGGGATTCTTACAGAGAACGTGATCTCGACTTGGAATCCAGTTTTTTTTTTTTTTCCGCCAAAAAATTAAATGCTCTGCAAAAAAAAAAAAAAAAAACGCGGGACTTTTAATGAGGCTTGTACTATTACCGCCCAAGATTAGGGTGTCCATCTCTAAATTGCATTATCACAATTTTTTTTCTTCTTTGTTTAGGATTTTATTAATTATTTTTTTTTAAATTCATAATTTTATTAGCCATTATTTTGTGTAAAGTTAAGTTTTCTTAGTCCTAGTCCTAGTCCTAGATGCCTAGCAATTACCATTTGCATCATGATACGTTGTGAAATTTTCTTTGATGTAAATATCATATCAAATTTTAGCAACTTTTTTTCATCAATAAATATAGAAACTCTCAAACAAATGTCAAATTTAATACGTTTAAAATAGAGAAGATATCATTGTTTACTTCTACACTAATGCTTTCAACTTTCAAGTCGATAGAAAACTTTAGTTAAAATTTTCCCAAAATGTTAATATCCTCCTTAAACGTCTTTGGCAAATTTATTTATTAAATTAGTCATGGACCCATATGTTTTCAGAATTAAGGACTAAGGACTCTTTAAACTAAAAGGATAATTTTGCGGCCAAATGTGATATTTCAATAGTGAAGTGGCGAGCACTTCTATCTACTCAAAAAATAAATAAAAGTTATGCTATTATTTTATGAAAGTACAAATAGATTGAATATTAAAAAATGCATGAACATAAATTCAACTGAAATATAATGGCATTTTCTTTTTAAATTTTCAAAAAGAGATATTGAATCATTTTGCTAATTACTTTAACCAATAGCTTGAGAATTGAATTTATTACATTTTTGACTAAAATTAGGGTTATATACTTAATCCCAAAATGTGCATGAAGCTTATACCCACAAACAAACAAACGCTGCCAATATAAATATAAAAATAAAAAATAAAGGAAAATCTCATAAACCCCTTTGTTCTTTTTCATTATCCTCTCGGACTCGGTTCAGAAGCAAGAGCGACGAGATTTCGAAGAAGGCCATGGAACAAGGCAAGCAAGGTGTGGTGGTTATGGCGACGAACCAGAATCCGATAGAGCAGTTGCAGAGCAAGTACAAAGAGTTCGAATCTCAGTTCAAGAGTTGGCTCTCAAAGCAATCCCTGGCCGTCGAAGCCGCCGTGGTCACCGCCACCAGCGCCGCCCAAGGCGCCGCCATCGGAGGCTTCATGGGAACCCTAACCGACGGCGCTGCTTCTCCGATTCCGACTCCTCCTCCGAACGCCGCTCTCACTCCTCAGGCCATGGCTTCTTTCAAGCAAGCTCAGGTCTGCTCTCGAAATTCGAGAATCGCTTCTCTTTGTTTTTAGTTCTAGGTTTTGATCTCTCAACGTAAAGAAACGTCGTCTTTAAGATAAGTTCTTACAAATAGTAGAATTGCTTCGCTGCGATGATGATTTTTTTTTTTTTTTTTTTTTTGGTGTGTAATGGTAGGCTTTATCTGGAGGTCCACTGGTACAAGCTCGTAATTTCGCGGTTATGACTGGTGTGAATGCCGGGATATCGTGCATCATGAAGAGAGTGAGAGGCAAAGAGGATGTTCAGTCTAGGTCAGATTTTATTTTCTATTGTATTTGATCTGATATGCTAAAAGAATTCGACGCTGTATATGTTAGTTGTTTTTTGTTCATGATGTTCTTTGAATTTCTAAGCTAGCTTTGTGACTTGTGAGGATTTAGAATCTTAAACAGGAATTTGTGTGTGTGTGTGTGTGTGTAGTTGTTAATTTTGTGTTTTCTGTAAGTTTCTCTGTGCTTATGTTAGTGTCTAAGTCTTGGCTTTGGACCTTTTCTTTCACCGGAGACTTGGACTATCTGTGTTGACTGCCTATATATATCTTCAATTGTAGGATCTCTATCTGTGAGAGTAAAACCCGAGTGCTTATTTTGCTTCATACATATAACAACCTCATAGTCTTTTGGTGTGTGCTTATTGTATCTTCAGATTCATGATAACGAGTTCTTTAGTTTTACTATTTGGGAAAGAATAATATTGATAAGAGTATATTTGGATTCCCAATGGTTTCTGCTAAGCACACTCTTTGGTATTATTATGCTATAGTGTATCTGTGCTTAATGCAGTTCATTTGAAATTGAGTCAGCCGAAAGGTTTTGCAGTTTTGTCATTACTTTTCGGTCTCTTTAAAATCTATGGAAAGCTCTGTCTTCTCTAGCTTAAGTTGATATAGAGAAATGAAGATGATAGATAGATATCTTCAACTTTAGGATAGGACATATGCTCCGTATTGGAGAGTAAAACCCGTCACTCACCCTTGGTTTGAGCGATATCTAGAGACTTGTGATAATGAATTACGAGGTTATGCTATTTGGGAGAGAATAATTATAATAGTATTGTCAAGTACACTTGGTTATGCTATTTGGGAGAGAATAATTATAATAGTAGTGTCAAGTACATTTGAATCCCTAGTATTTGCTGAGGACACTCATTCTTATTCTTATGAGTGGCGAGAGAGAAGCGTGTACTGTCACTGTACTTGTTGCAGTTCATTTGCTTGCAATCGAGTTATCCGAAAGGTTTTGCAGTATTATAATCATTTATTGATTAATAAATGGACGTTATTGTACAGTATGGTAGCGGCTTTTGGTTCGGGGGCAATGTTCTCATTGGTGAGTGGTATGGGCGGTCCGAACCAGGTCGCAAATGCAGCCACGTCCGGTCTTTTCTTTGCACTCGTTCAAGGTGGACTTTTCCAGGTAAAGCATAAACATCAAATCAAATCGTTGTGTCGTATAGTTAATTCATTATACGTATATCTAAAAGCGCTTCATTATGTGTGTTTATGTAGTTGGGGCAAAAGTTTTCTCAGCCACCGGTGGAAGATATCTTCTACTCCAAAACAAGAAGCATGTTGAGTAAACTCGGCCTCCAGAATTACGAGAAGAACTTCAAGAACGGTCTTTTGGCTGACACTACTTTGCCTTTGCTCACCGATAGGCAAGCACTTGGATCGGATCTTCATACCATGATGATGATGATGAAGATTATGCACTGAATCGTATATAATCTTACTTTGCTGTGTCTTTGTGTTGTTTCAGTGCGCTGAGAGATGTGAAGATCCCACCAGGACCGAGGCTTCTCATCCTCGATCACATCCAGAGGTACACAAACAAACCCATATATACAATGCTTTTACATGTATACACATAAAGACTGAACAAACTTTTCACTCTCTGTTTGAATGATTGCCCTATTATTTTCAGGGACCCAGAATTCAAGGGGAGAAGAGGAAAGTGATCTCTACTTTACTTAGTCAAATTTGTTTGGTGTCATTAGACTATTTCTTTATATCAGGGAAACAAATGATATGTTTTGAAATGAGATAACGTCCACCTTTTATTTTATTTTATTATTATTATTAGTGTTTTGCTTGGTTCTATAAAGATAAAGTTGCCAAGAGTAAATTTATAATTCACTTGCCGTTACAGAAGAAGAAGTGATTTGATAAACGATACTCAAATTGTCTATCCAATCGTATTGTGTAGATAATAACAAGGAACCTTAATAATATTGGGATGTTTTCCTTAAAAATAGATAATTATAATAATTGTGATCTCAACCCAATACCATTCTGTAAAAAAATAAGTTATTTTTATCAACGTTTTGCATAAAAAAATGAGAACATTACAAATTTTTATTTATTTAGAGTAGATGAGAATATACTACTCTTTTCTTTTAATTAATTCATCACCCTGATTTTTTCTTCTTTTTTTTTTAGCAAATCGTTTTTGTGTTAACCCATTTTCTCATTTGGGGACGGAGCTTACCAACGCTCTCTCATCGTTTTCCTAAAAAAAAAAATAAGGTCTCTCATCGTAAAAAAAAATATAAAAAAAAAACTAAAAATAAATAATCTCTTTCCGGACTTTTCAAATGTTATAATCAAAGGATGATATTATGATATTAACAGATATTTTTGTCTAGATTAATTCTTTTGGAAAGAGATTTATGATCGTCCATACAAGAAAATAATTCAATAGAATAGGGGAGAATAGAGCAGCCCAACTTGCTTTGGGACCATTGCTTTTGGTAGTGACGTTGTTAATCGTTTTCTCTGCTTTTTCTAGTGGATTCTCTCTCTGCCCTTTTCCAAGTAAAACCTCACCCAAATCTTTTATGTGGATTTGCGTGGTGTTACATACGACTTGTGAAGCAAACATTCATTTCAATTCCAACCATTGATGTTTTATTTTGTACATATTAACCCCACCAACCACTTTAATGTTATTCTATTTTATTAAATAATATTTGCTCTTCCCGTGACAATATTAGAATTACTAGTAAACCAATTTATCATCGCGTGCTGTTGGTGAGTCGGATCACTCCAATTGCGATGCATGACCGACCTCTATTTATTATTCTACCATTATCAAATCATCTGCTGTAAAAAAAATATAAAATCATTATAATAATCATTATTATAAAATCCATTCGAAAATCAAACCAAATTCGTATCAAATTGCTGGCAGAAACGACAAATGCGACAACAATACTACTAAACTAAGCACGAGCCACTCTTCGGCTTTTTTTTTTTTTTTCTTTTGGACGAAAACTACCCCTTTGAGATGACAATATGTCAAACATAACGATCAACCCTTCAATTCCAATACGTATTCGTGCACGTTACAGATAACAGGCAATTCCAAAGAGGGGTAGAATAGTAATTGGACAGGCTTAGTAAATTATTAGATGGAAAATTATGTGCGTACAGTCTTAATTTTGTAAAAATGCATCTTCTGCGAGATGTTATGTTACACGATGATATTGATAATACAGTAATAATAATACTTAATATTAAATTACAAAACCTTCTTCCCAATTTTTACAGCCACAGAAAAATTATACATCAAACTCTATGTGAGCGAATCGCATCCATGTTTTTCGAGTAATACAGGGAACGAAAAAAACACGACCTATATCACACACAAAAAACAAAAACAAAAACGGACAGCCGAGATTCGATCTCATTAGTCATTATTATACACCGGCAAACAGGAGATCAGAAATCAGAAGCGGAAACGGAAGCCGATTGGAGAAGAAGGTGAGCTCGGGAGAGCTGTTCGGCGAGGGAGATTATGCGAGCGCGATCGGAGAGAGCCTGGTTCACGGCTTCGGCTTCGAGCTCGCCGAGCTGAGAGCAGAGCCGCTCTTCGGCTTCCTCGGCTACTCTGAGCCGATCGCACGCCCTAGCTAGCTCGCTCCTCATCCGCTCCTCTCTGGCTCGGCTCTCCCTCAGCTCTCGCTCCAGCTCTTCGTTCATCCTCTTCAGCCACACCGATTTCGTAGACTCGTCGGAGAATTCGTGTCCGACCATCTGGTTCTTCGTTGCCGCCATGGTCGAACTATTTCTGGAGAGAGAGAGAGAGAGAGATGATAGGTCAGAGAAACAGAGGCTCTCGAGTGTTTCTTTTCTTTTCTTTTCTTTTTCGCTTTGATTGTGTTTCTATTGGTGTGTGGACGTATGAGAAGTTTTAACGGTTTATATAGCGCCAAAAAGCAAGGTGTCCAGGTTCAATGTATCTAGATATTGCTCGGCAATGACGTTTTTATTTTAGTTTTTTTGGCTTCTGTTAATGGAATATTCCGTTTAATGTAATAATTAGTTTGATTTTTTTCCTTCTCTAAAGACTTGAGAGACACATACACAATCATGCGGGGACTCAGCTATTTTTACTTTTTTTCAATTTTTATTTTTCATTTTTGCTTTTGTCAGATTCGAAATCTCAAGTACTTAATTACGGGTTAAGGAAGAAAAATATTGTGAATAAAAAAAAGCCAGCGAAGCACTTGGATCTTTATTTAAATTTTAATTAACATGCCTAAATTAACTAAGAAGATAAGAAGTAACACTGTCTTTCATTTTAATAGCTTTTAAATAGGATATTGTGTTTAATTAAAAGATTATCCAATATCATCCCCTGTATTGGAAAAAGCAAATCCGGAGGTAATAATATAGAGATAGGGAAACAAACAAAAAAGTTAGGGATGACGATAATAATGGTAAAATGTATATGAGAGGTGAAAATAAAAACAAACCCCACCACCACCAGCATACATTTCTATTGTTTAATTTATTTATTTTTTGAAAATATCCATTTAAAAATAAAACTGCCTCTTTAATTTAATTGGAACCTTTCAAATTTAGTTTTTCTATTTTTTTAGTGCACCTCAAAAGTTTTCTTAATTTGCTCCATCTTATTTGTTGAACTTCTCAACCCATGCTTTGATTTTGAATTTTTTTTTTAAGTCCAACTCATGGACATTTTACATGAATATTACCATTTCAACATCCTTTTACCAAAAGCAAGCATAAAAAAAAATTACGGATCTATTAATAAATTATTTTTCAAAATACGTTTATACTTTTTAATTAAATTGGCCGTTGAATTTAGTGATCGACATATTATAAAATCCAACAATTTCGTGATAGACCAATATTGAAATCCAACAATTTTATGACCGATCCGTCACAACATTACGATCTTTCACAAAAAATTATTTGGAGTCATTTAAAAAATAAAGATTTTTTTCCCAAAAAAGAGGAAAATATATTAAAAAACAAACCTAAATGAAGCTTAAAATAGTAAATACATTTATAAAAAAAAGTTACTTGGCCGGAAAAAAATATTGTTTAAAACTTGAGAAAAAACTATATTCACGGTAAAGAATTTAAAGGTGTTTGTAATTAAAAGAAAAAAGAAAAAGGAAAAAAAAAACCCACTACTTGCAATTTCTACAATTTTGTTATTACATTTTGTAAAGTTTGAATTGCGTCTTTTTTTTATGAGGCCATTTCACAAGCAAGCCGTGTGAGAGAAGGAGAGGTAAAAATTATAATTTTAGTTTATTTATATCTTTATCTTGAAATAGGAATTTCTTCCAAGTCTATCTGATGCTATTGGCTAGTATTGAATAAAAAAATCTGGAGTTAATAATTTGAAGGAAAAAAGAAGAAGGAAGAGATCAAAAATAATAGAGGTAAAATGTATGTATGAGAGGTTAAAAACAAGAGCATGAGACCCCACCACGCCACTAATATCCCAATTTAGCTTGCCCGTCAAATGTTTAATACATTGGTTGTTGATGTAATGTGCTGAGTTTCCCAATTTACGCTTAATCTCTTTTTCTGATGTACTTATTGATGAAACTTCTCAAAGTTGTATTTTCCTTTAGGAAAAAAAATCCGTAGACGTTAAATCAACATTCATTTGAGTAATAAAATAAGGTTTGATTCTTATATTTCAACCCTCCATGTTCAACTCAATATCTTATCAATTGAGTTGAAATTTTATATTTTCAACACCGCAAGGCCATAACATCTGCAATAATATTATTTTTTAGTTTGATTATTTCTTTTTAATAGTAATTTTAGTTTGAACTCTTAAATTAAAATGGCGTAATAAACACCACAGATCAATAAGCATGCGCATATTGAAGAAGAATTCATAGTGAAGGCAAGCACAACTAAGGCATAGTATAAAAAATTTGATGCAAAATCAACAAATTAAATAAAATGTTTGAATATAAAATACATATTCAGAATCATACTTGGCCTTGATATATACATACATTTTACAAATAACCCCCAAATTAACTTCGAAAATAAATGTTCAAATTAATCTCAGTGATGTTGTCTTTAATGTATATAAATATATGATTTGAATTCAAATACATTTTCAAACAAAAATAAAAATGATATATTAATGTTATAATCTTTTATGAATCCCACAAGAACATGGAAACGTATATGAAAAATATGACAATAAGATATAGATGTTAGATCCGAATATCACGGGTGAAAACCATCACCTAATTCCATGACCGAATCATGTTTAATAATTAAGAAAGCATAAAACAATAGCGGAAGCGTACCTGATGAATCCATGACGGTTGGTCTTCCAGATCAACACGTATTTCTCTGAGAGTCCCTTTAGTTCTCTCTGGCTCACTCTGACGACGGGATATCAGGAATGACAAGAATGTTACGTGTGACCTGGGGACCAGCCGTATTTATAGAGAAACCCTAGGTTACCCTAGTGGGCTTCCTATTTCAACCCATCACTGAAATAGAAGCCCATAATTAGTCTACACATTAAAGGCCCACAACCTGTTAGATACATTAAAGCCCAATAACCGTACACCAAATTAGATCACTTTTAACGGGCCATCTTTATTGACAGTTCACAACACATAATTATTTAACATATAAGCCCAACGTTGGATTAAAGATCCAACATATTGGATCAAAGATCCAACAATAGACTCCATAGCTTATGCCCAATTGAAAAGAGAGAACAAAAATGGCTTAGTCTGGGTGGTACCAACAATAACTTGTTATTGATTTGTGAGTCCATCATATTTAAGAGAATGGGGTTCAAAATCCACAAAATAAAAAGATATTTGGAATTAGAAGTTAATCACTGTAACTTTTGTTCATAAACGCAAGCAAACATAAGACAATAATGCACACTCAATTTTGAGCACATAACTTATTATTTTGATTTAACCACATAGATTAATAGGAAAAAACATCGAGATCCATAGACCAATTACAAGGTTGTAGATCCTATATATAACAATCTCTAATAGTCTTGTCTTTATTTCTGAAAAAAAAAGAAGAGAAGGTATCTTTATTGGGTCATCCCCTTAAAATATATATATATATATATATATATATATATATATATATATATTGGATCCTTGGAAGAAGCAAAACTCATTCTATATATTATTATATTGACGCTGAGAGTAGAGAAGTGGGTTTCAAACGTGAAAGAGGAAGAGAGTGAATAATATAGGAACGAAATTGAAACGGAAACGAAAGAAAAGTAAAAAAGAAAAACGACAGAAAACTAAGTAACGACAAAAAAATAAGAGACGACAGTAAAATAGAAACGACAGAAAAATAATAAACGGCAAAAAACCGAGAAACGACAAAAATAATACATTAGATAAGAGAAACGACAGAAAAATAAAAAACGACAGAAAAATAATAAACGACAGGAAACTAAGTACCGACAAATAAATAAGAGACGACAGTAATATAAAAACGACATAAAAATGAGAAACGACACAAAAATAATAAACACTGGAAAACGAGAAACGACAGGAAAACGAGAAACGACAACAAAAACAATGGAAAACAAAAAACGACAGGAAAACGAGAAACGACAGGAAACGAAGAAACGACAGAAAATAAGAAACGACAGGAAAACGAGAAACGACATAAAATAGAAAACGACAGGGAAACATGAAACCACAGAAATTGAAGTAGTTTGGGAAGGAAGGGAAGGGAAGAGAGACGTATGTTTCGTGGGTGACGTGGCCAAAGAAGGCGGTGATCTCACCACAGTACAGTACATTCTTTGCTAGTAGAACATAACTCAATGGCATTGACCTAATAAAGTACATATTAGGAACGATAATCCTGTAGCTTAAATCTCTTTTATTTGCAATATGATTTGCCGAAACTATTTTGCGAATTGAAGAGATTTAAGGGAAAGCGGTGGCATTCGAATTTCCGAGAAACCTTGAAGACTTTTTTATTTTTATAAATATTTCGTGCAATTAGAGCGACAAGTTTAAAGCTTGATTAAATTAGTATATTTATGCTTTGTATTTAACATTTTAAAGTAGTTTTGAAATGTCTAGCTGACTTTGCTTTTGTTCAAAAAAATCCGTAGACGTTAAATCAACATTTATTTGAGTAATAAAATAAGGTTTGATTCTTATATTTCAACCCTCCATGTTCAACTTAATATCTTATCAATTGAGTTGAAATTTTATATTTTAAACACCGCAAGGCCATAACATCTGCAATAATATTATTTTTTTAGTTTGATCATTTCTATTTAATGGTAATTTTAGTTTGAACTCTTAAATTAAAATGGCATAATAAACACTACAGATCAATAAGCATGCGCATATTGAAGAAGAATTCACAGTGAACGCAAGCACAACTAAGACATAGTATAAAAAATTTGATGCAAAATCAACAAATTAAATAAAATGTTTGAATATAAAATACATATTCAGATTCTTACTTGGCCTTGATATATACATACATTTTACAAATAACCCCCAAATTATAACTTCGACAATAAATTTTCAAATTAATCTCAGTGATGTTATCTTCAATGTATATAAATATCTGATTTGAATTCAAATACTTAAAAAAAATTATGTATTAATGTTATAATCTTTTATGAATCCCATCAGAACATGGAAAAGTATATGAAAATATGACAGTAAGATATATACTCCAAAGCTTATACCCAATTGAAAAGAGAGAAAAAAAAAAAAAAAAAAGGCTTAGTCTGGGTGGTACCAACAATAACTTGTTATGGATTTGTGAGTCGATCATATTTAAGAGAATGGGGTTCAAAATCCACAAAATAAAAGGTATATGGAATCAAAATTTATGCACTGTAACTTTTGTTTTTAAACGCAAGCAAACATAAGATAATAATGCACACTCAATATATGGAGCACATAGCTTATTATTTTGATTTAACCACGTGGATTAATAGGAAAAAACATCGAGATCCATAGACCAATTACAAGGTTGCAGATCCTTCCTGTAAATAATAATCTCTAATAGTCTTGTCTTTATTTCTGAAAAAAACAGAAGGTATCTTTATTGGGTCCTCCCCTTAAAAATAATATTTATTGGATCCTTGGAAGAAGCAAAACTCATTCTATATATTGACGCTGAGAGAGAGAAGTGGGTTTCAAATATGGAGGAAGAGAGTGAAAGAAAAATATAGGAACGAAATGGAAACGGAAACGAAAGAAAAGTAAAAAAAACGGAAGAAAAATGAGAAACGACAAAAATAATACATTGGATAAGAGAAACGACAGAAAAATAAAAAACGACAGGAAACTAAGTACCGACAAAAAAAATAAGAGACGACAGTAATATAAAAACGACAGAAAAATGAGAAACGACAGAAAAATGAGAAACGACAGAAAAATAATAAGGTGAAAAACGAGAAACGACATGAAAACGAGAAACGACAAAACAAAAAATGACAGGAAAACGATAAACGACAGGACACAAGAAATGACAGAAAAATAAGAAACGACAGGAAAACGAGAAACGACATAAAATAGAAAACGACAGGAAAACATGAAACCACAGAAATTGAAGTAGTTTGGAGAGGAAGGGATGTTTCGTGGGTGACGTGGCCAAAGAAGGCGGTGATCTCACCACAGTGTAGTACATTCTTTGCTAGTAGAACATAACTCAATTGCATTGACCTAATAAAGTACATATTAGGAACGATAATCCTGTAGCTTAAATCTCTTTTATTTGCAATATAATTTGCTGAAACTATTTCGTGCCCTTTCAGTTTCCCTCTTCTTCTTCTTCATCTTCTTGCGTTCAAAACTTAGCGTTTTGATCGAGTCATAGCTTTAAACTAGTCGTTGAAGAAACGACAATGGAGTCCGCGTGTTGCCCTTTCTGCGACCTTCGTGTTCCTTTTTCAGAAATACAACGGTTTGTCTTCTACTCCGAATCAATTGCGTTCTCGTGTTTGTATGTCTACGTTTGAGTGTATAACTATGCGTATCTTGTATATAATGGTAGATTTATATCATATATATATATATATATATATATATATATATGTATATATCTGCAGACACGCCAATAGTCATTTTGAGGACGAGCAAGAACAGCAACAACTCGCGATAGACTTTGAATTGGCTCAACAATTGGCTTCTTCTCCTTCTAATTTTCCTCAATCTCCGGTACTTTCGACTTCAGAAATTGAATTTTGGATATCAGTCTGAGCTAACTAAGATTCATTTTATCCATAGCCCTGCATCTACTAAAAAAAACTTATTATTATAAGTGATGTCCGAGGAATATCCCAATTTGAGGGCGTTTTACTTGGTGACGCACAAGTTCGATGAATTAGATGTTGATTTTAAAAAAAAAACTTAATTCTGCAGAAAAATCAAGTGAATTGTGACTTTGGGTTCGAGGAAATTTCTAGTTCCTGGCCCGGTAGTCTCGGCGAGAAGGCCAATCGGCTAATTCATTTGCAGATCAGAAGCGAATTTCGTAGAATCGAAGGCGGTCTAATGGTCTTGTTGAGGAATCGTTTGGAATCGGAACCCGAAAACACGACGAGCATTTTGTCGGGCCACGTGGACCACTTCGAGAGCCTCGAGTCCGAAGATATCGGATGGGGTTGTGGGTATCGCAACGTCCAAATGCTGAGCTCGCACTTGCTTTCCCGACGGAAAGAAACCAGGCAAGCTTTGTTCGGCGGGTCCGGGTTCGTTCCCGATATCCCGTCGCTGCAGAGATGGCTCGAGATCGCTTGGGAGAGGGGTTTCGATGAGCCCGGTTCAGAGCACTTCGAGAAGAGAATATACGGAACCAAGAAGTGGATCGGTACCACCGAATGCGCCGCTCTTTTGCGCTCTTTCGGGCTCCGAGCGATGGTCGTCGATTTCGGTCCCAAAGAGTCCGAGTCGCTTTATCTCAGCGTTCCGGGCTCGAGCGTTGGAGAGAAAAAGAAAGGGGTCGAGGTACGCGGGCCGATGGATAAATTTGTGGTGCGAAAGAATAACGGTTCGACTATGGAGATCGGTGAATCTTCAGGCAATAGCAATAGTGGTGGTGGTGATAATTCCTCGAGAGAAAGTAAAGGTCGGCAGATTCTGATTGACTGGATATGGAATTACTTTGCTGGTAAAAAAACGATTAATTCTGGCAATCGCCGCCGGGTAATTGAAACCGAGAAAGCGTGAGTCTTTATCTTCTGATTATACTTTTATTTGACTTACTACTAAGGTTGATATTTTGAGTGTTGTGGATAGGCCGTTGTACTTCCAACACAACGGGCATTCAAGGACCATCGTCGGAATTCAAGTAAGCTATCAACGCAAAGGAATGCCACAATACAATCTCTTGATATTGGACCCTGCTCATGTAATCTAAATTATCTACAAGCTTTTCCCAAACTATGTGGGTAAAAAACTTAAGACAATGTCAATCGTTGGTTTTTACTTTTCTATTGTTTCAGAAAACTGCAGCCCTGGAGAAATCGTTGAAGCAAAATGTAGGATGGCAAATGGCTATAAAGAGAGGAGTTCATACGCTAAAGAAGCCACAATACCAGGTTTTTTTTTTTTTTTTTTTTTTTTTTTTTTTTTTTAAGAATGTGGTTTGACATAGTTGTTGCATTCAGCTGTGTTATGTTGATGATGGAATAAGTAACGGGGAAGAACTTGAATCGCTCAAGACGATAAACAGCACGTTCTACGAAATCTAGGGACTGACCAAAATTGTGTCTAGAAACTCAAATGAAGGTCTTTCAAATGAATCGCCAAGAGAGTAAATCCGGATGCATGGTTAGCAATTTGCTTTTGTTGGTATAACTGCGAATCAGCCATTCCAGGGCTCTAATTTTTAAAATTCACTCTTGGTGTTTACATTACAGGTAATAATTGCAGGATGAACTTTAGAATAAATATGCTTGTTCTTATTCTTTTATATTTACTTAATGCAGCGGCTTTGATCGTGCATCAGCTAAAGCTGCTCAGCATCGACTAGGACGCGATATTTGGACTAGGATTCGATTAAGCTTCTTAGAACTAATCTCAGCGGTTATATACAAAACGCCGTTATCTATTCTTCTTCGTTGTACTTAGGTGTCCATGTTTGTTAACATTTAAAATATAAATACAGATTCTGTCTCTTGTTATGATTTGGAAAAAGAACACACATGTTTGGTGGTCACGTTTTAGAATTTTTGAAAGAAAAGAATACGTGGTAATTATGTTTTTATTAACTGGTTTCTGAAAATCAAAAAATATGTTACCTTTTTTTCCCTTTAAACACAAAAATAGAATTACCATTTTTAAACACAAAAACAGAATTACCGTTTATTATTTTTGTTACTGCGGTGTTTATAATAATAGGGATGTGTATTTTATTATGAATAATGTATATATATATATATATATATATGTAAAAAAACAAATAAACGGAAAAGTAAAAAAAAAAAACTAATGAAAATAAAGTAACGACAAAAATAATAAGAAACGACAGGAAAAAGAAAAACGACAGAAAAAATAAACGACAGAAAAAAGTAAACGGCAGAAAATCGAGAAACGACAAAAGTAATACACTGGATAAGAGAAACGACAGGAAAAATAAAAACGACAGAAAAAAAATAAACGACAGGAAACTAAGTACAGAAATATGAGAAACGACAGAAGCTAATAAACACTGAAAAAAGAGAAACGACAAAAAAAACATTGGAAAATAAAAAATGACAGGAAAATGAGAAACGACAGGAAACAAAGAAACGATAGAACACGAGAAATGACGGAAAAATAAAAAAACGACAGGAATACGAGAAACGACATAAAATAGAAAACGACAGGAAAACATGAAACCACAGAAATTGAACTACAGAATTCACTCTTGGTGTTTATGATGAACTATAGAATAAATAAATATGCTTGTTCTTATTATTTTATTTTTACTTAATGCTGATATTGCATGATTAATGCTGATATTGCATGAGCTAAAGCTTGCTCAGCATTGACCATGGTTGGACTAGGATTCGATTTGGGGGTGTGAGTCGGGCCTTAGCTGCTTAGAACTAATCTCAGTGGTTATATACAAAACGTCATTATCTATTCTTCACCGCGGCTTGGTGCGATCCTTGCCGGGCCGTCGCACCGATTTTCGTCGGCCTCGCAAAGAAGCACCCGAGGCTCGTTTTCCTCAAAGCCGACATCGACGAGGCCAGGGACGCCGCGGCCCACTTTGACATCTCCAGCGTCCCCACTTTGACATCGTCTATGGCTTGTCCACTAAATTTTTACCTTTTCTCTCTTTTTTTTTTTATTGGAATGTATAAACATGTTTCGGGTCTGCCGTTGCGTTGCTGAGACTTCTTTGCCTCTCTGTCATCACTTGCATTACTATTTTTATGTATGTGTAATTTATTTCATTTGTCTGTTGACGACGAGAGACTTCATTTTTTGCGGGACATTAATAGCTCTCTCACTCCGGGAATTAGGACTGGTTTTAGAGAAAATTTAGGTTTGTATAATTTCTGATGCAAACAAATCGGATATAAAGTCGATATCTATCCTTAGGTTTATCTGTTTTTTTTTTCCCATAATTTATTCCCAATAGTGCACTTTGAGCTTCATTTCCAGTTTTCCGAGTCTCGTTGTCTACTATTCTAAGAGCCTTTGTTTCAAGCATTTTTTTTAGTAAAATGAACCAATATTATGTTTTTTTTTTCTTTTTTTCTTTTCCTTTATAAAACACAATCTTAGTTGTAGTTACTTTAGTTGTACTTGTACTGAACCCACGAAGTTTTGTGTTGCATTTTTAGTTCATCATATGCAAATTATTTCTCGTACAAGATGAGCATGAAAATTAAAAGAACCTAACCGAAAGAATTGGTATGCATTTCCAGCTAGACACTAAAAATAAACTTTTAGAAGGTAAAAATTATTAATTTGGTATTATATAAATAAATAAATAAATTTGGGTAAGCTTATAATTAATTTGCAGTGTGAATATTACTATTTTTGAAATATAAATACAAAATACCTTCGCGCTAATTTTATTAATCAAACTATAGATGAATGTAAAGTAATTACAAGGAACACTTTTCAACACTAGTGGAAGAAATGTAGAATTATCTTCGAGTAAAAAAAAAGGTAGGAATAAATGAATGCAAAAGCCAAAAGTGGAAGGCAATCGCAAGCATAGTTAGTCCAAAAGTTGAGCAATTTTCTAGCAATCTATTGGAAAATAAAAATATTCTTGTTTTTCCTCATACGGTATTACTTTATTTCTATATACTTTAATTGTGCTCATAAATGTTTGTTACAATACTCATTTCTTATGGAAACTGTTTTTAATATCCAAGAATGAAGCTAGTCACAAACATGGGAAACTGTTTTTATTATGTACTAATTAATTTATATTTTTACTTTTTTTTTACTCTTATTAATACCTACTTAACTCTCTAAATATTATTATAGATTATAGTATTTTTAAATTTTGTATCATTTTTCTAGTATTATATTATATGTATAATTGTTATTCATTATACAATTTTATTATTGTAAAATGCCTATGATCTTTGTATTATGCAATATTATGCTACTGTGACATAATTGTTTTTAGTTGGCTACTAGCTATATCACTTTTTATTTGCAACTTTAACAAATTTATGTCCAATTAGATTAGAGATGGGTACCAAGTTGCAGCCAATACCCAAATTATGTTATATAAATATTTTCGATGATGTTCACATGTTTTTTTGCTACTGTCTGCATTTTTTTTTATGTTATTGTTAACATTTTTCTACGCTACTGTTTGCATTTTTCTACGCTATTGTATGCATTTATCTTTGTTACTATTTTTCTTGACTAATGGCTATATATTTTTTTTGCTTATGTCTGCATTTTTTTGTTGATAATGTCTTCATTTTTATTTGCTATTGCCTGCATTTTTTTTTTGGTTGTTGTTTGTATTTTTCTTGTCTAGTTTATTATAAGTAATTGATTTTTATTTTTATTTTTTTTATATTATAAGTATTAGAACAAGGTAATTTGTTGTTTGTATGAAATGACAATTTTTTTGGACGAGATGTGTAACTAAATTAGTTATAAACATGGATTATTTGGAAGACATGTTCTAAATAGTGTTAAATGCCTATGAATTTGGATTATGTAATTTTTTTCTCTACTGAAACATTACTATTTTTAATCTGCCTACTGTATCAATTCCATAAAATAATGAATCCGTGGGTAGAATAAAATAACGGCCCGAATTTATATTGCCAATAGAGTGAGTCCATAATACAAAATCAGGGTCTATACTCGTTGTTGTGTGTGACTTGGAGACCAAGCAGCTCTACACTGATTTTATTTTTTTTAAAGTAAAAAAAAAGGAAAGTTATTAAACAGGACAGGTGTCTCAAAATTAGGACAGCGTGAGGTAAAGCTGGCCATATGGAACCCGGGAAATGGGATCCCCTGGTCCCGTCCCATATTTTGCGGGAAATGGGACTCCCGGGACCGTAAAAAATGGTACCGGGAAATCCCGGAACCATTTTCCACGGTACCGGGAATTCCTGGTACCATATTTCGCGGTTCCGGGATTCCCATATTTCCCATATTTATTTATTTTATTTTATTTTAATCATAAATACATTTAAAAATAAATAAAAATTCATATATTTTCAATTAAAAAAATACAATATAAAAAATACGGTACTAAACGGTGCTAAACGGGGATCCCGGTTCCGTCCCATTTCCCGGATGGTTCCGGGACAAAAGTCCCGGTACCATATTTTATAATATGGATTTTTCCCATTTCCCACATGGTACCAATAATACGGGAAACGGGGTCCCGCGGGATCCCATATGGCCACCTTTAGCGTGAGGACTAAGCAGCCCAAGAAAGAGAAAGACAGCTGGCATTACAAAAAAGGAAAGCTCAAAGTTTCCTTTTCTTTTTGAGCGAAAAAAACAAAAGAGGAAAGAAAGAGGAAATATAAAGCCCACTCCGCTATTTCATATTATAGCGCCAAAAGAAAAACAAGAGAAGAGAGAATCGGAGAGTGAGAGAGAGTTTTAGAGAGAGAGAGATCTAAGCAACGGGAAACCCTAGAGGGAAATATTTCGCCGTAGAAAGCGCGGCGATCGAGAAAGTGCGGCGATCGAGAAATGTAACATTCTCGGACCACTGTGAGTCGGAGAGTGAGAGAGGGTTTTAGAGAGAGAGAGAGAGATCGAAGCAACGGGAAACCCTAGAGGGAAATTTTAGAAAGCGCGGCGATTGAGAAATGTAACATTGTCGTTCTCTCTGTTGTGGTCCTCCTTCGCCGGTAAGTTCCTTCTCCGATCATCTTATGGTTTCCCGACGATCTTTGCCGTTGGTTTCAGATTCTATCGTTTGTCCTAACCTTCAAATGTTGGTGATGCTAGTTTGAATCGGGGTTTCCATCTCTGTTCTGTGGAGAGGATCGTGGGGCTAGGGTTCTACGCTACGAAATCTGGTTGGGGCCGAGAGGGAAAACCTAGGTAAAATCTATTGGAATATTGCTCGATATATGATAAACCGATTTGAGATGTTTCAATAACAGTTTAAGACCCTTGCAATTTTATGATGAAATGCTTACTTTGTATAAGAACTTGTTGTTAGCATCTTACTTTGATCGTTACTAGAAATCATATTCAATGAATTGTTTCCCCGTCTCAGGTCCTCTTCTGAAAATCTCTTCCGATACACCAAAAGAAAATCCCACGCCAAGGTTTGTTGTTATTCCAGACCCTTGTTTAATCAGGTTACATTTTGGATATTATTTTCCGTCCACGGTCTATCCCATCCACAATAGTATTTTACTTCTTCCGTTATGTAAAAACCAATTTGTTTAACTAATATGAGTATCAATTCCAGTTCATATTCACTGAATTGTTTCCCTGTCTCAGGTACTACTGGAGTGTCTGAGTTCACTGGCCGATGTTCAAGAAAGTTCCAATGAGGGTATGTCTCTAACCACTGATTTGACATGAACGTCATACGTAAGTCTCGTCCCCTCTCTCTCTCTCTCTCTCTCTCAAATTTTGTCTGTTTGGTTGAGAATTTGGAACTGATCTTTGCTTTATTTTGGTGTTGTAGGCCCTGAACCACACAAGTCCCACGAGTGCTTGCCTGTGTTTCTGAATTACACCCTCAACTACTGTGAAACCCAATGATGGTCAACCCGTGATCAAGAAAAAACCATGCTGACCAAGCTGAAGCCGAAGCCGAAGCTAACCCTGCTGATCTACAATTTCGTGCCTCAGTCGCTGAAGTCAGAGTTTTGCCCGACCGTCACAGGAGGCACGTTCCAACTACTTTGTTTCTTTTAGTATTTGTCACTCCAGGTGCGTATTGATCGTGTTGCATGAAATACATTGTTTCTTTTCCAGGTTTTCTTTGAGTTTCTAGTAGCAAACAAAAGTGTAGTGTGCGATGCATTATCAATTATTTTATTTTTTGTTATAAAGGTCAAACCAAGGCTTTTCTACCTAGGCCAGGCTACTCTTGAGCTGTTGAAGTGGAAGGTGTTCTGGGAAACTCATCTAGCAGAGGTTTTCTCGGCTGATGATTCAAACTGGGAAACAAGGAACTTTTACATACGGGTGAGTACTCTTGAGTTTCCTTGGCAAGAAAATGAATTCCCTAGCTCTTTATGCATCATGTAATATCTTTTGACTACGCTTATATATGGGGCTCTATTACATTCAGACCTCCACTCTTTCGACTACAGAAAGTCAACAAATGCGGAGTACTGTTGAGAAGTTTCTTGTAGATAACCAAACTGAGGTGATTAACTTTTCTTAATTATTGTTTCAGACAACGCATAATTTCGAGAGTAAGGGTTAAGGGAACCGAATATGGGTCCTGTTAGCTCTTGGATTGCCCCTTTGACGTGCACGCTCATGCTTGACAGCCCCTTTGACTTCTCCGCTGCACCAAACACAGCTACTTTCATCTTCTACTCTATATTCCTATTTTTATTCCTTCATGAACTTGCCTGGATGACAGGGTCGCTGATGTGACCTGGCCCCGGAAGCAGGGACCGTGCTGGTGTTTTGAGTGTCGATGATTTCAAGCAGCAAAGACACGGCTGTAATCACAAGTAGTGAGACATGTAAGTATAATCTTACTCTTTTTAGTCTTCATGATATTAATAGTCCATGAGTGTTGGCCATCATAGAATTTAGTTTGGTCTTGTTTCCTTGCCTCAGGTACTTATGGCTGGAGTTTCTCTGACCGAGGCAGCGTTCAAAGAAAATTGATGAGCTGACCAAGAACCACTGAAGAAGGTATGCTAATTGCTCTGTCCCTTACACCTCTTCATAGATAGTCTATAGGATTCTCAACTTTGACCTTCTTGATTAAATTCCTACATTAATTACAAAATGGAAAATGACTTTCATATTGTTTCTGGTTTCTTATTTTTTTTTTATATATATAAAAAAATGATTGGTTATCCTCCCTCTTAGCTCTTTTGACTGGCTCCAATTTTTTTTTTTAATAGTGCCGGCCGGCCCAAAATATTTGGTGTCAGTCAAAAGTGTTGGGAGAGCATAAGCTATCTATGATTTTCAAATAAAACTATATATGTATAATATATATTTTTTTGCTGGAAGAGTGTGTTGTTATATTCCCCCAAATAATTTCTACCGAAGAATCTAATTTTTGAGATTGGAGTTGAGGGTATTGATTAAGATGATATATTGTATATTGTTTAGTAGTAAATTATTAACAGATTTTACTTGTTTTTTCTTGTCGATATATGAACTACAAGGGCTTGATCTCTCTCTCTCTCTCTCTCCCCTAAAAACAAGAGAGAGAGAGAGAGAGGGTATGTAGGCAGCTCAAATATGAGTGCAGCCATAATTTCAGATGTATGGAAGAAACACCAAAGGAGATTGTTTTTATGATAAAACAACAGCTACCCAGCACTGCCTCGGCTATTAAGGTCCAATTTCAGTCTCTCTCTCTCTCTCTCTCTTCTGATTTGATCGATATCTTTAGGTTTTCATATTAAGTGATTTTTCTTCTGTATTGTTCTCAACTACACAGATGCTGTTCTACTTTGCTGCCACGACCAGTACTTTAACCTCTTGGAGTAGCTGATCTTCACCATCTGATGTTATGGTAAGTAATTTCCTTTTTACCATCAAGAATCAACCACAATCGAATGTTGTGGTGTATACTGCTATAAATACACTTATTCTTACCTATGATTTTATTTTCTTCTCTCAGCCACTACACGAAGCCCACGCTCATTCGTCGTGAGCACAATCTCAAACTGACATAATTGTCAAGGGAAAGAAGTCTAGAATCAGAAGGTATGCTTATTTCCATCTAAAATGTTTTTTTTTTTTCATCATACATCTTAATTAACAATCATCTATGCATAATCTTAATACCAACGATACTTTCATGGATTACTCAAGGGATTCAACTTTCATGTATTTTCAAGGTCTATTATTTTTTTATATAAAAAAATTATTAATTAACCTCGCCCTAAATGTTTTGGCTGGTTCTAAAAAAATTTGTCATAGGGTTTTTTTTTTATTTTTTTTAGGTAGAGGGTTTAGGTTGTTGGGCCGGCTGAGTGTTTAGAAGTCTATTTTTCAGAGTCTGTCAAAGCTTTTGGGGGATGTTAATCAATATTTATTTCTTAAAAAATTAAAAAATACTTATAAAACTATATGTATTATATTATTTTGGGTAAGAATTATATGAAGTTGCATATTCCTTTACGTACTTTCTGTGAAAAAAATGCTTATTTGTTCAACTATCTGTTACATGAAATTTCTAACAAATTTTTTGTTTCTTATCCCACCCCTCAAGTATGAACTACAAAGGCTTGATCCCTCTCTCTCTCTCTCCTAAAAAGAGGAGTGAGGGTATGTAGGCAGCTCGATCACCGAGTGCAGCCACCCAATTTCATTCTTTACTTGCATAGAAGCTCCCACACAAGAGACATTGCCTCGTTACCGTGACGAATCCGATTGAGCCGCCAACTCATCAGCATCCAGCTGCTGAAGCCGATCTCAGAAATCTGAGCCGCCGAGTCAACAACCCGACCCTATCTCGCTCTGTGCTAGTCGACTTCAAAGCAAAACCCAAAAGGTAATGAAAACCTTATCGCCACTCTTTTATCCAGTTTTTTTAGTTTTCAATTCCGATTTTTTAAAAACAAACGTACCCGAATTTTGGTTACTCGTTCAAATGATTGTTCTTAGGCGGCCCCAAGTATGGCGGTTACTCTTCTTGATATGACAGCCCCGCGGATGTTCCAGAAAGCCGAGTCACGGTTTGCGGACGAAGCCGATCTTGGAGATCAGATTAGCCGAGCCAACAACGCGGTCCCACATCCAGCAGGGGTAGAAGCATGAGGACTCCTCAGAGAAAGGTAGTTGTAATTCATGATGATTTAATGTATTTTTTTTCTATTTGCTTGTGTGAGTTGATAACCCAATAAACCTGTCAGTATCGGTAATGTCCAATGATCGTGTCAACGTCGTTCCGAGGATCGTCGCCCAAATCGACTGTAAGTCTTAACCCAGCAAGGAAAATCTGCCAGCGTGACACTCTCGATCCTTGGCTCCTTTGCTGAGCTCTTTGCTTTCACCATGCACTCTAACCTCCTGCTTTTACAGTAAGTTCAAAGCATCTAATAAACAAAGGCCACACTTTTTTTTTTTTTTTTTTTTTTTTTTTTCTGGCTAGGGAGGATAAGGGATTTGGATCTCAGCTTAGTCCAAGTCATTTCATCACTAAAAAGGTAAGAACTAGGATGAGACGATGAGTTAATTAATTACTTCCTCTCAGACTTGTTCACAACTATATCAAATACAAGTAATGTTTCATTGTTTCTTTTATAATTTTCTTTACTTTGCCACTCAAGGGGCTGAACAACCAGAAGTACGGAGAGGTCAGCCAGGAATTCCGCGACAATGGGTTCGTCAACTTAATAGGCAAAAAGCCCTTCATCCAACATTGGCTCCTTGTTAATGTATTCAGTTATGTTGATGCCAACATTGATGCTTGCTATTTTTTTTCCTCAGGTCGGTTATGGTGCCGGGCTGGAATTGCTTTGTTTAATATCAAGGTAAATGATTAGTTTCTTTTCTGCTTTCTATCATTATCACATCTATCACGTTCTTTCTTTGTGTTCAGATATCGCTGGACTCTTCTAGCGTTCAAGAAAGCTCCGCGACCACTTAATCGGGTACGTGAGTTGCTTTTTCCCTAATGTCTCTTCATATGTAGTTAGGTTATGCATCTATGGATAATTTTAATCATTATTCTCTGCCTTGACCTCCTGATTTAGTTCCTACATTAAGTACAAAAGGGAATATAACTTTCATATTATTTCTGGCTTTCTTATTTTTTCATATATATATATATAAAAAAATGATTGGTTATCTTCCCCTGGTTGTTTTGACTGACTATTTTTTTTTTTTTTTTTTTTTTTTTTTTTTTTTTTTTTTTTTTGTCTTTGACGTTTTTTAAGTGCCGGCCGGCCAAAATGTTTTAAAAAAATTTCTTTTTATTTTTGGTCAGTCAAAATATAGGGGAGCATAAGCAACATGATTTTCTAATAAAACTATATATAAGTATGATTTTCAAACAAAACTATATATATATATTTTTTATGGAAGTATGTGTATAGTTATATTCCCCAAAATATTTTCTACCGAAGAATCTAATGTTGGAGATTGGAGTTGAGGATATTGATTAAAATTATTCATAGATGTAATGTCTTCATATTTATTGTATATTGTTTTGGCATTAGATTTCTAACATATTTTTCTCGTGTCTTGTCAATATATGAACTACAATGGCTTGATCCCGAGAGGGTATGTAGGCAGCTCAATTATGAGTGCAGCCACACTTGTTTACTTGCAGATCTATTTCCGGGGTTTGACGAAAGGCCCATTTTCCGCGCGATGGTTTACTGTATTTTCTTCAGGATCGTCTCACAGAGCGCCGAGGCAGACATTACAGCTACAAACACATCAACCCTGTGCCACGCTCAGGCAGACCGAGTCATTGCCTTCCACGTCATCGATCCAGCAACCAATGTTAGTTCTCTCTCTCTCTCTCTATATATATATATATATATCCCACTGTGTATATATATATCTCACTGTATATCTCTTTAACTGACTGTTTTTGGTTCAGATGGAACGACGTCATGTTTGCATGAGAGTTGATGAAAAGCTCATTTTCCGTGGGAAGGGTACGGAATTTTCTTCAAGAATCTGATGCAGGTTTTTTTTTTTTTTTTTGTTGTCGTTTTTGTTTTTTACACTTGAAAACTGATTCAAAGAAATGTGGTCGTTTTTAATTTATTTTATTTTTGTTTATGATTGTTATTGTTTATATTTTTTCTATTTAGGTTGACCTGAAGCTCTTGGTTTGCAGGGGCAAATCTGTCAGGAAGGTCTTATGAGAGAAGCCGAATTGCACTCGTCGGCGGCTGAGTCTCCAAAGGTTTTTCTGCTGCTACTACCGCAAGTTGCTGGAGAGAAGACAACTCGCTACTCACAGGTCGCTCTTGGTATGGACTCTCGATACCCATACAGATTTGATTTTCTATTGGTGTTGCATTTAATCTCGTGTGTAAATACTCAGCTAGGAAGCACTATGGATCTGTGAGACGGTTTCCCCCGAGAATTCAAGACAAGGTAGGAATCCCAGCAGGGGCGATGGGAAGCAGCTCGAGGACGACAAGACTTTGGTTAGTGTAGTTGTAAGTTTTAGTGTTTAGTGCTATGGAGTTTGACTCAGAGTAGTTTGCAAATTGAGTTAGACGTGTATTGTTAATTCTCTATCTTTTTACGAGGTTCATGATCTGTAGGACCAATACAGATTGATATTGAAGAAGCCATCCGCCCCTACGCGAAGCTCGAGAATATGATATCCGGAGAGGTCTTTTTCTCAGCTCCTGGCCAGCTCTGGAAACGTGGATTTCCTGCCACCGATGGCGTCCCCTTAAAGAAGCGATTCACATCTTAAGCTGCGGGTATAAAGAATCTTACTGGTCTGAATAGCTCGGCCCACAAAAGAAAGGTATGTACGTTATGTTCATCTTTATTTTAAATTACTTTTATGTTCATCCTGAAGCGTGCACACACAAGCTGAAAGAGGTTATTATTTTACTTCAACTTTCAAAATTCTAACTTTAGTTTCGTCAATGAAACATTGAGCCTGTTCTACTTTTATATGATGTTTCAAACTCACATGACCACGTGTATAGGTTACTTGTCTGAAAGCACAACAAAGGTCCTTCTACGACCAAACGATTGATGGTCAACAAACTTCTCAATGCCTTCAACTATACTGTCTTTGCGTATGGGCAGATGGTTAAGCCACCAGAAAAATCCACACAATGGAGTGCAGACTAAAAAACAAGGTAAATAAAAATGCCCCTTTTTGTTTGCCAGCCATTTGTGTTACTTCATTTATGTTCTCATGTGCATAGTAACATCTAGCAATTAAGCTCGTCTCTCTTCCCGGGGGAGAGATCGAGTTTGGTAGTGTTAGTCTACTAACAATAACAATAGAACGTGTGAGGGACTAGTTAGGATAAATGTTAGTATAAAAAATTAGAATACAAGCAGAATAGCAGTTTGTTCAAATTGTGCAACTGCCATTTTCTTTTTCCTTATTAAATTTTTAGGTGCGCTGTAAAATATGATAGTAGCTGGATTGTATAATAGTTGGTTGCAGGTATAGCAGCTTATATCTATAATGGTCTGTACAACTTGTGCAACCAATCTCTCCTTTTTTTCATGTCTATTTTTTGCAGGTACTGTGCTACATTCGATTAAACAATAGTTGATGTACATTATCACAGGTTAGAATAAATGGAGTATGTATGTGACATTGGTATTTAGAATTAGAAGCGCACGCACATAACTCTATCTAGCAATTAAGCTCGTCTCTCTTCCCGTGGGGGAGATGGAGCTTGGTAGTATTAGAATCTCGTAGTAAGCTCGTCTCTCTTCCCGGGGGATAGGCAGAGCTTGGTAGTATTAGTCTAGCAATAAGTTCGACTCTCTTTCCGGGGGAGAGATTGAGCTTGGTAGTTTTAGAATCGCACAAACCATTCTCTTGTTTTTATGTCTATTTTTTGCAGGTATGTGCAGATAGTAATTTCTAAACATAAGATCGCCTCTTTTCTCTGGGGTTGAGATAGAGTTTAGTAGTACTAGTCTAACAATAAGCTCGTCTCTCTTAGGGGAGAGATGAAGTTTGGTAGTAATAGTTTACTGAAAATAGAAAGTAAGGGCTGGTGAAGCTTAGTACTGTAGATGTAAATATATTGTAGTTAATTAAGATTATGCATTGTCATTTATATACTGTTCATTAGTATCAATATTTATGTTGAAAAGATTTCTAACTATTAAAATATGAACTACAATGGCTTGATCCCTCTTAAAAAGAGGGTATGTAGGCAGCTCAATTATGAGTGCAGCCACCTCTTTCCCCTTTTTTATTTGCAGGAACAAAAGTGTACACAACATTTTGAGGAGAGCCGCCGATGCCATAAAAAGAAGAGTCGGGTTTGTTTCTTTGGCTTTTAAATATATTTGTGTTTCAGCGATGGACTCTCCTGGAATTGTTGTGAATGTCTTTTTTGCTTGTGTAGAATCAAAGGTGTTATTCCTCCTCTCGTTGAGCTTCTTGACTATCCAGACGCAAAGGTTCAGATAGCTTCTGGTGCTTCAGATAGCTTCTGGTGCTGCCATTTGGACCGTCGCTTTTAAGACGGACGAGAACAAAAAACAGGTATAAAACAAAACCCGAACTAATATTCTCAATTTTCTCTTGCTGGAAGATATACTCAATGTTCTTGGGTCAAAATCGAGTTTATGTATTGCAGATTTTGGCATTACCCACCCTTGTTGTAATGCTGCCATATACTACGAAGCGGTTTGCACTTGCCACATGTTTTCCCCCATGATACTCTGATGGTTTGAGCATTTTTGAGCATTATCTGAAGTGGTCAAGTATTGCAGGTTGGTGTGATTGGTAAACTTGTCCACTCGTCTCCGGATATTAAGAAAGAGGTAAACTGTCTGGTAAATAACCGTATTTCGACTTCTCTCATTGTTTTCTATTTTCTTTTCCCGTGTTTTTTGGTGTTCCTTCTTATTTCAATTGTCATGAATATTAGAACAGATTCATGTTGTACATAGGGGAGCTGTGAAGCCATTGCTTGCGATGCTACAGTCTTGAGGCTCTCAACTGAAGGAGATGGCAGCTTTTTGAACCCATACACGGCTTTGCTTCGGATATCGCCAAACTCTTCTACCGTTGAAGAAAGGTCCACGACCACTGAATCGGGTACGCGACTTGCTCTTTCCCTAACGTCTCTTCATATGTAGTTAGGCTATGCATCTATGCATAATTTTAATCATTATTCTCAGCCTTGATCTCCTGATTTAGTTCCTACATTACGTACAAAAGGGAATATAACTTTCATATAATTTCTGGTTTTCTAATATTTTCATATATATAGATATAAAAAAAAAATGATTGGTTATCCTCCCCTGGCTGTTTTGACTGGCTCTAAAAAAATTTAATGTTTTTTTTTTTCTCTTTCTTTTCTTTTTTTTTAAGTGCCGGCCGGCCAAAATGTTTTAAAAAAAAATTTCTTTTTATTTTTGGTCAGTCAAAATATAGGGGAGCATAAGCAACATATGATTTTCAAACAAAACTATATATATATGTATGATTTTCAAATAAAACTATATTTTTTTTTGCTGAAAGTATGTGTATTGTTATATTCCCCAAAATATTTTCTACCGAAGAATCTAATGTTGGAGATTGGAGTTGAGGATATTGATTAAAAGTATGCATAGATGTATTGTCTTCATATTAATTGTATATCATTTTGGCATTAGATTTCTAACATATTTTACTCTTGTCTTGTCAATATATGAACTACAATGGCTTGATCCCGAGAGGGTATGTAGGCAGCTCAATTATGAGTGCAGCCACACTTGTTTACTTGCAGATCTATTTCCGGGGTTCGACGAAAAGCACATTTTCCACGGGAAGGGTTACTGGATTTTCTTCAGGATCCGGGCCGCGGAGGATCGTCTCACAGAGCGCCGAGGCAGACATTACAGCTACAAACACATCAACCTCTGCCACGCTCAGGAAGACCGAGTCATTGCCTTCCACATCATCGATCCAGCAACCAATGGTAATTTTCTCTCTCTCTCTCTCTCTCTATATATATATATATATGTATATATCGCACTGTGTATATATATATATCTCACTGTATATCTCTTTAACTGACTGTTTTTGGTTCAGACGGAACGACGTCGTGTTTGCTCTCTGTGTGCGAAGGCGTTTGCAATATCAAGCAGGTTTTTTTTTTCGTTTCTTTTTGTTTGCTAACTTGAAAATGGATTCAGAGAAGTGTGGTCGTTTTTTATTTATTTTATTTTTGTATGATAATTGTTGTTTATATTTTTTTTTCATATAGGCTGACGTGAACCTCAATGTTTATATTACTATCAAGAATCAACCACGATTGAATGTTGTGGTGTATAATGTTATATATACACTTTGTCTTACATATTTTTTATTTTCTTCTCTCAGCCTGGACACGAAGCCCACGCTCTTTTTTCGAGTGCCTCGCAGCTCAACCTGTTCCCCCGGTCCATCGTTGAGGCGAAGAAGAAGCTCCGGGTCAGATTGTGATCGAATGGTTCTCGCCGCCGATCAGCACCCAACCTCACTCGCTCTGTGTGAGCACAATCTGAAACTGACATAGTTGTCAAAGGAATGGAGTCTCGAATCAGAAGGTATGCTTATTTCCATCTAAAATGTTCGTTTCTTTTTTTCTTTCCATCATAGTCTATGGATAATCTTAATACGAAGTATCATATTCTCACTTTCGATCTCCTAGTTAGGTTAAGGGATTTAACTTTCATGTATTTTCAAGGTCTATTATTTTTTTACATATGTATAAAAATTATTGATTAACCTCTCCCCTAAATGTTTTGGCTGGTTCTAAAAAATTTTGTCATAGGATTTTTTTTTTTTTTTTTTTTTTGGTAGTGGGTTTAGGTTGGTGGGCCGGACGAGTGTTTAGGCGTCTATTTTTTAGAGTCTGTCAAAGCTTTGGGGATGTTAATCAATATCTATTTAAAAAAAAAATAAAAAAAATTGTATGAAGTTGCATTCATTTATGTACTTTTAATTATTAAGATATATGGTTGATGTATTATTGCCGTACATCATACATATACTTATTGTTAGACTATTATGTTACATCAAATTTCTAACAACGTTTTATTTCTTATCCCACACCTCAAATATGAACTACAAGGGCTTGATCCCTCTCTCTCTCTCTCTCTCTCTCTCTTCTAAATAGAGGAGAGAGGGTACGTAGGCAGCTCAGTCTTGAGTGCAGCCATTCTTGCAGATGCATCAAAAAAGATTGTTGCTTTGCTTCAACAACAGCCATTGAGTCGCTATTCTTATCTTGAGACAATTCCTCGGCTCTCAAGCTCCTTCTGCGAGGATGACCACCTTCAATGCAGGTTCTCTCTCTCTCTCTCTCTCTCTCTCTCTCTCTCTCTCTCTTTCTCCTTTTTGGTTAATATCATTATGTTGTTTTATTAAGTGGTATTTTTCTTTTGGATTTTTACTTCACATATTTTGATCTTCTATGCCGCAATAACCAGCTCTTTGCTATCACTCGAAACTTCAATCGGAGTGGTTGATCGAGAAGTTTTGGTGCGGCTGATCGCGGACAAGTCGGTCAGAGAGAAGCCCATCGGAGTCTGAATGGGGTCCGGAAAAGGCCATGGCGGTGGTCAAGCCGGGCCGTTCTGACAACTGGATGAATCAACACCAGCGAATCAGGTACAATGCTTGCTTGTCCCTAATGTCTCTTCAATAGTAGTGCATGCATTGATAACTAATGTGTTCTTAACTGATACTCTGCATTCAAAGGTGTGTATGGTCTTTCCCGTGGAGTTCGCTTTGTTTATTACTGAGAGGTATAGAATGTGAGTTAATTTGTGCTTTTTGTATTCTCAAGATGTGCTGGATTTACATGAATCTGTAGCTTTTAGTGGGATTTATCACAGGCTGTTTTGTAGAGTGCTTAAATGGATTGTAAGAAAAGAAGATTAAAGCAGTAGTGCTGTTTTTAATAAGAGCTTTTGGTGCTTTGTGGCAGTGCATTCGTGGGTGAACAAGGTTACAGAGACAATAAGGGATCCCAGTGTGGCGGTGAATGTCACTTTCCATAGTCCGTGAAGTCCATATCATCTCTGGTAATGCTCATTCTCGAAACATGTTAAGATTGAATAGGCTTTGTTTGTCTTTACTAGAAATAAGATAAGATTGTTGTGCCTAAAAATCATATTAGAACTAATATCCTTGCATTTTCTCTTGCTGGAAGATATATTCAATGTTCCTGGGTCAAAATCGAGTTTATGTATTGCAGATTTTGGCATTACCCACCCTTGTTCTAATGCTGCAATACTCTTATGGTTTGAGCATTTTTGAGCATTATCTGAAGTGGTCAAGTATTGCAGGTTGGTGTGATTGGTAATCTTGTCCACTCGTCTCCGGATTTTAAGAAGGAAGTTATACTGTCTGGTAAATAACCGTATTTCGACTTCTCTCATTGTTCTCTGTTTTCTTTTCTCGTGTTTTTTTTGTGTTCCTTCTTATTTGAATTGTCATCAATATTGGAACAGATTCACATTGTACAAAGGGGAGCTGTGAAGCCATTTGCTTGCGATGCTTCAGTCTTGAGGCTCACAAGTGAAGGAGATGGCAGCTTTTGCAATCAAGAGGCTAAATCAGGTCCTTACTTAATCTCCTTTAGGCTTACAAGAGAGTTTCAATGGTCAGATTAGCAAATTCTTTGATTGTCCCAGAACCAAATGTTTTGTTTCCAATCTGACCTACTTTTACATATTTCCATTCTTGACTAAGTTCAGGGACCTGGAGTTTTTGAACCCATACGCGGCTCTGCTCCAGAGATCGGTATCGCCGGACAGCTTGGTAAACACAGACTCTTCTAGCGTTCAAGAAAGCTCCACGACCACTTAATCGGGTACGCGACTTGCTCTTTCCCTAACACCTCTTCATATATAGTTAGGTTATGCATAATTTTAATCAGTACTCTCAATCTTGACCTCCTGATTTAGTTCCTACATTACGTACAAAAGGGAATATAACTGTCATATAATTTCTGGTTTTCTAATATTTTCATATATATAGATATAAAAAAAAATGATTGGTTATCCTCCCCTAGCTGTTTTGACTGGCTCTAATTTTTTTTTTTTTTTTTTTTTTTGTAAGTGCCGGCCGGCCAAAATGTTTTAAAAAAAATTTCTTTTTATTTTTGGTCAGTCAAAATATAGGGGAGCATAAGCAACATATGATTTTCAAACAAAACTATATATATATGTATGATTTTCAAATAAAACTATATTTTTTTTTGCTGAAAGTATGTGTATTGTTATATTCCCCAAAATATTTTCTACCGAAGAATCTAATGTTGGAGATTGGAGTTGAGGATATTGATTAAAAGTATGCATAGATGTATTGTCTTCATATTAATTGTATATCATTTTGGCATTAGATTTCTAACATATTTTACTCTTGTCTTGTCAATATATGAACTACAATGGCTTGATCCCGAGAGGGTATGTAGGCAGCTCAATTATGAGTGCAGCCACACTTGTTTGCTTGTAGCTCAGTTTGATGAAAAGCTCATTTTCCGCGAGAAGGGTACGGGATTGTCCAGCATAAAGAAAGGTACGTAATTTATATTCGTCTTAAAGCATATACGTGTGTATCATGGAATAACACACATTTTCTTAAGACTTGTAGTGATTTCAACCTTATTTGTTAACTTTTTTTTTTCTTTCAAGTTTTGTATATACGGTTTGATGAAAAGCCAAATTTCCTACCACATTCAGCTCCTCGCCAGCTTTGGAGACGTAACTTCCGTATAGATCATTTATACTTACTAATTATTTATGTAATAACTCGCGGTAAACCTTGATAAGGTGAACTAGTAAAGTTGAAGCCACGGTTAGAAGTAAGTTGAACCTTGGTTTATCCGCGTTGTACTTTCATAAAATTAGTATTCTGTGTGAGTTCGGTCTTTAATTAGTTGTGGCTTCGTTTCCAAGTTTTTGGTGTGTTTTCCAAAAGTTTCTATTGGAACTATTGGAACCGTAGGTCCAAATCTTTAAAGTAAAAATGTTGGGTTGTTTTTCGATCTCAAATTCTTGAGCTTCCATTTCGCTTAATTGATGCTAATTATTATTATTTATTATTTTTTTTTTGTCTTATTGAAATCAATAAAGGAATTTTTTTTTTTATGGTTATTGCTTGATTGTTTTGGAGAAAAAAGAGATACGTCAGCGGCTCCCAAGTAGACTTACTGGTTTGCCTAGTGAGATCTAGGTTGTTCTTTGACGGTACCAATTTTAACTAAATTAGTTGGTTTAAGCGGTTAAAAATATGGTGGAATTTATTTTCCCTTGTCATTATAAAAAAAAGGAAGAAAAAAGTTATGATTATTTTCATGTTCTTATTACTGAATCTAAAATGAGTGATTCCAATTTAACTACCTATAAAAATAAATTTCTTACTGTCAATTATGATTTTGGAAGGGACTCTAAAGAACCCAAGTCTTGTCATGAACAAAACTATATACTAAAATTGTTTTTGGTTCACTCTCTCTCTCTTAACACAGCACTACACTACTGACTAAACAACTAACCAAAGCTGGTTTCATAATTGCCCATTTAGCTTTTTAGAAAGCATGTTTAAAGTAAACGACAAGGTGGTTCATTTATTGCCATCGTAGTATTAAATAAGACTATTAAATGTCGATGATTTTCTATACCTGAGTAAACGTGGCTTACCGGTAGCGGGACGGGACGGAATCCCCGCTACCGGTAAAGAAGGTAACGGGACGGGAGGTCCCGTTAAGCGTAACGGACGGGAGTCCCGTCCCGTTACTGTAGCTAACGGGATCCGCGGATCCCGTTAGCGACCGTTGCTTTTTATTTATTTATTTTTATTTTTTTTTTAATCTCGGCCGTTGGATCAAAGATCCAACGGCCGAAAAAAAAGAGCCGTTTGAATATGAACGTTGGTTTTATGCCGTTGGAGCCGAAAATGAGGTTTTTTTTTTTTTTCCCACTTATTTCTAAAATCTATAAATACCCCCCATTTCATTCATTTTCTTCACACCTTTCACTCAAACTCTCTCAAACTCTCTCAAACTCTCTCAAATTCTCTCAATCTCTCTCTCT
The DNA here is from genome assembly GCF_054948205.1 of Urtica dioica subsp. dioica. Lineage (NCBI taxonomy): Eukaryota > Viridiplantae > Streptophyta > Magnoliopsida > Rosales > Urticaceae > Urtica > Urtica dioica. Next base: position 22,888,425 of record NC_142767.1, read on the forward strand.
AATTCTCTCAAACTCTCTCAATTTTACTCTCTAAAGCTTTCATTTTCTCATGGCATCATCATCCCACAACCGAGGAGGTCGAAGGGGAAGAGCTTCCCGAGGAGAACGAATGCACCGTTTTGAAGAAAATTGGTTGCATTTGTCTCAAAACGCCCCCGACCCAAACACCCAATACTCTTTCGATCCAAATTATGTTGCTCCTACTTTCCACAATACGGAATTCACCGAAATTCCAAACACACAAATGCCATATTATCCTCAAATGGATCCCGAGCAAGCATATCAAGCACAAATACCGCCATCCGAAGCCGCTTTTCAAGAGTTTCAAGTGTTCGAGGAACATTATCATCAATCCCAAAATCCAAATGAAGAAGAAGACGACGACGAAACCCAAGATCCAAATGAACAACATGATGACGAGGAGGAGGAGGATGAAGAAGAAGACGTCCCACCGCCACCACCTCAGCCTCGAACTCAAGTTCCACGACCTCGACAACGTGAGCAACAAGAGGAGACCCGACAAAGACGACGTGCCCGAGAAGAACAACAACAACAACAACCACCTCAACAACAACAACCACCGCAACAACAACAACAACCTCAACAAGCACAAGCATCACGACGTCGAGCGAGGTCTGTTGTCTGGACGTTCTTTGAAGAGGTGGTTGCCAACGGTGAAAAAGCCGGAAAATGTCACGTTTGTGGCAAAATCTTTAGCGCTCATAACACTAGAGTTGGGACGTCGCTATTGTGGAGTCATCACAGACACTGCTAGGGGGGGACACAATCTGGAGCCTCTACAACCCAAGTAAGTAACATCGATCCTTTAAGATTTAGACGTGATTTAGTTGAATATTTTGTATCAACCGATCAATCTTTTAGTCATATCGAATCTCAAGGCTTTGTTAGATTCATTAGTTCTTTTATTCCAAACGTACAACTAATGTCTAGGAAAGCCTTGAGATCCGATATCCTAAAATGGTTTTTAGGAGAAAAGGAACAAATGAAAGACTCAATATCCTCTGGTAGATATAGCGTAGCCTTAACATCGGATATATGGACCGGTCAATCTAAGATGGACTTTATGAGCGTTGTAGTCCATAACATAGACGACGATTGGAACCTGAACAAACGTATCATAGCGTTTAGGAGGATAGAAGGTTCGCACACTGGTGAGAACATCTTAGATATCATAGTTAGTGTTTTAGCTGAGTGGGGTTTCAACAATAGGGTTATATCTGTGACCTTAGATAATGCCACTAGCAACAACGCCATGATTAGGGAGTTGACCCAAAAACTTAACGCAGACGAAACCCTTATACATCAACGTTGTGCTACCCACATCATCAACCTCATAGTTCAAGCCGGAGCCGCTAGTTACGACCCTTCGATAAACAAGATTAGGAATTACATAAGTTGGATAAATAGTTCAACCTCTAGAGTAGATGAGCTTAAGAGACGGCTTAGACTAAACGGCCTTCAAGAACGCACATTTCACCTAGATAACAAAATTAGGTGGAATTCAACCTTTCTTATGCTGACCAACTTCTTATCCGAGCGTTACGTCGATGTTATTGTTTCTTACATTAACAGCGTACATGGCGAAAACGCTATATCTGATTTGGATATTAGGATGGCTGAATCATTTGTTTCTTTTCTCGACATTTTTTATAAAGAAACTTGTTATCTTTCTGCTGTTTACACTCCCACTTCTTTTCTCGGTCTTCATACGTCGATGTTATTGTTTCTTACATTAACAGCGTACATGGCGAAAACGCTATATCTGATTTGGATATTAGGATGGCTGAATCATTTGTTTCTTTTCTCGACATTTTTTATAAAGAAACTTGTTATCTTTCTGCTGTTTACACTCCCACTTCTTTTCTCGGTCTTCATACTATGACCGCAATAGCTGTGCATCTTGATAAAAATAAAAACGAAACTATTTTTCAAGATTCTATTCAAGCAATGACAGCAAAGTTTTTAAAATATTGGGGGGCTGGAAAGGTTCCATTACTATACGGTTTTGGAGCCATTCTAGACGTCCGATGTAAAATTGGAGGTTTAAATTTTTTTTTGAAATACATAAGAAACCATTTTGTGGACCAAGATTACGTTGCACTTGATCTTCCGAGGATCGTGCAAGCTTTTTTTGATCTTTTCAAGGTTTACGAGGCGAAACTTCTACCGCAATACCGAGCGCAACCTTCTCAATCACAGACGCAATATCCGAGAAGACACCAATACACGAATGTCTTCGTCAACGCGCCCGCGTACAGCCCGTCTCCTCAACAACAAGAAGCTGGGACAAGTCAGACGAGGTCAAGCGCAACCGACGCACGGTCCCATCCGGAGATCCAAGAGTACGATAGGAACGATTGGGTCAGGTCGGACGACGAAGCCATCGACCTCTTGGTTTGGTGGAGGCAGAATGCGAGGAGGTTTCCGATCTTGTCATCTATGGCACAAGACATCCTCACCATCCCAGTTTCAACTGTGTCCTCTGAGGCGGCTTTTAGCAGCGCGGGCCGGATCATCGACGATAGAAGATGCAGCCTGAAACCGGAGATGGTCGAAGCATTGACGTGCGGAAAAGATTGGATTCAACATCGAAATCGAGCACAAGAAACATTCATGTGCTTCGATATTCTAGACGATTTTGAAGTTGATTTTGCAAACGTAAACATAAATGGTTAAAGTATCGTGTATAACAAAGGGATATCCCGGCCCTTGTCCGGGATACATTTTCAAACATTTAACGAGGAAAGGGGTGCTCTTTTTCCTCGCCGTCGCACCTTTTTAGGGGTCGGTGAGGTTTTTTAGGAGGCCCATTTTTAATTTCACATTCTTCTTTATTGTTTTTTTTACCCATTTTTAATTATTTAACAACATTCATATTTTTCATTTCTACCCACTTATTCCAAATCTTTTCACTTTAATCCTTTCATTTTATTTATTAAATTCTTTTTTTTAAATTTTTTTTTTTTTTTAATGCCTAACGGGATCCGCGGATCCCGTTAGACATTTACCGCCTCCGTCCCGTTATATAACGGGACGGGACTCCCGTTCGGCGAATTAACGGGAGTCCGGGCGGGGGTGGGACGGGAGGCGCGGGAACTCCCGATAAGCCAGGTTTATACCTGAGAGAGACTTCTGACACAACGAATCAATCAACTGATAATTTATTTATTCTACTAACTTCTAATCCTAAGCCGCTATTAACACCACAGGGATTCTGTTTCTCGATAGATTACAAAATAGCATAAAACAGGGTAGTTCTTTTATAAGCAAAAAATTATGTTCACTAAATAATTGTATATCTATCAACTCTTTTTTTTTTAATACATAGGGAATAATTGTATATCAACTCACAAGTCCTGCTCTTTGTCATAAATACAGTAACTGAGATATCATGTGACGTTTGCATATCTGTATTTCAGTTTCAGGAACTAAAAATGCACTTTTCCTGCATATTCAAACGAAATATATAATGTAGTGTTCACTCTTCATATATTCATCTATTTAATAATAATAATAATACTCTAATATAACATATGAAAATAGCATATTAACTCGGAAATGACACACTTAGTGGAATCAAATTATATGAATTGGATACCATCCCGTGATTTTAAAAAAAAATTGAAAAACAGACAACCAAAGCAAAGCAACCTAAAAAGAATGTTAAAGTATCAGTAGTAATAAAGATTTTTCATTTTATGATTAAAAGTTACGATCACAACGTACAAACAAAATGTCCAAAATAAGATTTAATGTCCAAATCTGGTGATACATGTCCAATTCACAGCCCTTCCCTTCTATAAAATAATTAATTACAAGCCAGAATAAGAAAACCAAATATTACATTTTTTTTTAAAAAAAAAACGTTATCTTACACAGCCACTGCAAATTCCAGTAATCAAAACCGGGAACCTACAGAGATCCGCGGCCGGCGAAGAAGCCTCCACCGCCGGCGGAAGCACCCTCCCGTCGGCAAACATGACCCTCCCTGTGTCCGTCTCCGTGTCCTCAGCGCCGTAGAAATCGCCGAACCTCCTCTCGACCTCCAGAAACTCCCCCAGCGACGACGGCCTCGCCGCGCCGCCGCCGTCTTCGTCATCGTTGTCGCGGCAGAGGCTCCACCACCCGCGGCGCCTCTCGGCAGCCGCCTTGGTTCTCCGCCGACTTGCTCCGGCGGCGATTGTGGCGGCGGGGGTTTCTCGGCGGCGCTGGGATGGGACGCGGAACGCCGCGGCGGCGAAGGTGACGCCCATGAGCGTGCCCAGGGTTGTGCTCCGGTCATGGAAAAACGACCCCGTCGACTACAACCACGAATCAAAGGAGAGTGAATCTATAGAGTATGTATATGCACAAGCAGTCAAATACACGCATATTATATATATATATATATATATATATATATATATATATATATATTTAAAGTGGTTACCTCGGTGTCGAGATCAGAGGAGGAGATTGAAGAGTTGGTGGGAGAGGAAGGAGGAGGAACGAGATCGTTCGCCGGATCTAGCATCTCTCTCTCTCTCTCTACGAAATGCATTATCAATGTGTGGTCATATCAGTCTAGATAGGATTAAGAGACTTGTGAGGGACGGTCCACTCCAAGCCTCTGCAATAGGTTCACTACCTACTTGTGAATCCTGCATAGAAGGAAAAATGACTAAGCGACCTTTCTCCGATAAGAGCCACTGAGTTGCTGGAACTAATACATTCTGATGTATGTGGTCCGCTCAGCCAACAGGCACGTGGGGGATACGAATACTTCGTTACCTTCACTGATGATTACTCGCGATATGGTTTTGTCTATTTGCTCAAACACAAATCCGAGACCTTTAACGTATTTAAGGTCTTTAGGGCTTTAGTGGAAAAGCAAACTGGCAAAGTGATCAAAACTCTTCGATCTGATCGAGGTAGTGAGTATATGTCTGGAGAGTTCGATGACTTTCTTAAAGAAGAAGGTATCGCTTCTCAGCTTACCGCACCTGGCACACCTCAACAAAACGGAGTGTCAGAGAGAAGGAACCGAACTCTAATGGAGATGGTTAGATCAATGATGAGTTACTCATCACTCCCTCCTTCCTTTTGGGGATATGCCCTCGAAACAGCCACTTACATTCTGAACCAAGTTCCGTCTAAAACGGTTCCTGGTACTCCTTATGAAAGATGGACTGGCCGTAAAGTAAGTTTGGGCCACATCCGAATTTGGGGTTGCCCTACACATGTGCTAAGGCAAAAGACTAGCAAGTTGGCTAGTAGGTCAGAATTGTGCCTGTTTGTGGGATATCCAAAGGAAACCAAAGGTTTCATTTTCTATAGTCCTGAGGACGATAAGACTTTCGTTAGCACGAATGCTCGTTTCCTTGAGGAGGACTTCATGAAGGATGCGAAACCTAGAAGCAAAATTGTGCTTGAAGAAAAGTTGGGTGAGGAAGCTTCTACCTCATCTGTAAGAACTGTTCTTACCCCAACTGAAACACAACCTAACTCATCAGAATCTCGTCAAGTAGTACTTCGACGTAGTGGGAGGGCTACTTAAAAGCCTGACGGGTACATGTCTTATGGAGACTCTCTTGTAGCCGTCTCTGACATGGATGATCCTGTTTCCTATAGCCAAGCGATGACTTGTTCTGAATCAAACCTTTGGCTTGACGCCATGAAAGTTGAAATGCACTCGATGTATGTCAACAAAGTCTGGAAACTTGTAGACCTTCTTGAAGGGATTAAACCCGTAGGGTGTAAGTGGATATACAAGAAGAAAATGGGTCCTGATGGGAACGTCGAGACGTTCAAAGCACGACTTGTGGCGAAGGGTTATACCCAACAAGAAGGGATTGACTATGAAGAAACCTTCTCGCCAGTCGCGATGCTTAAATCCATCCGCATACTCCTATCCATAGCTGCAGCTCTCGACTATGAGATCTGGCAAATGGATGTCAAGACAGCCTTTCTGAATGGCAATCTTGACGAGCGCATTTACATGGCTCAACCAAACGGTTTCGTGGAAGAAGGTCAAGAGACCAATGTTTGTGAGTTGCTTAAGTCCATTTATGGATTAAAGCAAGCATCTAGGTCATGGAATATAAGATTCGATGAAACTGTGAAAAGCTTCGACTTTGAACAGTCAATAGATGAGCCTTGTGTTTACAAGTTAATACACGAAGGCAAAGTTGTGTTTCTGGTACTATATGTCGATGATATACTACTAATTGGTAATGACGTGGGTAAGTTATCTGAGGTTAAGGTCTGGCTGGCAAAGCAATTCGATATGAAAGATCTAGGAGAAGCCGCGTACATTCTGGGTATCCAAATCTTTCGAGATAGGAAAAATCGGACCCTGTCGCTCTCTCAAGCATCTTATATTGATAAGGTGATGGACCGCTTCTCGATGCAAGACTCCAAGAAGGGCCAAACACCCTTTAGGCATGGAGTTTCACTCTCTAAGGACCAGTCTCCCAAGACTGCACAAGAGATTGAAGACATGAGGAAAATTTCTTACGCCTATGTCGTAGGAAGCCTCATGTATGCTATGTTTTGCACTAGACCTGACATCTGTTTCGCCGTTGGCGTAGTTAGCCGTTTCCAATCCAACCCTGGACCCGAGCACTGGATTGCTGTTAAGCATGTTCTTAAGTATCTTCGAAGAACTAGGAATTTGATGCTTACATACTCAGGTACTGACCTGACTATGACGGGATATACCGACTCTGATTTTCAAGCGGATAAGGATTCCAGGAAATCCACTTCGGGATCTGTGTTCATCCTTAATGGTGGAGCTGTTGTGTGGAGAAGTATTAAGCAATCTTGCATTGCTGACTCCACAATGGAAGCAGAATATGTGGCTGCTTGTGAAGCATCCAAAGATGCTGTATGGCTTAGAAAATTCCTTAAGTATTTGGAAGTTGTTCCAAACGTCGACGAGCCCATGACCCTTTATTGTGATAATAGTGGGGCTGTCGCTAACTCAAAGGAACTTAGAAGCCATAAGCGCTCTAAGCATATTAAGAGGAAATACCATTTGATTCGAGAGATCGCGCAACGCGGAGATGTAGATGTGAAGTAGCGAACAGGGTCTTCGACCAACATCGAGAGGGATTAGGCATGTAGGACTACTCACATCTTCTTTGAGTCAAGTGGGAGTTTGTTGTCAATGGTGCCCACAAGAAAAGTAGCAGTGTCTATTTGTGTACATTTGATGTAATATAGTCTCATGAAGACTCTTGCTTGTAATTGCTTATTCATTAATAAAAAGTTGAAACGTTCATTCAATCTTCCTTGTCTGAAGCTTTATGATAAAACATTAGTCTTTAGTCCATAAACAAACTAAACAACTTACGAAGAGACAAATGTAGATTTGCATGAACAAACTCTTCCATTGAGAGTTGAGACTCTATAGTTCTTCTAGGTGAAGTACTAAGTTGTGAGAATGTCATGAGTAACTTTGTGAAGTTCTCATAGATATGGAATTCATGTACAAGATTGCTGAAATGCAATGTATGTCACCTCATGCTTTGTTCCTTGGAGTGTGAATAAATGAACTGGCCAGTGTCCAAATTGAGTCCTGACTCTTTTGGATGAAACAATGTGACTTGTTAGCTCCTCGTCAATACATTGTTTCTAACTTATTCACAAGCGACAAAGGAGTTGAGGAAATAACAGCTAGAAGGGTAAAATGGTAATTTAGTAAATCCCGACTAGCTGATGACATTCATGAAGGGTAAACATATATAATATTCAGTGGATCCGCTCATCATAATTAGGTTGAATTCTTGAGTAGAAAATAAATTCATTTGAACCGAGAGATTTTCAGTGTCAACTCTTTAGTGGAGTCAGTTGGCATTAAGCTAAACTTGGAAAAGGTTTGTGAACCTTTGAGTCCAAGTGTTTAGCTCAAGCTTTGTTCATTTGGGTCCATGAGGTCACTGTCCCGAATCACATCGAGTAGAAATAGTTAAACTGGAAGCTAAGTCAAAACAAAAACGAAAATAGTCAAAAGGGTATTTTTGTCTTTTGAGACAAAGGATGAAATGAATGTCAATACATTTTTTGACAAGTTCATTTGATGACTTAATGTCGCTCGACCATGACTTGATCATTGGGCCTTGTGAATTAATTTCATTTCATAAGAATTTTATTGAAAATTCTTAATGGGTCTTTCACATGTTGTCATGAACAAATGAAGAAGTTTCTAGAAGCTCCTTCTAGATGTGAAATGGGCGCCCAAATACCCAAGAGAAAGAGAGATTATTTTGTGCATAAATGTATCAAGATACTTGCCAAAAGAAAAAAGAGGAAACAAATTTCCTCTATGAGGAAAACATAAGTTCGGCCAACACAAGGGAAAGAGAGAGACAAACTAAATGAGGAAACAAATCCAAGGCTTATTGAAGCACATGTTGCACGTGCAAAGCAAGGGAAAAATAGGAAATAAGATTTTCTCATAAAAGTTTGGAAAATAAGAGGAAACTACTTCTTTCCAAGGCCAACCCTTCTCCTATAAATAGGACTCTCATTCCTCTCATTCTATTCATTCCACACAAGTTAGAGATTGAGAGACTCTCTCTCTAGACATTGTGGCCGAACTCCTCTCTCTCTCTAGTTTATTTTCGATTTTGTTTTGGCACCTAGGTCCTCATTTGACCTAGTGTTTAGCTCTGCGACTTCAAGACTCGTTCTTAAGTCGTAGTGTTTAAAAGTGCCCACTCACTAATTCATTTTCTCTCGAGTGATTTAGTGATAGAAACTTTCGTGGTTGCTCGAGGTGCCGAGGAAAGAAAGAGGGACGTGCTGCGAGGGGAGACGAGCGTTGCAACTTTCTAAGAGCTTCTCAAAGATCCAGCTTCAAGAAAGGTTAGTAAACTTCTTAGCTCATAATAGTTTTTAATTACGTGTACTTGCTCTTTTGTCTAGGTTAGTAAAAAACCGTTTTTACTTGTAAAAGAAAATTTTTAAAATTCCGCCGCTTCCCGAAGCGTTAATTATTTTCTTAAACCCTAGATCGATTCCAACAAAATCATCCGCTCATCATGTGGGATTCTGTGCGGCGAACACCGAAGAAAGATACTGCGAAACCAGCCGAGACTTTGACTGAGACCGTTTTCCACATGATGGCTTAAAATGTCAATCGTTGGTTTTTACTTTTCTATTGTTTCAGAAAACTGCAGCCCTGGAGAAATCGTTGAAGCAAAATGTAGGATGGCAAACGGCTATAAAGAGAGGAGTTCATACGCTAAAGAAGCCACAATACCAGGTTTGAATTTTTTTTTAATTTTTTTTTTTTTTAAGGATGTGGTTTGACATGGTTGTTGCATTCAGCTGTGTTATGTTGATGATGGAATAAGTAACGGGGAAGAACTTGAATCGCTCAAGACGATAAACAGCACGTTCTACGAAATCTAGGGACTGACCAAAATTGTGTCTAGAAACTCAAATGAAGGTCTTTCAAATGAATCGCCAAGAGAGTAAATCCGGATGCATGGTTAGCAATTTGCTTTTGTTGGTATAACTGCGAATCAGCCATTCCAGGGCTCTAATTTTTAAAATTCACTCTTGGTGTTTACATTACAGGTAATAATTGCAGGATGAACTTTAGAATAAATATGCTTGTTCTTATTCTTTTATATTTACTTAATGCAGCGGCTTTGATCGTGCGTCAGCTAAAGCTGCTCGGCATCGACTAGGACGCGATATTTGGACTAGGATTCGATTAAGCTTCTTAGAACTAATCTCAGCGGTTATATACAAAACGCTATTATCTATTCTTCTTTGTTGTACTTAGGTGTCCATGTTGTTTGTTAACATTTAAAATATAAATACAGATTCTGTCTCTTGTTATGATTTGAAAAAAGAACACACATGTTTGGTGGTCACGTTTTAGAATTTTTGAAAGAAAAGAATAAGTGGTAATTATGTTTTTATTAACTGGTTTCTGAAAATCAAAAAATATGTTTGATTTAAATGCTTGTTGGTTCCGTAGCCTCATAAGTCGGCTGATTCCTTTACCTTTTTTTCCCTTTAAACACAAAAATAGAATTACCATTTTTAAGCACAAAAACAGAACTACCGTTTATTATTTTTGTTACTGCGGTGTTTATAATAATAGGGATGTGTATTTTATTATGAATAATATATATATATATATATATATATATATATATATATATATATATATATATGTAAAAAAAAAAATAAACGGAAATGAAAGAAGAGTAAAAAAAAAAAAAAAACTAATGAAAACAAAGTAACGACAAAAATAATAAGAAACGACAGGAAAAAGAAAAACGACAGAAAAAAAGTAAACGGCAGAAAAAAGAAAAACGACAGAAAAATAATAAACGACAGGAAACTAAGTACAGAAATATGAGAAACGACAGAAGCTAATAAACACTCAAAAACGAGAAACGACAAAAAAAACATTGGAAAATAATAAAATGACAGGAAAATGAGAAACGACAGGAAACAAAGAAACGACAGAACACGAGAAATGACGGAAAAAAAAAAAAAAAAAAAACGACATAAATTAGAAAACGACAGGAAAACATGAAACCACAGAAATTGAAGTAATTTACTTCCAGGGCTCTAATTTTTGGAATTCACTCTTGGTGTTTACATTACAGGTAATAATTGCATGATGAACTATAGAATAAATAAATATGCTTGTTCTTATTATTTTATTTTTACTTAATGCTGATATTGCATGAGCTAAAGCTGCTCAGCATTGACGATGGTTGGACTAGGATTCGAGTTGGCGGGCCTTAGCTACTTAGAACTAATCTCACCTCACCGCTCCCTCTCTCACCCCATTTCTCCTCTGCGAGTTCCTTGGCTTAGCTCTCTCACTTGATTCGTGTAAGTTCTTCTTCTCCCTTGCGAATTCTAGGTTTTTGAGCTCTGATTGAATATTTTTGCGTGTTTGAATTGTGAATTTTAGTGTTTGGATGAGTATGATTTGGGTGTTCGTCAGATTCTAACTCTTGTTCACGATTTCTCTAACTTTTTTAGTCTTAACATTTGCAAGAAACAATGAAAATGAATTAAAATATGCCGCCATCAATCTCAGCAGTAAAAACTGGAACAAAACCAAACCCATCATTTCTTTTGTACTAACCTAGAAAATAGCACGCCTAAGATTTCTTCTATAATTGCTTAAAAGGCTTTGCAAGTGACCAAACATGAATGCAAAGGGGATTTTAGCTTTCAAAACATTTGATTTCTCATATGCCTATTCCATTTAAATTCCCATGCCTTGCTCAGTGAGACTTAGACCAAACAGAGCTAATAACCCTCTTAATTTAATATAAATATATATATATATATATATATATATATATATATATATATATATATATATATAAGACACAGCAGCGAAAAAAAAAAGCAAGAAAATAATTCATACGTTACTGCGCTATCATTGTTTTTGGCGCGTAGTACTCTGTTCGTGTCCGTCCAATGCCGTAAATATATTCTTAGAAGAATATGTATTAGTGTGTGTGTGTGACCATTGTTCTAAGATGTCTTAAACTACTGTGATTGCACTAGAATTTGTATGAGCCTATGTTATGTTAGGCTCAGATTCCATCGAATCAACTTGAAGAAGTGGATGTTGTTCTTGTAGGTTCTGAAGGACTTTCTTGACACTGATGAAGCCGTAGTTCGCTCGCTAATTTCCTCGTACTCTGAAGTGGTGAGTTGGGTGCTAATTTTTTTTTTTTTTTTTTCTAAACAAACTTTATACTGGGTTTGGAACTAAGTACTTCTACAGTTTCTTGCTAGGAAGAAGTGCAGAATCCTTTTCTCAATACTTTGGAGAAGATCCGACACGGTGTCCTTTCGAACAAGGTATAAATTAAAATATTTCAGTAACCCTGTTAAGGGGTATGTTTGGAGCTTGGAAAAATTCATTCACGGCCTATATCTTATTAAATAAGAACCTGGAATAAATTTCATTAACGGCCAATAATAAATAATTAAATTAGGTTTTTCTTTCGTCAACTTCAAACAGTGCTCACACTCTCCAAGTCAAAAACACTCCCCAAATCCGAGCCCCAAATATGATCTTCCTTTGAGGTAAGCTTTTGATTAACCACATGTTTCTCCTAGTTTTCAAATTGTAATTTTTTATCAAATTTATTTGATGTGTTGTATGTTATTTTGATTCGGACCAGAAATGGAAGGTTCGTGGTCGTCAGAGCCCCTTATTGCTACTCGCGAACGAGATTTGGAAGCTGATACATGTATTTACTGATTGTTATATGTGCCCTCAATATCACTTTTAAATTCAATTGGTTGACTTCTATGAACCCGTTGGATATGAATATGAATCTGAATGACAATTTTTTTTTACAATAATTTAGAGTATGTGAGACATATATATGCATTAGGATGCTTCTAAGCCCAAAATTCTTGGCATAAATTTTGTTTACATGATCTGTGAAGGTATGTATCTTTATGGTTTTTTTTTTTATAAAATAAAGGTAATGATCTAGTGGCATTCTACAAAGCAGCGATTAAAGGGGATAAAGATGAAGGAAGAAGTATTCTCTCTAGAAATCCGAATGTGATAAACTCACATGTTCGGTTGTCAACAAAGGATACGGCTCTTCATGTTGCGGCCATGAAAGGACATGTCGGATTTGTTGAAATGCTCGTAAGCTTAGGTGCTAATGTTTAAGGAGACGAATGCAATTGGAAAAACACCTTTGTGTTTTGCAATTGAAACGGGAGAGTCAAAAGTCGTGAAAAAGCTCAGCCCTCTCATTTCGAGAGACGACTTTATGCACGCGGCAGACGATGGACTTGCTTGCTTAAGCAAAGCAATTTATTTGATGAATTGGGACATCATGGAGCATTTGTATGGTGCGAGTAAAGATATGCTTCAAGAGACTGACTTGATCAGTATTTTCTTTGTTTGTATCGATATCGATTATGTGGGTGAGTTAAATGTACCGAAATCCTTTTAACGTTGTTAACTTGTTTTTTTTTTTATTGTCTTCTTTTAATGTTAACGGTGGTTTATTTAATTAGTTGTTTATTTTATTTCATGCAGATATGTGTCTTACGATGACAAATCATCCTCTCATCATGTGGGATTCTATGCGCGAACACCGAAGAAAGATACTGCGAAACCAGGCGAGACTTTGACCGAGACCGTTTTCCACATGATGGCGCGCAATCGCGCTTTGTTCGATGATGTCGGTGGAACGTAATTTTTTCAGTCTGCATATATTTGTAACTAAATTACTTAAGAAATCAAATTTACACTTTGAGTTTACATGCATTTTAGGGTCGGTAGTTTCCATATTAACATTTAGAATATATATATATATATATATATATATATATATATATATATATATTGTTGGATATCAGTCATGGAACTACATCACAGGATCAGTTTGTACTCGAGCTGGGGCGAGCTGAGGTTGCTTCTTGCACAAGGCATCAACGGCTGAGGTTAATCAAGTGGTTTTGGTGAGTCCTATGCTGTGTATAAATAGAGAGGGTTGTAGTAAGGCTGTTTGTAACTTCAATTTTTCAGTTAGTTGTAGTAAACACTTGGGGAAACACTTTTGAGAGACTTATTGTACGGGAAACACAATTGGGGACAAAAGTGAGGACGAGTGTGTAAAGACTTCTTGATAGTGATCGTGATCTTCGTTGCTGGATGTAGGCACATTGCCGAACCAGGGTAAAACTTGTGTCGTGTTACTTTTCCGCATTTGATTTGCTGGTTTATCGCTATCCTGGTTTTTGCTTGCATTGGAAGAAATCTAGGGTTTGTCGACTAGATTATTGCAAGATTCACTACAATTGGTATCAGAGCCATTACCACCAAATCTTTGCGACACGATGGGGATCACGAAGATGGAGATCGAACGATTCAATGGCAAAGGCGATTTCGCATTATGGCGACAGAGAATGAAGGCGATTCTCGTACAGATGAAAGTCTCGAAGGCAATCGATGCCGAAGCCAAACACGCTGAATCGGTGACGGATGAACAAATTGCAGAGATGAACGAGCTCGCATACAGCACAATCGTTCTGTATCTTAGAGACAAGGTCTTGCGAGAAGTCGCTAAGGAGAAAACCGCCATTGGCGTGTGGACGAAGCTTCAGAGCCTGTACATGAAGAAATCCCTGTCGAGGCGAATCTGGCTCAAAGGGATGCTTTTTGGGTTCAAGATCCACGAAGACAAGCCAATTGAAGACTATCTTGACGAATTTATTCGAATTGCCATAGATCTCGCCAATATTGAAGTTGATACCCCTGATGAAGATCAGGCAATTCTGATCTTGAATGCTTTACCTCCCTCCTTTGCTAACTTCGTAGATGCTATGAAATATGGCCGATCCTCTATCACTTCTGAGGAAGTTCAATTGGCCCTGAAGGCAAAGGCGTTGCAATCAAAGGGAGAGAAGAAAGGCACGTCTGAAGGGCTTTTCGTCAAAGACAAACAGGACAAGAAAAACTCCAAGAATTCCAAGAAAGGGAAGCAAAAGGCTGAGGATCCAGAGAAGCATTTCGCGTACAAATGTTACAACTGTCACAAGGAGGGCCACATGAAGAAAGATTGCCCTGAACTGAAGACGGATCCAGGAGCTTCTACTTCAAAAACTGGAAAGGCCTCATTGGCAGAAAATGAAGGCTATGACAGTGCTGAAGCTCTAATGGTGACATGTGATCGATCAAGCACTGAATGGGTGCTAGACAGTGGGTGTTCCTTTCACATGACCCCTAAAAGGGAATGGCTTGAAGACTACAAACCTGAGGATGGCATGGTGCTCCTGGGAAACGACAAGCAGTGTGCTGTTCTTGGGATAGGATCAATCAGACTCAGAAATCACCAAGGACAAACCAAGATCCTCAAGAAAGTAAGGTACATTCCTGAATTGAAGAGAAATCTCATATCCCTTGGTGTCTTAGATCAGGCTGGCTACAAGTTTACCTCTGAAAATGGAATCTTGACTGTGTCTAAGAAAGGGTTATATGTTCTTCAAGGAGTTAGAAGAAATGGCCTTTATTTTCTGTCTGGTGAAACTACTACTGGGTTGGTTGCTACTGTGTCAAAGGATAATTTGTCTCGACTGTGGCACTTGAGATTAGGTAATGTCAGTGGAAAAGGGATGTCTGAATTGTCAAAACAAGGTCTTTTTGGTACCACTAACCTTAACACTACAGATTTCTGTGAAGAATATGTGTATGGGAAAGCTTGCAGGACAAAATTTGGCAAAGGTGTTCACAGGTCTGAGGGAACTTTGGACTATATCCACATAGATCTATGGGGTCCAGCAAAAGTTGCATCTCTTGGAGGCAGTAGGTACTATATGAGCATTGTTGATGATTACTCAAGAAGGTTGTGGGTCTATCTTCTCAAACACAAGAATGAAGCCCTGAGTTCTTTCAAAACCTGGAAATCCATGGTTGAAACTCAGACTGGCAAAAGGGTGAAGAAACTCAGATCAGACAATGGTCTAGAATTTTGCTTTGAGGCTTTTGACAGTTTCTGCAGAGAGAATGGTATTCAAAGGCATCATTCTGTGGCCCACACCCCACAACAAAATGAGTTAGCTGAGAGGTTTAACAGGACAATCATGGAGAGAGTGAGGTGTCTCTTGATGCCAAGTTGCCAAAGAAGTTCTGGGCTGAAGCTGTAAAAACAGCAGCTTATCTCATCAATAGGTGTCCTTCCACAGCAGTCAATCTGAAGACACCTATGCAGATGTGGTCAAGTCATGACACTGATTATCAAAAACTAAAGGTTTTTGGATGCACAGCGTATGCTCACATCAAACAAGGAAAGCTAGAGCCAAGGGCTCTCAAATGTGTGTTTATAGGCTATCCAGATGGTGTGAAAGGGTACAAGCTCTGGTGTATTGAAGATGGTCACAAGAAGTTCATTATCAGCAGGGATGTAACTTTCAGAGAAGAAGACTTTGGAGAAAGAAAAGCTGATGAAGATCTGGACATCCTGTCTGAAGAAGATGATCAACCACAACCATCAGTTGAGGTAGAGCTTCAAGATAACAGATCTCCTGCTGTATATGAAGAAATTGAAGACCATCACAATCAACAAGAGATAGCAGCTCAAGATCAACCTCAACAGCCTGAGAATGATGAAGATGAGGAAGCTAGAAATGAAGAGCATCTAAATGAAGAAGAAGATCACACCAACTACAGTCTTGTCAGAGACAGGGCTAAGAGAGTATCCAAGCCCACACAAAGGTTTGGCTATGATCTAACTGCTTATGCCCTCATGATAGGTTCAGATATCCTTGAAGATGAGCCAAGGACCTACAAGCAAGCTTGTCTCAGCAAGAATAGAGAGCAGTGGAGCTTTGCTA
This sequence comes from Urtica dioica subsp. dioica, assembly GCF_054948205.1. Lineage (NCBI taxonomy): Eukaryota > Viridiplantae > Streptophyta > Magnoliopsida > Rosales > Urticaceae > Urtica > Urtica dioica. The sequence continues at coordinate 22,904,784 of NC_142767.1, forward strand.
TGGAAGATGAGCTGAAATCTCTTAAGGAAAACCACACCTGGACAGTGGTTGACAAACCACACAACAAGAAGATTGTTGGATCAAGATGAATCTTCAAGCTCAAGGAAGGCATACCAGGAGTTGAACAGCCAAGATTCAAGGCAAGGCTTGTTGCAAAGGGTTTTTCACAGCAAGAAGGTGTGGACTACAATGAAATCTACTCTCCAGTGGTCAAACACATGTCTATTCGCATCATTCTTTCTATGGTTGCTATTTTTGACTGGGAGCTAGAACAGATGGATGTAAAAACAGCTTTCTTGTATGGAGATTTAGATGAAGTCATATATATGCAACAACCTGAGGGATATGAGATAGGGAATAAAGCTGAAAAGGTGTGTTTGCTTCATAAATCCCTGTATGGCCTAAAGCAATCACCTAGGCAGTGGTACTTGAAGTTTGACATGTTCATGGTGGAGATTGGTTTTGTGAGAAGTCAGTATGACTGGTGTGTGTACTTCAAGGATGTAAAGGGTACTGGATATGTTTATCTCCTTCTCTATGTTGATGATATGCTAATTGTATGCAAGGATATGTTAGAGATAAACAGGTTGAAGAGTCTTCTCAGCAAAAGGTTTCAGATGAAAGACCTAGGACCAGCTAAGGTCATTCTAGGCATGGAGATTCAGAGAAACAGGAAACTGAAGAAGCTTGGCCTTTTCCAGAAAAAGTACCTAACCAAGGTCTTGGAGAGATTTGACATGTTGGAGTCAAAGCCAGTTCTCACTCCTATAGCTCAACATTTCAAACTCTCTGCATCCCAAAGACCTGAGTCAGAAGAAGAAAGAGTGCACATGAATAATGTACGTTATGCCAGTGCAGTGGGGAGCCTCGTGTACTCAATGATCTGTTCTAGACCAGACATAGCCTATGCTATAAGTCTAGTGAGTAGATTCATGAGTGACCCGGGAAAAGCACATTGGCAAGCAGTGAAGTGGATTCTCAGATACATCAAGGGAACAGTGAATACTGGTATCATCTATGGCTGCAAAAGATCTACAGACTTCCAGGTTGAAGGTTATGTGGACTATGATTATGCTGGGAGCATAGATACCAGAAAATCTCTCACAGGTTATCTGTTCACTATTGGGTGGTGGAGTGGTTAGCTGGAAAAGCAATCTATAGTCTGTAGTGGCTCTATCAACAACAGAAGCCGAGTATATGGCAGTTACTGAAGCTGTGAAAGAGGCCATTTGGTTGAAGGGTCTAGTGACTGAACTTGGTTTCACTCAGAAACAAGTTGCAGTATACTGTGACAATCAGTCTGCTATTCACTTGTCTAAGCATCAGGTCTTTCACGAAAGGTCAAAGCACATTGACATCAAGATGCATTTTGTGAGAGACATTGTCAGCTCAGGAGAAGTGAAGATAGAGAAGATTGGCACTGAAGACAATCCATCAGATATGCTTACAAAGTCAGTTCCTGGACATAAGTTCACTCATTGTCCAGAACTGATAAATGTAAGGCATAAGATGGGATCAGTGACTTGGAGATAACGATTGCTACATGTGAGTTCAAGACTGAGGTGGAGAATTGTTGGATATCAGTCATGGAACTACATCACAGGATCAAGTTTGTACTCGAGCTGGAGCGAGCTGGGCGAGCTGAGGTTGCTTCTTGCGCAAGGCATCAACGGCTGAGGTTAATCGAGTGGTTTTGGTGAGTCCTATGCTGTGTATAAATAGAGAGGGTTGTAGTGAGGCTGTTTGTAACTTCAATTTTTCAGTTAGTTGTAGTAAACACTTGGGGAAACACTTTCGAGAGACTTATTGTACGGGAAACACAATTGGGGACAAAAGTGAGGACGAGTGTGTAAAGACTTCTTGATAGTGATCGTGATCTTCGTTGCTGGATGTAGGCACATTGTCGAACCAGGGTAAAACTTGTGTCGTGTTACTTTTCCGCGTTTGATTTGCTGGTTTATCGCTTTCCTGGTTTTTTGCTTGCATTGGAAGAAATCTAGGGTTTGTCGACTAGATTATTGCAAGATTCACTACATATATAATGCTAGATTAAATACCATACTCTAGTGTAATATAGTTAGCCTTAAAACTGCATAAGAGCTACATGAGATTAATATTTTCAAACATCGTAAGAGTTTAATTCATGTATTTGATATTAGTAACCAAGTTGTGTTGAAAATAATGATACTAAACTAATTTGTTGTTTGCATTTGTATATATCCACCTAGTTTTAACATTGATGCGAAACTTTTTTTCTTCTTAAGATATATGCAAGATGTAGCTTTAGACACTCTGAGAAAGCTTCTAGGTCAACTTGCTACGCATGATCAGAACGTCATCAAAGATATTACTCGACGAGCATCATCATCTTTAATGCTACGGAAGCACAAAATTACCACTTTTTAGTAGCAACAATTGAGAAGATCCCCAATCTAATGTGGGAGAAAGAAAACGAATGATCATTGTTTCGTTTGGCAATTCAGTCGCGAAATCTCAAGATTTTCAACTTGATACACCGGACCAGATTCGGCTTGAGCTCAATTCTACTTGATGTAGACAAAGAAGGAAATAACTTCTTACATCTAGCTGCTAAGCTTCCGGATAAAGGTATTTTAAACAAAACAGTTGGAGAGGATCATCAACTACAAGAGGAGATAACATGGTTTCAGGTATATATTCACATTTTTAAGTCTTTAAGTTGGTCTGCATAATAATTAGACTCAATTTATCAATGTTATTCATGTTTATATGAGATGGAGAACATTGTCACTCCGGCACAGATGAAGAGGATGAACATCCATTACAAAACTCCCGGGGATGTATTCATCGAAGAGCATCGGGAATTGATGTTGATGGCTAGAGCGCGCATCAAAGAAAAAGCTACATACTGCTTAAGCATTTCAATTACGTTGGTGTCTTTGAACTTTTCAGGTTCGATTCGGTTCAAGCTAGGGACATTGTCGAAATCCACAATATTTTTTTTCGGCTTGCTATCGTTGATCAATTTGCTAACTATCCTTGCGCCACCATACTGCAAGTTTGATGTGAAAATGGCTTTTCCTCTGAGGTTTACAATAATATTGGTTTCTCTCCTCTTTACCATACTACTGATGTCGCTACATTTCTGCGGAATATTTCTCATATCCATCGATGGCTATAGATTCCACTATGACACCGATAAAGATATTCTAGTGGAGATTGCATTCAATTTCAGGGGTTTGATATCAATTATAAATATATATATTCATGTTTGATGTTTATTCGCTCCTCCGTGATGTTTTTCGCTCAGCCACAGGTATACGTGTAAGGAGAATTCATTGAAGTAAGAAAACAGTAGCAATGAGAATTTGAAGACTTGATTCATATTTTACGTATGTTTTTTTTTATAGAACACTTGAGCAAAAGTGATTTGAATTATGTACCGAGTTCTGATGAGAATTTCAAGTATAAATTTATATTTTGCATATTTAGTTTTGTAATAAAAGATTTGAAGAGCTTATGTGACTACAAATTAAGTTGAAGCTTGAGAAAATCACATGGTGGTCACATAAGCTCTTCAAATCTTCTATTACAAAACAAAATACACAAAATATAAATTCATACTAGATTTTTTCATCAGAACTCATTACATAGTCCAAATCACCTCTGTTCAAGTGTTCTGTAAAAAAATCATAGGCAAAATATTAATGTCTTCAAATTCTAATTACAACTGTTCTTCTATTTCAACGTATTCTCCTCACACGTACACCTGTGACCGAGCGAAAAACATCACAGAGGAGGCGGATAGACAACAAACACGAATATATATATCATTGATATCAATTATCAAACCACCGAAATTGAAGACAATCTCCACAAGAATATCTCAATCGGTGTCATTAATCTATCTATAGCCATAAAAAAATATTTAAACAATTCTGCAGATATGCAACGCCATTAGTAGTCTAGTAAAGATGAGAGAAACCAATATTGTTAGTCTCAGAGGAAAAGCCCTTTTCGCATCAAACTTAAAGTATGGTTGCGCGATGATAGTTAGCAAATTGATCAACGAGAGCAAGCCGAAAAAAAATATCGTAGATTCCGACAATGTCTTTCGCTTGAACCGAATCGAACCTGAAAAGATCAAAGACACCAACGCAGTTGAAATACTTAGGCAGTATGCAGCTTTTTCTTTGATGCACATTGTAGCCATCAACATTAATTCCTGGTGCTCTTCGTCGAAAATATCCGTGGGAGTTTTGTGATGAATGTTCATCCGCTTCATTTGTGCCGGAGTGAAAAGGTTCTCCATTTTCTATGAACATGAATTGCATTTATAAATCGAGTCTAATTATTAAGCAGACCAACCTAAAGACTTAAAAATGTGAATATATAACTGAAACCATTTTATCTAATCTTGTAGTTGATAACTTTTCCAATTGTTTTGCTTAAAATGCCTTCATCCGGAAGATTAGCTAGATGTAAAAAGTTATTTCTTTCTTTGTCTACATCAAGTAGAATTGAGCTCACGCCGAATTTGGTTCGGTGTATCAAGTAGAAAATCTTGAGATTCACGCCTGAATTGCCAAACGAAACAATGAGCCTTCGGTTTCTTGCTCCCAAATTAGGTTGTGGTTTTTCTAAATTGATGCTACTAAAAAATGATAATTTCTTGCTTTCGTAGCATCAAAGATGAAGTTGCTTGATCGTCGAATAATATATGTAATGTTGTGTCAATCACGCTTAGCAAGTTGGCCTAGAAACTTTCTCAAAGTGTTTAATGCTAGACTTTGCATGTATCTTGAGAAGAAAAAATGGTTCACATCAATGTTAAAACTAGTTGGATATATACAATGCACAAAAAAGAAAAGTTGCACAAACCTAAACATAGAAAATTAAAGTGATACAAATCTAAAAACAAATGAGTAGTTTTTAGTGTCATTATTTTCAACACAACTTGTTACAAATATCAAATACATGAATTAAACTCTTACCATGTTGAAAAGATAAATCTCATGTAGGCCTCATGCAATTTTAAGTCTATTACACTTGAGTATGATATTTAATCTAGCAAATTATATTAGCAATTAATATTTAAATATATATATATATATATATATATATATATATTCTAAATGTTGATATGAACACTACCGACCTTAAATCATTACGAATATAGTTTAAAATGCATGTAAAATCAAAGTGTAAATTTGATTTCTAAAGTAATTTAGTTAGAAATATATGCATAGATTGAAAAATTACATACCACAGACATCATCGAACAAAGCACATTTACGCGCCATAGTGTGGAAAACGGTCTCAGTCAAAGTCTCGACTTGTTCCACACCATCATTCTTCAGTGTTGGCCGCACAGAACCCCACTTGATGAGAATCCCATTTGATTTTCTCAAGCTCCAACTTTATTGGATTGGATTTTTTGGTGTGGCTTCTTATTGTCACTGTCCCATCACCAAAGTGATAATGAACACGATTGAATGAATGAAGTAAAAACAACAAATTGAAGCACAAAGAGTATAAAATCAATAAAAAGCATACAATGTCAAATTGGGCAACAGAGATGGTTGAGTTCTCGGCACACGCAGCGGAGCCTAGCAAGATCTGTGTCGGAAAGAAGGCCGAAAATGCTGGTCTGAAGATCTCGGGGAAGATCGAGCAACGGAGGACCGGGCAGTCCGGCTTTTGCTCGAAGGCCCACTATGAGCTTCAAAGCCAGCTCTGCCCGTACGGTCCTCCTTATCTCAAAAGCTTCATAACTGTCTCCCTCTTCGTAAAGATTCATTGTGGCTGAACAAGGCACAAGTAATATCTGCGTCTTGTAAAGGCTCTTCATATCTATCGAGAAAAAAAAAGCATTAAACATACACTATCGAATACATTAAAAAAAAAAAAAAAAAAAAAAAAAAACAACTGACCTGGAGAAGAGGCGGAGTGTGGGCCGGAGACTTGGACCCCGTACGGAACCATCCAGTACCTCAAAACGACGTGTAGTTCAGGGTCGTCCTCTTGGCGGGCCTCGCGCAGAGTGTAGGCGTACATGAAGGGCTTATTATAGATGTCGTCTTCGGGGATGCTCAAGAGATCCATCCGGGTCCTCTTCTCCGGGTCATACCCGACCAGCCCGGATTCCAGAAGAAGCCCGTGGATCGCCGTCGCCACCACTTTCCATATGGAATTTTTATAGGCTCGAAGGTTCTCTTGCCGGAAAACCGTTCTCAGGTACTCACACGAGTCATGCTCCGTGTACCCTTCCTCAGGCTCTTCCCACTCTACCGCAGGGACAAACACAAACGCTTTTGCCTTTGCCTCTGCCTCAGGCTCAGGCTCAGGCTCTTTCACTCCGAAAAACAGCGGCTCTTTTACTCCGAAAAACAACATGTTGAAAATTGCATTCATATCGCCTTCTTGACCTAGATCCACCATCACGTGAACTGCCTAAATATGCCAAACTTTTTTTGCCTTTGTTGGTCCTCATAGTTTTGAGTTTGAGGTAATTTAGTCCCTAATTTTCTTTTCGGAGCAAAATTGTCCTCAACTTTTTTTTTTTTTTGGGCACATTTAAATGTTTAGCGGAATCATCACGATGCTTGCACGTGGTAGGATTAATTTGTTAATGTCCGACAATCCCTAAATTTCCGAAACAATTTCTTCTGGACCGAACCTTCTTTCTTTCTTTGCCTCTAATGAACTCTCAGCATATATTTCTGAGAACTATCACACAAGCCACAAGAATCTCAATCAAGACCACCACCAACTATTAGAAATCTGATGACTTAAGAGGAGAGAAATTGGGATCACTTCAATTGTCACAAACTATGTGATCGTTTATGAAAGACGATCAATACACTGCTACTCCGAATAAAATGGTAAAACCAAACAATTTTCTAGAAGAAATTTTTTAAATTCATTATGCCTCACAGACAAACCGTCCCCCGGTTTACTCAAACATTTACCAGGGTAAATTATCAAGCGAATGTGTGGAAATTTTAGTCAGTAATGAAAAAAAATCTCTACGAAAGGTGAAATATTCCACTACATATAATAAAGGCATAACTATATACCCAGGGAGAAAAAAAATATCAAAGCTGTTACAATATACAAATGCCAAACTGCATATCGCAATTGCAATTGGTAATAAACAGCTAGTTCTTCCCCTAAAACTGTAGCGCAGTTTATACATTATAAAAAAAAAATTACAAACCCCATATTGCTCTTTTTATACAATCAATGCAAGAAAACCTTGAACACCAACTGAATTTTGGTTGCGCCGTCGCTCCCGGACGAGAAACAAAGAATGTACGGTGGTAAAACAGTAACAATAAAAACGGTCATAAACGAGAGACATTTTCACGGTTCTCTAAAGAGAGTCGAGCGACCCACTTTTGAGTCTCTCCATGCGGGCCTGAAGGCCGGATAGGGCTTTCTCGTCCAGAGGAAGAACGCCGCCACCGCGACCAGGGTTTTCAACAATCGGCTCATCCGACGGACGGTGATATTGATGCTCAGGAATAACCTGCTCTGAATAACCACTTTCCTGGTTCACAACAAACATATTCGTCGCCGCCGATCTACTTTCCGGTTCCAAGTTCCCAACAGAAGACGCTAATTGCATGCTCTTCATTCTCTCTCTGATCGCATCTAATGTCCCACTCGTCACTGCAAATTCCACTCAACACACTTTTTAACAGAAACTATAAGAAGAGAAAAGGGAATCTTGAAATTAAGGGGAGCGATGAATTACCTCCGCCCATAAATCTGTGGTCAACCATCGAGTTCTCCGTGGTCGGACCTCTCGGATGGAAGTTGTTGGGTCTACCGTCTTCGGAGTAAGACATGGGTAGATTGAAGTTAGTGGGTTCAGGTTTCGTGTTCAATGCCCTGGATTCACCTAATGAATTGGTATGTACAGGGGATAAGGGAGCGAATTCCGGAGATGAAGGGCTCAGCGACGACGGTGGAGGGGTCGATAATGGCAGACTCGTTGGTGTTCTTCCAGCCGCAGCGTTCTTCTCCATCTGGAAAAAAAAAATAATAAATAAATAAAATTTCAGTACAGATCCTTTATAATTCCTTATTGATGTTGTTGTGGTGTTGTTCTCGTACGATACCTGGGATAGACCATCTCTGATGTATGTGCGGAACGCCTCGCTAGCATTCTGAAGCTGGGAAAATATATCTACCTGTAGTTTTCATTGAAGAGGAAAATAAACAAATCGACACAAATACATGGAAAGCAAAAAGTTTTTGATCCACGCCAACTCTTGAAAATTACACTTAAGAGGAATGGAATATCTTACTTTTGGGTATAACTGAGTGATTCGGTATAGCTCATACAAACCAATGGTGCAAGTCTGCTTATCCCCAATTTTCTTGAATATGGCCGCAAGTTCTTGCTACAAGGTGAATAGAGGCCAAATATTAAGAGGACAAAACCAATAATATTAAGAAATCAATGTATCATAAGGACGGGGATTAAGTATTAGGAATCATATTAGTACCTTCAACTGAGAATCAGCAGAATGTGTGGCAGATGATGCGTTGTTGGTTGAATCACCCCAATGAGTTTGGCCCACCGGTCCAGTTGCTGTCAACATTCTAGCCGCAGCCAAAGTCTGCAAATTACAGGATATATTAATGTTAAATTAGAGGTTGAAGAATAAATATACAAAAAAACAAAAAAACTGAATTGGTGAACTCATTTTTCCACCTCTAAGTTGAGATCAATGTAGGCAAGAATAATTGGCTGGGGCTTCATGTCTATGGGAACCATTGAAAGGTGTCCCTTGACCGCAGCTCCACGAAGCTTCACAAGTTCATGAAGAACAGTTTTTACCATCCTTAATGGTTTGTCATCAGCGCCAGCACTGGAGAGAATACCCACAAACAAGGGAAGATCAGATAACAAGAATATAAGGCTGATGGGGGCAAAAAGGAAGTAACTATTTGCTTTAGAGCACATTGAAACAAAGAGATATACCGTCTTCTGATTTCTTCCATGCCCAAGTCTTGCAGGTACAAATGGATGCTTTGCAGGATTCGGTCAAGATCGACATCATATATGGTGCTTTGAAGAACCTAAGAAAATGAAGACCCAGATTAAAAATGATTCGTTTTCAAATCTAGACATGTTGGTTCACGACTTCACATTCAAATATAATTATGTGCCATATTTTTCTAATGATTGCAACTATCTTGGAATGGGTTACATTGAGTAAAGACCAACATTTCAAGACAGTATAACAAACGATTCCAATTCTCGGCTATAAACAAGTCAACCAAAAAAAGGTGCACTTTATTAAATGTATCCACCCAACTCAGTAAAATTTTCAACCCCGCCGCCAACTTCCGTATGCATTACTAAATCCTCTACCAAAATCCTTAAGACTGTAAAGAAAGAAGAAAAAAAAAAGACGATAGACAGCAATTTACCTTGGTGAGTTTAATTAAGCATTTTACAACCAGGTCAGAGAACTTCTGATTTCTGACAGCAAATGTCTCATTTGATGAGGGCGCAGGCCATCTCGAGGGATCAAGTGGGCGCAATAGTTTAATGAGAACAACAAAGGAAGATGTTCGATCTGCATTATCCTGCACATTAAATAACCAATGGAAACTAAGTAAAACATGACAAAAATGAACAGCAAAAGTAGGAAATAAAAGAGCAGATGAAACAAAACAAAATAGCAAGTAAAATCTAACCAGAATCTTCAACATCAGAACGTTCAACGCTTTCAAGAGCTGGCTGCCATCATCCATGTGGGGAACCCTCTCATCCAGGAGCCAGAGAAGGAGCTCGGTGATCAGACTGTCAAGCGTACTCTCTTTTACAGCATAAGCAAGTCTCTTGTTCTGAAATGTCTGCTAACAGCACGTAAACATCATTAATTTTGACTGCAGCCTATGGACTTTAAACTGAATTCACTGACAACATGACAAAAAAAGCTTTAGTACAGAAAAAAATAATAATTAAAGGGAAGAAATTTTGACCTGCATGAGGGTGTTAAGGACATATTTACAAGATCTAGATGAAGCACCAGACAAGCTGAAGTCAAAAGTCTTGGCCACCTAATTGAGGGAAAATGGATCAAGGACATAGTCAGACAATGGGTTTCAAAAATGACTTCTGAACTAAGCATTAGAATGAAGCTACGGTGGTTTACCTTGTTTGCCAAGCATGAAACAAGCCTATCGGCATCCTTGACAAGCTCATCCAATGCACTGCTTTCTGGATCATTGGTAGCTTGCGCCAACTCATGACAAACAACTTTCATTCCTTCAACAGACTGAAAAAAAAAAAAAAAAAAAAAAAAAAAAAAAAAAAAAAAAAAAAAAAAGTCACATAACTAGGAGTCAGTTTCTCAGTATTGTCTATATTAATTTGTCAAGGATGAGGATAGAATTAAAATCAGTCAATCCACCTGCTCAGGGGAACCAAAAGAAATAATATCCAAGGCTTCGTTCCAGTCAGTGGGACTGCTTGCACCAGCAAAGGGACGCGGCATCATTTGTTGTCTCTCCATGGGTTGCTCGGCATTCCCATAATTTTTCCTGAAGTGTTGTTATTCCTAGGTCAGAACAGTATGACTTTGGAAGCAACAGTTGTTATTCACACCAATGCAAATTATATTAAGCAGTCTGTACTCTCAATACCTTGCAACTATTGGCCCAGAGATTGATCGCATGACCTCCCCACTTTGTTCAGCTGCATCGGAGCTACAATAGAAAGGAAATGTGTTCCAGTTACTAGCCAATCAATTTGCTGAATTGTAAAAGTTATAAGCAACACCAACTGTGACCTTTGTTCATATCATTGTATCACCATACTTATTTAATTTCTAAATACACATCCAAGGAAACTAACAACATCCATATATTGGCATCAATGCATGGGATGTAAAGCTCCCAATGATCACAAATAAATATCGCATGAAAAGCAGTAAGTAACGAATAAACAATTCTTTAGTATGGTGTGAAAGACACTTTAAACATCATACCCAATTTCCCTGACTGAACGTCTCAAAGCGGCTCTAGCTTCTCCAGGCTTTCCTTCCTTTCTTTTTTCCATCTCTCGAACCTAAATTAGAGATTATATGAATATATGAGGAAAGCAGAGGCAGGTAAAGTAAACTAAACTAGAAACTCTTGTAACTTGTAAGACAAATCATACATACACACCCACCTTCCATTTAAATCTATCATCTAACATGCTTTTTTGAGCATCCGTAAGCTTCCCAACGTATCTCCATATATCCTCACCTGACAATAGAAAGCCATCGAAGGTCAGTAAATTGGGATGAAAAAGACACAATATAAACCAAGCTGTGTAACTGTGAAGCAGAGCTAATAGAATTGTATGTTGAAATGACAATCAAAAACCATTTCTAAACCATCAACTCTAAACATTGGCACCAAAGTTTAAGCAAATATCACGCATCCAGAACTCATTGGAGAAAACAGCATGAATGTACTAAACATTACAAAAGAACACTTCACAGTGCTCAACTCAAATTGCAACATACCAAGAATTTTATAACCGGTAGCTAGAGTATTTAACGCAGCTTTCCTTATTTCACCATCTCTTTCTGCTGTCAAGCTTGCAACAATTTGCAAGGATTTCAATTGTCCACTGATCTGTATGATAGTGCACGTAAGTATCACCCAATAAATTCTGTGCTATGCAAATCCAACAAAATTAACACAAGGTCTACACTTTTACCTCAGCACTATGATGATCTATTAACCAACCAATAAGATCAACACACTCAATTCGTGTACGATTGTTTTTAGAACGCAAAGCCTCCAAAAGATAGGGAAAGCTTTTTCCAGCAGAATATGTTTGGATGATTTGTTTGGTTAGCTCTCGCATCTTTTCTCGAACCTTTTCTATATTATGCCCCAGCTGTTGGAATATACAAAAGTCACTATGTACTTCAATTCATATTGCGTGAAAAAAAAAATATATATATATGTATTCTTTAATATCAATAATAAAAAAATGGATGGTAGTGGTGGTGATTTAGCGCTGGTGATTAAAACTATAAAAGAACCTTCTCAGACAAGCACGGAAGAAATATGGCTGCTTCTGACTCAGTCAAAGAGTGCCCCTCCTCCTTTAATGTTTCAAAAAGCTCAGGAAGAAAATCCAGCACCTGTTATTAAGGGAGAACACGTTGAGGATGATCAGCAAACTAAATATAAATTGTATGTGTGTGTGTGAGAGAGAGAGAAAGAGAGAGAGAGACCTTCAGCAAGCACGTTGTGTTGGATTTACAGAACTGCAAAACAAACCACCTAAGCAGTATATCCAGAACTTCAACAATTTCCTTGCCAAAGGTTGGGAGCGCCTATGGTACAATTGTTGTCTTTAGAAAAGTAGTAGACGAGATATTCAAGGAAATTGATCAACAGCGTAACAAGAGAAAAACCTTTTGCAGTATCTCAAGCCCATCGACTTGCTTCTTAAAATCTGTGCTTAGAAGTCGTTTATGCAAATCTTCCCTGAAGTACTTCATCATATCGGTCTGCATTGAGTGGAAGTTTGATTTTTTTCATAAGATAACTTGTACATCTGTTATTAAAAAAATATTTGTATAACACGAGGCAGCCCAAGAAACTAGTCTATCTTCAATCCATAACAAACCTCGAGATCTTGAATCTGTTCAATCCGTGGCTCTTCAAATTTAAACCTGCGCACAACCATCCTTTCCCTCTCTTCCTGCATACGTGTCGGCGCAATAATAGGTTATTAAGTTGTCCATAGCATTACATAAATCTTGAAAATTTCTGCTTCTGCGGCCAATACCTTATTTGAATCTTTTACATTCAGCAAAGTTTGCGATTGAACAGCTATATCTTGCACAGACATAATTGATTCAGATCTTGATGCCTTCGTAACAGCAACTCTCTTCACAAATAACGATCGCATAAGTGGGGGAAGTTAACTCTTCTGTAAAGTGGTTAGTGTAAAAAAAACAATAGAAGCTATCGAATAAGAACATACCGAAGACATAGCTTTACTTCCATGCTTCGAAACACCATTAGATGCTGATTTTCCCGCTTTGGATATGGATTTTGTGGTGCTGGTTGCATTTGTCTTGGCAGATTCAAAAGATTCTGGAAGAAGAAAAAAAATGAGTATACAAAAAGCCATGAAAAACACTAATATGAATATACCAATCGAGCTCACCTTGAAAAGAACCATTAGGCCTCAACCGTTCAAGCACAAGAGCTAAAGCCGGCCCTTGAATATCTCTGGCGATCTTTTCAACCTGAATTTCATATTTCACAAATATGTTCACAAACTAACCAAATGGCAGAGAAACAGCAGATAAGCAAGTCATTACTAGCTCACTCACAGATTCTTGCCCGCTAACTCTCAAAATTTCAGTAATACACGCCTCAGCTGCTTTACGAACATCGGAGGATTTGTCCTGTAAAAAGCAAACACGAGTCACGCAACCCTATAGTTCTGTGCTTGGACGCACTTGATGCAGTTATGTATCTAAAATCTTGATCATTTACATTTTTGTATGGTACATAAAATAAAGGGCACAGTGATCTAGTCTTATGGTTGTTCTTTGATTGGAAAGCTTCTCAGCATTTTTTTCGCTCTAAGATCTATTAAACAACATATGTAGTCTCTTTTAAAGAATAGAAAAACTAACCGCCATAGCCGAGGCAGCCGGTTTAAGCAAAAGAACAGCATCAGGAAACTCATTCAACCCAGAGAGCTGCTTTGACACCCACTCAAAAAGATCCTTGCGCCCTTCTGCACCGTGCTTGGTGTCCGTCAAAGCGGCTGCGATATACGGAACCTACAAGAACATATTGTCGTGGTTTATGATGCCAAACATTTAAGGTTCCTAAATGCAAAGTTGGGATGTTACCATTTTGTCCAGATGAGCAGCTGCGAGCCAAGAGTCTAAAGTGGTCAATGTGCATTCTCTCATATGCTTCTTATTGTCACCAAGACATTTAAGAACATCTGATAGAAATCCCTGAAATTATGGACCAACGTAAGCATAAAAAACTTTTCATATATTACATTTCTTTTAAGAATTTCCTTAGTTTGAATCAACAACCTTGCTTGCCTTCTCCACAGCGGGACCCATTGCAGTTGCAACATTACCAACACATGTTAAGGTTGACATGACCAAATTCTTGTTGCTGTCACTAAGACGCCCCCTTAAGGCACCAAACAGTTCAGCTGAAAGAGACATACAAGATTGATCAACAAAGTAGGAAATAGAAACAAGGAGGATCTGCAATGCATAAGGAACCAGAAAACTAAACTCAAACTTATCTACTAAGAAAGAGTACATACCAGTCCCATTTGGTTGGATGCGCTTGTTAGCCTCTTCCAATATTTTATTTACACCTTCAATTGATTCTAAGCGAACCTAGAATGTGGGAACTAACAAAGTTCACATACTTGTACAGATAATTATTCTGAAAAAAACAAATTTTCTCTATGCAAGTTCAGAGCATCACCTTCCAATCTGTGCTTTCCAGACCTTTCAATAAAGCAGGTGTGACCTTCCCACTTATATCTTCACGAGGCAGGCCATCTAGACCCCCAGAAGGTGCTGATGAAGTAGGTTCTAATGATCTCACAGTTCTCTTGATAGCAACTGAAGCACCCTAAATTTAATAAAAAGAGGAGCGCATCGGTTAATCATATGCAAATAAAGAAAAATCAGTGCAAACTTGAATCATCAACGTTGCATACCTCAAACGGATTTTTTTCATACTCTGTGTCAAGTGCGCTGAGTAATGCAGGTTTAACATCAGTAAGAAACCCTTTGATATCTGTAAAAGATGAGAATTTTTTAGATTCTCGTACTTCTAGAAACCCTTTGTTTCACTATATACCATAGTTGCAGAGCATTACCTGGACCAACATATTTATGTACAACACCTAAAAGCTTGACAGTAGCATTCCTGGTCGCTGGTGTACTAGACTGCAGTCCAGTGTCTTTGGAAAAATCAATCAAATCCTGTAAGACAACGTATTAAATTTCCTTGAACAATATTATATATATATATATATATATAACTTTTTGAAACAACTGATCAATAATGAATTAAAAAAATTGAGAAATGCACACGCAAGAACTTGAATACCTTGAGTTTCAAGTCTGAAATCCCGAAATCTTCTATTGTTGAAACCATCCACAATAATCCCTCACTGAGAACCTTGGGATTCTTATGCTCTTTCATGATTTTATAAAGCTATAAAAACAAAAACAAAAAAATTTCTAGTTTAGTTTGAATGAGTAACAGAAAGCATTTTAACATATAGACGTGGAAATGAAAACTAAGCACTTACTCTTCCAAAAATAAATCCAGGACCTACAGCTTCAGAGAAATTGGTAAGGCACTTCATGGCATGAATACGGGTCTTAATGTCTGCAACCCGCTCGCTTATGCCTGCCAATTCAGGAATGGGTCAATTAAGAGATTGCAACAATCATACCACGACAGATCATGGTTTCAAGCAAACAAAACCAGAGAGGACCTTGCTGTAAAATCGAACCAAAGAATGTCACTCACCAAGAAGGCAAAGAACGACACACTTCTTCGGAAATATTCGTGGAGCGGAGGCTATTAAGGTAATAACTTCAATAACCTGCTGTTGAACCTGCACTTTTTGAACTATGCTTAGTATCTTTTTTTTTAAGAAACTCAATACATATATGAAAGAAAAAAAAAAAAAAAAAAAAAAAAGGGAAAGAAAGCTTTACATGGGCTAAAGAAAGATCAAGCTATGATGCATTAAACTAGTTTCGAGATTGTTCTGACAAGGGTAAGAGTGGAAATGTAGAACTAAGGAAATTGGCAAAGGGCAACAAAGCAACTAAAAGAACCACAAAACCTCTAGGTGTGGATGAAACTTTTAATACCTGAACATTTTTCTCATTCCAGCCAGGTACAGTACATAGCAAACGAACTAATAACTCAGTCCACTGTTGAATGTCCGGAATAGGTATAGCTTCCACTTGCTGTTTAAATGACGTTATAGCTGTGAAAACATTAGCCAATTAGATAACCATGAAACATGCAAAACACAACATTCACAGCAAAAAGAAAAATAATGCATATCCACCAAACATTATAAGCCCTAAACAATCATATATGGTAATTGAAATAATAAATATGCGAAACATGCGAATCACAACATTGACAGCAAATAGCAAGATCGCGCATATCCACCAAACATTCTTAGCCGTAAACAATCATATATAGTAATTGAAATAATAAATACGCATCAAATTCAGAACAAACCTTCGAGTCGGTCTTTCCATACAGCGCTCTTCAATTGGGAAATGGTATCAACTTGGATTAGAGAACCTAATCTGCTTTCAATCTCTTCAAGACCCATTTCTGATGGCTGAAAATATTCCAAGCAGAAAAGGTCAACATATATGAAGGTTGAAGCAAATGATGTCTAGCGAGTTAATTGTGTCAATAAATTAAGGCATACCTCAACATCCTCAGGTGCTTCCATTTTCGAAGCCTTTTGTTGCGCAGGTGCATCGCTCTTTTTGTTCCCACCTGGTTTGGCTGTAGTGCTTTTTTTGTTGGAAGGCTGAGAATAAAAGTAATTATGATCCATATGATTCTAGCAAAGTGAGCATGGGAAACATTAATGAAAAAAGTACATCAAGACTTACAGCTGCTTGAACAGGCCTCTTTCCACTAAGCAGACTTGCTGCGGACCTTTTAACAAACGAGCCTTCTGATGTCTGCAGTATAAAAAAAAAAACACCTACTCATTAAACCTCTAACAAACACCGACGTAAATATTAACTTAATATTCTTGCATAATTATATGCGCCTAGTTATGTGACCCGCTATAAAAAAAAAAACCCAAAGAACTAATTCACAAACGGTAGGAAACAGACATTCCATTTCCATCTTCCTATATAAGAAAAATGCTGTGGGGACTTACCTCATGAGATGACACAGTTGCACCAGCAGTTTGTACTGTACCTAGTAGAACAATATAGTAAGTAAATTTCATAAAGAAAAAAAAAAGCCGGTAACTCTGCATGAATTTATGACAACTCTTGTGAACTAGGTAAATTAGTAACATTAATAACAATTTGAACAAAAATAAACTAGAAACCTGTACTTCCACTGGTGGATGTCCCAGCTTCGTCCCCTGTGATCATTTCAGAGAGCTTTTTTCTCCTCACATCATCAAGTTTCTCAATTGATCGTTCCAATGGTCTCATACCAACCAACTAAACGAAGTGCATGAAATAGAAATAAAGAATTCGGAAATTAGTAAACACATTTGAGACATCAAATTTCTGCATTCAATAAAAGAAGACAAATCATAACACCACCTTAGCTACTGCTGCCAGCGCTGAAAATGATGCATCCCTGACATCTGGGGTCCCGTCATTGAGACACTGGTGAAAATAATATTAAATAGTTTATATAATCCACATAGAAGGTACATAACGCATAAGTTCTATGACCTCGGAAACTAGTTATAGTTATAATACAGAGTCAAGAGTGGAATATGCAACGACAAGAAGTTCTGCATAATTTCACATATTATTTTATTCATTAAAATGCTGCAGCCAAGAATGATATTAACTAGTTAGCTAGTGCTTGAACTGATTTTCTTATTTTTTTTTTGTTAGTTATTCAAGTGCTTTACTGATTATATAAACGGGAAGTTGCAAAAATTATTTTGATTCTACTGTGAAGAAGTTACAACATACAACACTACTCCTAACAATTAAGCACCTACCTCCATAAAGATAGGGACATAATCCTTGTGAGCCTTGAGAATAATAGCCTTGCTACTCGTTTCAATACAAAAGGTCACCCAGTTCAAAGTCAGTGACCTCACAAGCGGGACTTTATTTTTTACAGCCGTCTTGATATCTGCAATAAACAAGATATATTTCAGACCCAAAATATCAAAATTTTGAAGTCTGAGGATTCTCAAAACTTCGAGGTTGGCGAAAATATATACTTGCCTTCCACAATGTCAACTAGATTCAAGCAACCAGCTTTATGCATTGCTTGAAGTGTTTGAGATAGCGCCTCAGTCGAAGTAGGTTTTTTCTCTTTCAATTTTTCCTTTTGGTAAAGAAATGAACTATTAGAATCATATTATGAGTTGAATCCGCATTTAAGTTATAAAATATTATAAAAAAGAAGAAATATAGTCTATTCAATTAAAGTAAAACATATCAATCTTAACAAGATTATATCGAACTTACAAGCAATACAGGCAATAAGAAACGTGAACTCGAAGAAAAGTTAGTTCTTAGTCCCCGAGCAAGATTGCCAAGGGCTTGGATAGCCTCAACTGCTACAGCAATGTTGACATCTGTAATAAGCTGTGAAGGTGAATCGTCATACCCGGTCTTTTCCTATTCAGCTTGTAATCTAAACTTAAAACACTACAAAAAAAAACTTACCTTTTTTAGGGTCCTGCAAATTTCTGAAAAATCACCAGGTGCTATTCTTTTGGTTGAAGCAAGCTTGGTCAGCTCTGCAACAGCCTCTTTTCTTTCGGACCACTTTGTTGCTTTCTGAAACAAACGATGATATAACAAAATGAATAAAAACAATAAACAAAGAGATCACCGCAAAATATTTTGTTTATTTACTGTTATATGTGAGCGATAATATTAATAATATTCTGGTAACCAAAAACTGATTAAATGGTATCCTCAAACGTGTAGGGAAGGTAAAAGAATACTGACCACTCCGTCCCAAAATCCAGATTTCTCCAAAGGAGTCAATATGTCAACTGGATCAACAAGTTCATATTCGTCTACTTCTTGGGGAACTGCACCCCGAGATACGCAAGATTGACGTGTTAATAGAAAAGACAAATAGTTAAAAGGATTCCATTGTCCATCATTCAATGGGGAAAAAAAAAAAAAAAAAAAACCCCACTGCATTTTTAACTCGAAATCACATACCGTCATCTGCAGATTCTTCAACTGGGCCAGGGCCTGCAACTTCTAATGTGGCTTCCTGTTCTGGTTCTTTGTCTTGCTCAGACCTTGACGATACACAGAAATTAATACCTTGGACATAAAAAATAAGACCACCAATTTTTGTTATCCTGCTTTTGAAACTAAAAGACCTAATTTTCACCTTATTTTGCGAGTAGGCTTAGCTCCCCCAGTTACATTGACAAGCTCAGCCTCCAACTCTTTTTTCTTCACAATTGAGTTAAAAAAAATAGTAAATAAAGTAGAATATGATTCCAGCACCAACACAGAAACTTGCATTAAACATGGTGCATATAGAAGAAAAAAATATAACATACCATTGTATCCCGCATCTTCTCAAACAATATTGATTTCACGGGGTCTTTTCCTATCCAACGACAAAGCTCAAGAGTAAGACCCTTGGAAGATGCACGAACGTTTTGATCTTGATGGTCGAATAGTTCTGGTAACATCTTCAAAATCCTCTTCGGTGGAACAATTTTCGACCCGAACTCACTAATCAAAATAACATTATGTATACCAATTACACCATTGTGATAATAAAAAAGAAAACACAAATAAATAAATAAAAAGTGCAGCTCACTTTACATCAAGAAATCTTAGATACAAACCTTAAGGCTTGATACATGACATCAATTGCAGGTACCACAGCTTTAGCTACTTTGTTTTTAATTGCCTTCTCCATTGCATCCTGGATAGAACACCATAGTAAATACAAGACCAATAAACTAAGATACAAAGAAGAAAAAAAAACAATTTAATCTCACTGCAATTGAAACCAAGGCCGATAACCATTCCCAAAGCAGAAAATAAACATAAAAAGGTAATAAAAGAAAATGCGGTACCAAGAAAGCCTCCACTGCCTCTAATTCAACCCAAAGCATAAAAATAGCTTGAGCCTTCTCCACTGTCTTGGGCCTACCCGTGAGGCATTTTGTTATAATCGCATCACACACTTCCTTCCCATATCTACCAAAAAGAAACAGCACTTCTCAATACCAAACCCAAACACAATACATCATTTCACCATCAAAACACCTGAAACACAAAAAACAAACTCACCTTCCAGCGTCGGCGTCGGCGGCTCGTAGGAAGGCAATCACGGCGTCCAATGCCTTCTCTTGCACCGGCGCGTTAGAATCCACCACCGTCTTTCTAAAGTACGAACCTGAAAATCCACACACAAAAAATAATTCACACCTCAATGCATGCCCTCGAAACTGGCATTTCGTGGCCGGAGAGAGCTCCGAAAATCTAACTCCGCCAAACACGAGGACGTTAAAACCGACATGACAGTCATGACTCACCAAACTCGCGGAGCCTAGCGTCCTTGGGATCGGAAATGGAGTCGCAGACGGCGGCGAGGTCGATATTAGCCTCATTCCTCACCTTCCAGTTCTTGTGAAACAGACGATCATCCCACGGAAGCTTCTTTGCCTCCTTCAAAAGTTTCTCTTCCTCCGACGACATGTCCCGATTCTAAACCCTAACGATCGGATCTCTACGACGAAATGCCAGTGCAACGAAGCCGATTGAGCGAAACGGCACAGAGTTTTCAAGATCCAGAGCTTTAGATCCGATTCGAGCACGAAGCTTTTCGAAACCTAACGCTCTCTTTCTCTCTGTAACTGATAGAGTTTTGTTTTCGTTCTTTTTTGTTTTTAATTATTCTTCTGTGTATATCTTCTGTGTTGGTGAAGAGGGAAAGAAAGAGAATGAAAATTAAAAACCAAAACAAAAAAACAATTATAAAAATAAAAGAGCCCAAATCCAATCAAGAGGAGAGAGAACATGAGTGAACTGTTTGTTAACTTTATTTAGACGGCAAATATACGCTTGGTGGTCCACTCAAACGATGACGTTTTGACCGAAGCCCAACAGACGATGCCGTTTTAGTTCCAGGCTTCATGTTATGCTTTTAGCTGACGTGAGCAAAACACGACGGCGTTTTATCGTCGGGCGGGTTCTAATGACGTGACATGATCTGAGCCATTCATTTCAAATTAAAGGCCTTCGCCTGCGTCGTAGAAGATTCACGTCACGGTGGGCCCAATTGGAGGCCCTGAAATTACTTTATACTTATTCGAGTTTAATTGTTTTTAGATATTTAATTAAGAATTTTCTAATCAAGTCCACATGAAACTTTGAATTTTCATTGTAGCCAACATTTAGAAAATGTGAAATAAATAGTCAAAACGCTTTAGTTAGCAATCAGCTATCTAGAATGACTAAAGTCCTTCACGTTAATCTATTAATTAACGTCTCTTCATATTTTTTTTCTAGTGCGTTGATTACAAAATCGGAGTACTATTATGATCAATTCTGCATTTATTTATTTATGAAATTTAGAGTTTTTGACAACTTAAATAATTTATATAAATTGAATGATTTGTTAATTTTAATAGGGCTCTCTAACTAAGTAACCAAATAAAAACATATGAGTTAAAAAATAATAAATATTTAAGTCAAATTGCAAAATGTCATAAACTCGTTAAAACGAAATAATTACCGGTCTTTAATTTAAGAGTACAAAATATAAAGCAATAAAAAATAGCAAAATACTTAAAACATAGTTCAAAATGTGTGCATTTTGACAAGTATTTCTCACTTAACACTTGCTTTTAAGCTTGATTAGTGGTTAGTTTTTAAATGTTTTTGTTAATATCTTATGTAGTTTTTTGCTAAATTTAAGAGTTTGGAGCTTAAATCAGCAAACACGAGTTGTTCAAAAAATCTTTGAAGCTATAAGAAGAGTTAGATAAAACTTCAAATGGAATTTGACAAGCGCGTTCGGCTAAAATAGACGTAGAACGTCGAGGTCAAATATAAGCGACGCACCAGAAAAAAAAAAATTACATTGCGTGAGATTTACCCCACTTGTTATGGTTATTATTACTGTTATCATTCATATCATGTATAAAATTATAAATATCACCAAATGTCTAGTCCAATGGAGCTACGTGATCAACAACAACGACAAAAGGTCGAGTACGGCGTTGTATTGAAGTTGCTTGAGGACGTAATAATAGACACCTATCTTTGTAAACCATAGCCATTCTTTTACCTTCATCTCCGGTAATTGGTGACATTTCAACACTGTGTCTAGAGAATCTCATGTCTTTTCGAAAACTATGGACTCGAACCACATATGAAATAATTTTTTTTTGTTTACATTTTAGAATTTCATTTTTCTTTGGACTTGTAAAGTAATATGTTTTAGTTTTTTTAAGTGAGCGAGTGGATGATGAACTTAGGTATTGGAACTAACCACCGGAGGTCAACCATGTGCCGCATGGGCAACAAAACCAACAGCTGGAGGAGTACAACCATTCGGCGCAAGTGTCACGCGAACCAACCAACCATGCGCCGCAGATGCGACAGAACCAACTGCCGATGTTCAACCATTGGATGTAGATGCAACAAAATTTGTAAACGGAGTACGTATGCTTTATCCTATGGGGCTTGCTTTAAATAGAGTTTAACGAAACATTGTTTGGATGTCATAGTGAGGCTTGCTTTAAAATGAAGTTCAACTTTTTTTTCCTTCTTTGCTCTACTTTTATTTATGTATTAGCTAAAATTGTATTAGATTAATCTTACATAATTCATATTAGAGCAAAACAAAGAAAAAAAATGTGGAACTTCATTTAAAGCTAAGCCACTGCGACATCCAAGAGTACGGTCCACGACGGCATAGGTTCATGACGGTTACTTCGAGCTCCACCTCTAAGAGTATGGTTTACAACTCGATGATAAGTTTGAAAAGGCAACAAACGTTAGGACATAGTTAGCATTTCCCTAATTTCCCGTCGCAACTCAACCATTCTAGTGTATACTTAATAAAAGTAACATCAATAAATACTAAATACATGCACTGAGACTTTACGATTCTACATATTATTTTCTATTAGGCTTCGCAAAAACTTCACACGCGCACACAGACTGATCTACCTTGATTCTACTAAGTGTTTTATCATGTTCGTGAACACAAGTGAATAGACGTATGAGATAACAATCGCAAAAACAATAGTAAAACCAAACTATTTTTTTTTTCATATACATTAGTCGGTCTGCTACTCATATGGACTAGAATGAGAATTATACAACGAAATAACTCTCGACGGTCAAGGCAATGGCGGTAAGACCAGTTACAATGATGAAATGTATTTCTTCCGCCTTGAGATCGCGTACTAGGTCAATGGCGACTACATGGTATAACATCAAATAACAAAGGACGATGAAATCGCACAATCTTTCTTTCGGCTCCATGGTGAGAGATATAGATGGGCTAAGTATAATTATGGTAGATAATGTTTGAGAAATTCAGATAGAAGATGAGTAATAATGAAGAGAGCACTTATCTTAATTAGACCTTAGACCTCCGAATTCATACTTGAAAAATAACATAGAGAACGGTCCATAGGGAAATGGAGTGCAACAATTTTTTTTCCTTAAAAATACGTATTTTGGATGTCATAATAGGGCTTGCTTTAAATGAAGTTAAACAAATTTGTCTTCTTGCTCTACTTTTATTTATGTATTAGTATTAGATTAATCTCACATAAAATAACAATAGAGCAAAAAAAAAAGAAGAAAAAGTGTGATAATCCATTTAAAGCTAACTTCGCTACGACATCCAAACAATAGTTCTCAAACACGTTGTACATGCAAATGCGGAGCGTACTTCGTCTACAAGTTTTATTGCATCTGCAGCGCATATGGTTGAACATTGACACATGATCTTGTGGATGAACATAAGCACATGGTTGTTTACCGGCGGCTAGTTCTATGGCGTATGCGGCGAATGATTGTCACGGATGAGACGACTTACATGATCATAATAGACAAATTTGTGTTTGTCGTGAGAATCGGCTGTG
Organism: Urtica dioica subsp. dioica; assembly: GCF_054948205.1. Taxonomy (NCBI): domain Eukaryota; kingdom Viridiplantae; phylum Streptophyta; class Magnoliopsida; order Rosales; family Urticaceae; genus Urtica; species Urtica dioica. The sequence continues at coordinate 22,928,647 of NC_142767.1, forward strand.
TGTGTGTCATGAGAGACGCCTTTGTGTGAGTCATGACGCATGCATGATAGTCATAAGAACGCTGCATGGGCGTCTTACGTGTGCAACAAAGGCGTTTTATATGCGCCGCATGAGAGTCTTGGTGCGCTAGTTGGACATCTTACGTGTGTCGCCTTGGCGTTTTGCGTCACCATTTGGATGTCTTATAAATTACATAAATGACAAACCAAATATTTTGTGAACAAAGCAAAATATATAAGACAAATGTTCGGCTATATTAAAGACAAAATATATTGGTGTGATCTACCAGTAATCTGCCATAAAGTGATCTCTCAAAAGGTGAGAGCTGAGCTCCTTTGCGACTTTTGACTCTTCTACTTCAAGTACTAAACACAAATGTGTTTTTCCAATTATAAATATCCACTTAGCATCATCACCTAAGCTTAAGAGCATTTCAACAATTCAGCATGTCCATTCATGGTCGCAACGTGAAGAGCCGCATCACTTGTTGACGACTGAACATATGAGTTTATCACATTCGCATTTCGAGTGATAGTAGATTTTCCTTCATCTTTATCCCACTTAACCGCTTCTTTGTATTATGCCACTAGATCATTACTTGTTTTTCAAAAAAACCATTAAGAATACATACCATCACATATCATGTGAGCAAAATATATGCCAATAATTTTGGGCCTAGAAGCATCCTAATACATATATATATATATATATATATATATATATATATATATATATATATGTCTCACATACTCTATATATTGAAAAAAAAAAAGTTGTCTTTGAGATTCATAATCATATCCAACAGGTCCATAGAAGTCAATCAATAGAATTAAAAAGTGATCTTAAGCATGCACAAATAATAATCAGTAAATACCTATATTTGCTTCCAAATCACGTTCGCGAGTAGCAATAAGTGGCTCCGACGACGACGAACCTTCCATTTTTTGTCCGAATCAAAACATCTTATAACACATCAAATCAATTGGATGAGTATTTACAATGTGAGAGGAAAACAAAGAGAAGCATATGGTTGATTAAATACTTGTATTTGCTTCCAAATCTCGTTTGCGAGTAGCAATAAGTAGCTCCGACGACGACGAACCTTCCATTTATGGTCCGAATCATAACATAATATAACACATCAAATAAATTGGATGAGTATTTGCAATATGAGAGGAAAACTAAGAGAAGTATATGGTTGATCAAAAGCTTACTTCAAAGCCCAATGCTTGTCGAAAGGAAGATCAGATTCGGAGCTCGGTGAGGAATGTAGAATTTGGATAGTGTTTTTGACTTGAAGAGTGTGAGCACTGGTTAAAGTTGACGAAAGAAAAACCTAATTTTATTATATAATACGCATCCATATTATTATCAACCAAGGACTGGATAAAACTCGTTGAGTGCACACATTCATTATACTAGTAGAAATTACAACAAATGTATGATTTGTGTATGTACCCACATGTCTACTATGCGTCACACGTACGCCTTATATTAATTGGTGCGCTTGAGTGTTTTACGTGCGCCTTTTGGGCGTTTTACGTGCGGCGCTTGAGAGTCTTAAGTGTACCGCATGTGTGTTTTAGGTGCGCCGGGTAGACGTCTTACTTTATTGTTATTGTGATAGCTTTATGTTTATTTTGTGTATTTACTTTTGGTTTTGTAATCTATGTTTAAATTTTTTATATTTTAATTGAACTTTGTTTTAATATGTTTTTGTAGTCAATTCCTGAGTTTTGGTGTTTTGTAAATATTTATAAGGTTATATATATATATATATATATATATATATATTTTAATGTGTTAATGAAAGAAATTAATAAATAAATAAATTATGTGTGATGCAGTATCACAACAAATATAGCGTGATACTATATCAAATACTAAATATGTTTTTACATATAGAGTACAATTGGAGCAAATTACACGGAAAATATAGTGAGATGTCGTGTGATTGGAAAAGCTCTAACGCTGTTATAAATTGTGTTCAATATCAATGACACTATGGTAGATCATAGCGTGTTCAACATCACGAGGGAGAATCAGAGTACTCAAGAAGAGAGAAATTACATACGGTAGACGAACCTCGTTACACACAATCTCTTTCTCATATTTCAGTATGGTCAAACTACCTCTCTCTCATTCACCTATATTGTATTAGTTTGAGAGATATAAACAAGCATCATTAAGTCCGGAGATCGTGTTTTTGTTGCTATTTTTTACTATTTGATAAGGTATCTTATGCAATGAATTAAAGTCTTCTCTATTTGAGAGATATAAATGTTTCATTTTGAAAGCCCTTAGATATTTATAAGGTAAATATTCTATAACAATATAAATACTCTATTTCGTCACTCAAACACATACGTTTCTTCTTCATTAGTCTTCTCTTATCTTTATTTACTAGCTTAATAGAGTCTTACCAAAATGGAAAGTCTTTTATTTTTCATTGTATTTCTTTCCATTATGTTGATATAATAGAGGCAATAGTTTTTTATTTTTATTTTTATTTTCACTTGAAATATCAAATATTGGTTAACGTGACTACTTTTCTTGCTTTGATTGTCGAGACGGTACAAGAGGCAGTGCATATTGGAGGAATATACGGAATAGACCGCGAGGTTTAATATTATATAATGTAATTTGTATCCTTGAAGCCACGTTGCGTGTGCTGCGAGTTTAGGTGCACCGCATGGATTTTATGTGTGTGGCGTGGACACGTTGCGTGCGCTGCGAGTGCCGCATTGACGTCTTACGACGTGCGCCATTAGGCATCTTTAATGCGCCACATGGGCTCCTTAGGTTAAGTGGGCCACTTTGACATCTTATGTGCGTCAGACGTTGTCACGACCCGCGAGCGTCGTCACCTCGCCCGCAAGCCGCGACTCGACGGAACCAACATCACGTAGCGGGAGCATATCATATATGAATAATGAAATGTAAACAAGACATTTAAAGTAAATATATAATTTATGAAACATATGATATCCGAAATACAATATTATTAAAAGTGCGGAAACGTTTACAACAAAAGTGGTTATCGGAAATCTCGGGAAATTTTTCGTTTTATCTTTCAGAACTAGAAGTCGTATATCGACCCTTATACATACATATATATGTACATAGAAGCTCCCGACTTTACATATATACACGGGATATTATTTAAGGAAGAGTCGATATTATTCAAAACATTATATATATAGAGGTCTACTTCCCGAGCCAGAACCCATAGCCCGTAGGTCAAGAGATACGCGTCCCGTCTCAGTTTCCTTCTCGATCGTCTACATTGCCGCCTTGCCCTTATCTACATTACCAAGGGACATAAAACTATGAGTCGAATGACTCAGCAAGCGGGAGTCTAGCCTATGAAAGAAAAGCAGCTAATGCAAAGCATGTGACGTGCGAACAAACAAACAAGAATGCAGGATGCAGCTATCACCTACAAGTGACTAATGAGCGTGCATCCTAGAATACTAGCCGTCCCGCAAGGTTATACACTCCTCACTGCTATAACCTCCGGTCCGACTAGAGACCAGCTTCCAACTTTGAGCAGCAGTCGTCAACTGATCTAAGTTTTAACACATGTCTGGGATCCACTAGTGGTACTTCTTTCATCATGACGTCAGCGCCACTGGTCTCTGGCATAGTGAGCTCGCGAACCGCGACCTTCACCCACTACGCCCCGGTGTGCTCAAGGCAGCTCCCGGTGAGTCTTCCAGCAAGCAATGAGCTCGCGATGCGCGACCTTCACCCATTGCTTCGAGTACTCGGCGCACGGACCGGCATGGCCCGCCAAGCACAAGTCAGGGACTTGTGAGTACCACCGACACGAGTTTAAAGTTTGGGTACACTGCAGCTAGCAGCGTACACGTTAAACTTATATACGGAAGAGCGTGACGGGATAAACCCCGAAAGAAATTATTGTTTCCCTTTGAAGCTCGTTTAGTGTTTTAAGTTGAAAGCTCGAAATGTGACTTTCGAACTCTCTACTCTCGATTGAATTTGAGAGTCTATCGCTCTTCCGTCCTCTCGATTCTAACCTACTTCCTAGAGTTAGAAGAGATGTCTAACCACACACAAAGCAAACATGGCTGGTTCAAGTTAGCGTTTGAACCTAACGGGCGAACCCGAGCTAAGTTTTCAAGCAAGAGTGGCCGAAGCCTTAACTTTCGAGTTTATTCATTTTTAGGCTTTTACCTACTCTTGTTTACTAGCAAGCAAATGCACAAACAAACAGGGTTATACCCTTGGTAAGTAGTTGACTTATGTCTCCACACTTACCCGGAATTGTTCGGCAGAAAGCTTGACGATTCCCGAAGATGTCTTGCTTCACACGTTTTTCGAGACACTTGGCACTTGTCGAACGTCGAGAGAACTAGCATCCGGAGTTGAACATCTGTTAGTTAATGGATTCGAGCTTACTTAAAGAGGATAGGGTTCATTGTCGGGATTAGAGTTGGTTCGGAATTCGGGAATTTAATTTATTATTCCCCGGTTTTTCGGAAGTTTATTCAAGACTCACGTATCCTCATATCGAGAGTGATACGAAATAATGTTCAACGAGTAATCATGAGTCTTAAATAAATTAAATAATCCGAAATTAAAATAACCGAGAATTCCAAATGAATAATTAAATTAAATTCATAAGCATCATTAAATAAATAATTTATAAATTATTTATTTAAATACTGAAAGTACATATCTAAGAGTATTTAAACGCTATAAGCGATTTAAAACTCACGAGTAATCGAGCTTTATTTCGATAACTCTTCCACTTGATATCTTCAGAAACTGATCTCGTCGCTCTTGACTCGTCTGGTTCCCGTTCGTCCATCAAGATCTGTAATCCAAACCTGGAACCCGATAACGAGTTAATATCTTAAATTCCAAACCCTTATCAGTTTCAGAATCCAAATCCCGATATTACAACTCAAAACCCGAACCCATAACCAAATCAAACAAACTCAACACAAATCCAATTAACCGGAACCGTCCTAACACAACAACGATCACAAAAACTCAAACGGAGGCTCAGAAATCATCATCACAAGACAGTCTCAACATTTCACATGTTTCAATATAGCTCACGGCAAAACACAGAACCAAACCAAACAACAACCATCAAACTTTCAAACCAAACTAATCACACGGCCAACAATATACTTAGCCAAAATAACCACTCAATCCAAACTTCCAGAGTCTCAAACTTATCATCACAGCCTCAACGAACTAATAACAAATCTGAAAACACGTCTTAAAAACTCACACGGCCAAGATAACAATTTCAATGAAAATTCGTCCAAAAATTCTCATAAAATTAAAACAGGCCCTCTAATCATCACCCAAGCTTTAAACAATCTCAGAAACAACTCAAGATCATTACTAAACACGCAGAGATCAAAAGCCCCAAATCCAAACCTAGTTCATCATGATTTTCGGCCAAAACACTACCAAACCAAGGAAATTCAAATCCAATCCTTAAACTCGAGCTATAAACATCAACAACCGAGTTTAATCAACACACAAAACCCAACAATTTCACCAAAATGAACTCGGATTCAAAACCCCCAAATTGGAAATCAAGAACCCTAAAAACTCCAAAATCCATTTCGGGTTTGAGTGCTTACCCAAATTCCTTGTGAATCTGGACTCCTCGGTGTGCTACCCTTCTTTTCCGGCGTCTCTTCCTCGGCGATGATCACGGCGAGCTCGCGGCAGAGTTGCTCTGCTCGGTCGAGGCGCGCATGGTGGCTCGGGGCTGGGTGGCGCGCGAAGAAGAGGAAAGGAAGGAGAAGAGTGAGAGAGGATGACGGTGATGACGAGGCTTGGTGACGGTGAAGATGGAGCTCGGTCTCGTGGGACTCACGGCTGAGAATTTTTTTTTTCTTGTCTGGTTCTTTTGGCCGAGCAACGTGAGGAAGAAGAAGAGAAGTAGAGAGAGACCAAGAATGAGAAATAGAGAGAGTGAGGGACGGGTGAGGTGGCAGCGAAAGAGAGAGGATGAGTGGCTTAAGAGGCTAAGTGGCACTCTCACGCTATGCCACGCGTGCACAGGTGGCCCACTCAAATATTTCCACAATTCTCTTAAAACGACCCCCCTTTTCCTCTTTTTCTTTCAATCTCGTCCTTCAAAATGTTGCATATAAGTCCTTTCAAAATAAAACCTCATAATTCTGTCCTTAATTAAATAAAAATAATCTTGAAAAATAACCGAGAAAATTATTATTATTTCCCGTTATCTTGAATATATTTAAGGGATTCCGGAATTTATTTTTACTCTTGAGATTTTTTTAAATCTCCGAGTATGTTTCGAATAATAATATTGGATTACTCGAATATTCTCATTCCGAAATTTCATCGACCTTAAATATTATCATTTTCCAAGATATTTAAACTTTAAGGACGTCTCATATGCAACAAGAATTTGAATTAAAACTCGTCCATTTTATTCAAATTCACAAGTAGAGCGTTTACAAAAGTTTATACATTACAATCCCTACCCCCTTAAAAGAGTTTCGTCCTCGAAACTTAGAACAAGGAAGGGTATTTCTTTTGCATTTCGCTCTCAAGCTCCCAAGTAGCTTCTTCCGTAGAGTGACTCTTCCAAAGTACCTTGACCAGAGGTATAGTCTTATTTCTTAAGACTTTCTCCTTGCGATCTAGGATTGCGACGGCTGATTCTTCATACCTGATGTCAGGAGAAATCTCAACCTCTTGATCTTGCAATACGTGTGAAGGATCAGACATGTATTTTCGCAACATCGATACGTGAAATACATCATGGAGGTTGGACATCGACGGTGGTAGAGCTAGGCGATACGTTGCCTTGCCCACTCGCTCCAGAATCTCGAAAGGTCCAACATATCTCGGGCTGAGCTTCCCTTTCTTCCCGAATCTCATGACACCACGCATCGGAGAAACTTTTAAAAAGACTTTCTCGCCTGCTTCGAATTCTAACGGTCTTCTCCGCTTGTCTGCATAGCTCTTTTGGCGACTCTGAGATGTTTTCATTCGGGCTCGAATCGTCTTGATTGCCTCTGTAGTCTGCTCTACCAATTCAGGTCCGAACAGTTTGCTCTCGCCAGCTTCATCCCAATGAATTGGAGAGCGACACTTCCGTCCATAGAGGGCTTCATAAGGCGCCATTCCGATCGTCACTTGATAGCTGTTGTTGTAGGAGAATTCGACCAAAGGGAGATAACGACTCCACGAGCCTGGGAAGTCTAAGACACATGCCCGAAGCATATCCTCCAACACTTGTATCGTGCGTTCACTCTGACCATCTGTTTGGGGATGAAAAGCAGTACTGAACTTCAATCGTGTCCCTAAATTCTCCTGCAGACTCTTCCAAAATTTGGAAGTGAACCGAGTATCTCGGTCGGATACGATTGAATTAGGGATTCCATGGAGACGTACGATCTCCTTGATATATAGTTCAGCAAGCTTATCCACCGTGTGAGTGGTTTTGATAGGTAGAAAGTGAGCTGATTTGGTTAATCTATCAACAATAACCCAGACAGAGTCATGACCAACAGTGGTTTTTGGCAAACCTGACACGAAATCCATCGTTATCTGCTCCCATTTCCATTGCGGAACCTCAAGGGGTTGAAGCATTCCTGCTGGTTTCTGGTGTTCTGCCTTGATTTGTTGACAAGTTAAGCACCTTTGAACAAATGCAGCTACATCTTTCTTCATTCCTGGCCACCAATAGACCTTTTTCAGGTCCTGGTACATCTTAGTCACACCAGGATGCACGGAATACGGCATTCCGTGAGCTTCCTCCATCAATTGTCTCTTGATTCCTTTGTTCGGACGGTACACAGACTCTCCCATTACACCTTAGAACATCCTTCTCATCCAACGTAAACTTACCTTCTGCGTCATTCTGAGCGTCAAACATCTTGCTGAGAAGATACTCATCCGCGTACTGACCGTCTTTGATCTGTTCCAATAATATCGGTCGCACACTGAGCGCAGCTATCCTTCCCGTGATTAGCTGAAGCTCCAGCTGTTGAACATCCTTCTTCAGCTTGAGGGACGTCTCAACTAGACTTGCTAGTGAAACTACCGACTTACGACTGAGCGCATCAGCGACCTTATTAGCTTTACCAGGGTGATAGTGCAACTCGAAGTCGTAGTCATTTAGAAGTTCCAACCAGCGTCCTTGTCGCATGTTCAGCTCTTTCTGGGTGAATAGATACTTCAGCGTCTTATGGTCCGTATAAATGTCGCAATGAACTCCATACAAGTAATGTCGCCATATTTTAAGCGCAAAAACAACTGCTGCAAGCTCTAGATCATGCGTAGGGTACCGGGTTTCATAATCCTTCAGCTGTCGCGAGGCATAAGCAATAACCTTACCATGCTGCATTAGAACCGCGCCTAATCCTTGCTTAGAGGCATCACAGTAGATCGCGAATCCGTCGGCTCCCTGAGGAATAGTGAGCACTGGAGCCGTTGTTAGACGATTCTTCAGCTCCTGGAAGCTTTCTTCACATTTCTCAGACCAGACAAACTTCTGTCATTTACGGGTCAGTTGGGTTAACGGCATGGCTAATTTAGAAAATCCTTCCACGAACTTCCTGTAGTAGCCTGCAAGACCCAAGAAGCTTCTTATCTCGGTTGTCTTCGGCTGATTCCACTGCTTCACTGCTTCCACTTTGGTCGGATCTACCATGATTCCTGTGCTACTGACTACGTGACCGAGGAAAACAACGTGCTCCAGCCAAAATTCACACTTTGAAAACTTGGCATACAGTTGCTTTTCTCGTAGTCTTGTCAGAGCCATCTCTAGATGTTGCGCGTGTTCTTCCTTGGTTTTCGAGTAAATCAGGATGTCATCAATAAACACGATGATGAACTTGTCCAAGAAATCCTCGAATACTCGATTCATCAAGTTCATAAACGCTGCAGGTGCATTGTTCATAATATTGTATTTTAATGATGTTTAAATTATAAACAAGTCATTTTAAGTTGGAAATATGTTTAAAAGTGATTAGATGCTGAATTCATTTTATTTGAAAGAAACGAAACAAATATGCCACAAAACTAACAATTTAATGATTAATTATTTTGCAACAGAAAACAAGTTAGGGATGGAAATGCTATAACATTATAATTCCGGAGCTATATATAACATGATGTTTTTTTTTTTTTTTTTGGAAAGTGTCTGAAGTCTAAAAAATTTCCAAAATTGATCACCGATTAATCCTACACCTCGAAAACCCTATCGCAATTTACCATTTTAACTTGCCCCCTTATTTTTTTTTGACCGCCTCTTGATTAATTTTTCTTTTCCGTTTTCTTTTTAAGCTTTTGTGTGTCCGAACAGTGATTAGTGTTTTTATTTATTTATTTTTAATTTGTTTATAACAGTGATAAGTGTAAGAACGCTTTATTAGTTTTCTTTTTTCTTTTTCTAATATGTAATTTTTCCCAGGGCGAGTGAGCAGATTTTGGGGGGTTTTTATTTTTATTTTTCTCGTTTAGTTCACTGCCAAAAAACTCTTTCCCTTTCTTCTTTACTCTCTCGCTGCGATTCCAAACGCTTTGCATTTTAATCGTTTCTGCGGATCGCGAGTTGCTCTGTAGCCATGGCGAACTTAGCTTTAACCGGCATATTGGAAAAGGTAAACACGATCTTCGCTGAGAACGCATTTTGTAGCAACGATTGTAACAATTTTGTGTATTGTTTTGTACAGATGACTGGTAAGGATAAAGATTTCAGATATATGGCCACATCTGATCTGTTGAACGAGCTAAACAAAGAGGGATTCAAAGCCGACGCCGATTTAGAGGCCAAGCTCTCGAATATCATCATTCAACAGCTTGACGACGTTGCCGGCGATGTCTCTGGCTTGGCCGTGAAGTGGTTAGTCTCAATTTTATCAGTCCATTGTTCAGATTAGGGTTCGAAATTGGAAACGGTTTGTAATTGCGATGTATGTATATCCACTGTGTGTGTTTGTGTTTTTAGTCTAGCTCCACTAGTGAAGAAGGTCAACGAAGCACGTGTGGTTGAGATGACCAAAAAGCTCTGCGATAGGCTTCTGAACGAAAAGGACCAACCCCGGGACATTGCGATCATTGCATTGAAGACGATCGTCGCTGAAGTAGCGACTCAAGCTCTCGCACAGTCTGTTTTACTTTCCGTATTGCCACAATTGATTCACGGAATTACCGCTCCTGTGAGTAAACCCTATTATCATCGTCAAATCAAAACTGCACAATTTTTTTTTCGGTTCTTTAATAGTAATGTTCTAGGTCGTTCAGGGTTCGAGCACGGAGATAAAGTGTGAGTGTCTGGATATTCTGTGTGACGTTCTTCACAAGTTCGGGAATCTAATGGCGGCTGAGCATGAGCGTCTGTTAGGCGCACTGTTGTCCCAGCTGAGCTCTAACCAGGCCAGCGTGAGAAAGAAGACGGTCTCGTGTATCGCGTCTCTCAGTTCAAGCTTGTCGGACGAGTTGTTGGCCAAGGCGACGGTCGAGGTTGTAAAAAACTTGAGAAAGAAAGTCGCCAAGTCAGAAATGACTCGTACGAATATTCAGATGATCGGAGCTCTGAGTCGGGCGGTCGGGTATCGTTTCGGGTCCCACCTCTCAGACACTGTCCCGGTTTTGATCAAGTACTGCACAAGCGCGTCGGAAAATGACGAAGAGCTACGCGAGTACAGCTTGCAGGTACTAGTATCTTTTTCTTGGGGCTCAATCATTTTTTTTTTAAATGTTTTGTTTTGTTTGATAATTATGCTATATTTGGATTGTGTAGGCACTGGAAAGTTTTCTTCTTCGGTGCCCTAGGGATATTTCTTCGTACTGCGATGAAATCCTTCATCTTACTTTGGAGTATTTGAGTTACGATCCGAACTTCACTGATAACATGGAGGAGGATACAGATGATGATACTCTCGAGGAGGAGGAGGAAGAGTATGTTAATTTTTTTTAAGGAAGATGTTTCGGGACTTAATCCATGGAAGCTTTGTTGATTTTCGTTGGGTGATTTTGTAGTGAAAGCGCAAATGAATATACGGATGATGAAGATGTTAGCTGGAAAGTTAGAAGAGCTGCTGCTAAATGTTTAGCGGCGTTGATCGTATCTCGCCCCGAGATGCTTGCAAAATTGTATGAGGAGGTATTTTTTTATTCTATTATATTGGTGTTCTGATACTTGGCGTCAGCCTCAGTTTTTTACCTTGAATTTTTATAGCAATAAATTCCCAGTGAACATATAACTCTTTTTGGCCAGGCTTGCCCGAAATTGATCGAGAGATTCAAAGAGAGAGAGGAAAATGTCAAGGCAAGTTCTTGGAATCTACTTTTTGTTATTTTTACTCTTTTTGGGTCGTCTGACATTCATGCATTGTGCTGCAGATGGATGTTTTCAATACTTTCATCGAACTTTTGCGCCAAACTGGAAATGTTACAAAAGGACAAATTGACATTAACGAATTAAGGCAAGAATTTGTGAGCAATATTGGTTTTTTTGATTTACATGGTCAGAGACTGGAATGAATGCTAATAGTTCACATATGATGCAGCCCTAGGTGGCTGCTCAAGCAAGAAGTAGCGAAAATTATCAAGTCTATAAACAGGCAGCTTCGAGAGAAGTCTGTAAAGACTAAGGTAAAAATTTGCCTTGGTCTATTTTTGGTCTATCTGTTTTAGACTCTTCATTTTAAGTGTTGCAGTTATCTATGTGCAGGTTGGTGCTTTTTCTGTTTTGAAAGAACTTGTCGTTGTGTTGCCAGATTGCTTGGCAGATCATATTGGATCCCTCATCCCAGGAATTGAAAAAGCACTGAGTGTGAGTCAACTTCCGGAAACTTGATATCTAGTTTGAAAGTCCGATTTGCTCATGTTTTTTATTTTTCTCAGGACAAATCTTCTACCTCAAATTTAAAGATAGAGGCTCTAATTTTGACAAGATTGGTATTGGCTTCACATTCTCCATCAGTGTTCCATCCTTATGTACAGGTAAGATCAGCCTCCTCTATATTTTTTTATTGGTTGCAGCATAAGTGAAATTCTTAATTTAAAGAATAGCCACACATAAACTTATTCATGAGGCAGTCTATTATCCTTATTTTTTAAGTGATGTTCTCGAAGAAAAGGTGTGGGGTTGTACTGGTATATAGCCTTGCAATTTACGAGTGTCTTAATGGAAATTTATAAAACATTCTTCAGGCCCTTTCTAGCCCTGTTTTATCAGCTGTTGGTGAGCGATACTACAAAGTTACAGCTGAGGCGTTAAGAGTGTGCGGAGAACTCGTTCGTGTTGTCCGCCCTAATATTGAAGTGAGTTCTGTAGGTATTCCTATCCTCTGGGGTCTTTTGTGTCGATCTCTATTGCCTGATTTTTTTTACACCTGTTTATGGTGTAGGGGACTGGTTTTGATTTTAAGCCTTATGTTAGACCAATTTACAATGCCATAATGTCGCGCTTGACGAATCAAGATCAAGATCAGGTCAGCGGTGCATAAGACTTATTTTGTCAAAGATCTATATGAAGAGTTCTCAGTGACTTTACATGTATTCTAATTTCCAATGCAGGAGGTCAAGGAGTGTGCCATCACTTGCATGGGACTCGTTGTATCAACGTTTGGTGATAACCTCAAACCAGAATTATCTGCGTGCCTTCCTGTACTTGTTGATCGAATGGGGAATGAAATTACCAGACTAACAGCTGTGAAGGTGGGTTGAACTGCGATTTATAGTATCATGTCATGGTTTATGTAATCAGGTCGCGGGTAATGTATTTGGGTCTGGATGTATTTCCATCGAGTTATTGACAGCGCTGAATTGTCACGTCTTTCCAGTAACTTAATCTGAATTACAGTTACCTAATATCTTTATATTTCATTGGTATTGAAGCTTTAAATAATATATTTACATGCTAACTCCTCAAGTATTATTTGTTCTTCCAGGCATTTGCTGTAATTGCTGCTTCACCGTTGCAAATTGACCTCTCCTGTGTGTTGGAGCAAGTAATTACAGAGCTGACTGCATTTTTAAGAAAGGTAAACCAATTTAGTACACAGACTATTCAATCAATTCCATTTATAAGTCTGTTGGTTTTACATTTGTCCATTCCTCATAAGACATCTGAAGAGAATTCTGAACTTCTCCCCTTTTCCCTTGAAAAATAGGCTAACCGAGCTTTAAGGCAGGCAACGTTGGGAACACTTAATTCCTTAATTGTTGCTTATGGTGACAAAATTGGTTCTTCTGCTTATGAAGTGATCATCGTCGAACTATCAAGTCTGATAAGGTTTCAACTTCAATCAATCTTTCTTTGATAATACTTAAGTTTTAAAAAAAATTCTCACATATCACCACTATGCAGTGACTTGGACTTGCACATGACGGCTCTTGCCTTGGAACTCTGCTGCACCTTGATGTCCGATAAGAGGTCAAGTTCTGTCATCGGTTTGGCTGTTAGAAACAGAGTCCTTCCTCAAGCTCTGATATTAGTCAAAAGCTCATTGCTCCAAGGCCAAGCCCTATTGGTACTTTTTCGTCTCACTGTCACATCTTTGATTTAGACGTTTGGAATGATCAACTAACCTTGGCATTTATTATACTCTGCAGGCTTTGCAAAACTTCTTTGCTGCTTTAGTTTACTCGGCAAACACAAGCTTTGATGCTCTGCTAGAGTCTCTTCTTTCAAGCGCTAAACCGTCTCCCCTGGCTGGTGGTGTTGCAAAACAAGCTCTGTACTCAATTGCACAATGCGTGGCTGTTCTTTGCCTCGCCGCCGGTGATCAGAAGTATTCGTCTACGGTCAAAATGCTCACTGAAATCTTAAGAGACGACAGCAGTACAAATTCGGTGAGTCGCCGTAGTAAGAGTTACCTAAATAGTTTCAGTTTCTATGGTGTTTCTGTTTTCTGTATTAGAATAAAAAACCCGATGAATATGAGGTGATATATCGGTATATATCGAGAGTGTCGTACTGATTTGTCATTGAGTTTTCTTGAGTTGTCTTATGTTTTTATATAATCCATATTTTAGGCCAAGCAGCACCTTTCTTTGCTATGTCTTGGAGAGATTGGGAGACGGAAGGATCTAAGCTCTCACACACACATTGAGAATATAGTTATCGAGTCATTTCAATCACCTTTCGAAGAAATAAAATCTGCAGCCTCCTATGCTCTTGGTAATATTGCTGTCGGTAATTTGTCCAAATATCTGCCTTTTATCTTGGATCAAATTGACAACCAGCAGAAAAAGCAATATCTCTTGCTTCATTCGTTGAAGGAGGTGCGTAATCTTGAACAATTAGTCAATTATGGGACTTCGTTAATTTTTTGTACATCTTTCTGATTTAGTTTTCATCTCTTTCTATTTTTTGCAGGTCATAGTAAGGCAATCTGTAGATAAATCAGAATTCCAAGATTCTAGTGTCGAGAAAATCCTCAAGTTACTCTTTAACCACTGTGAAAGTGAGGAAGAGGGTGTCCGCAACGTAGTGGCTGAGTGTCTTGGTAAAATTGCACTTATCGAACCTGCAAAGCTTGTTCCTGCACTCAAGGTACTGGGAAAGTGTTCATGCATTTATGCTTAATATATAATGTCTCTTGGCACTAATCTTCTTATTGTGTTATCGGGTCGGATAGGTACGAACAACCAGTCGAACTGCATTCACTAGAGCCACAGTTGTGATTGCGGTGAAATATTCAGTAGTGGAACGGCCAGAGAAGATAGACGAAATTATATACCCCGAAATCTCATCCTTTCTGATGCTCATCAAGGATGATGACAGGGTGAGCCTCGCGTCGCGTGTGAAACATCTTGAATATGACTAAAGAATTTACATAAAAATCAATAATATACAGTCTCGCTTTTATTCGGATGAGTTGATTTACGGGCGTGCTACTGATTTAATTTTTGAATTTCGCAGCATGTTAGGCGTGCAGCAGTGTTAGCCTTGAGCACATTTGCTCACAACAAGCCTAATCTTATTAAGGGGCTTCTTCCAGAGTTGTTGCCTCTTCTTTACGATCAAACAGTCGTCAAGGTATGCTTGAGTTTTCAACGTTTAATGCAAAAAGTTGAGAACCATTCAGACATGTCATGTGTGTGGACATGATTCAAGTTCTGACCTTTTGCTCTTGAATATTATGTTCAGCAAGAGCTGATAAGAACAGTTGATTTGGGTCCCTTTAAGCACATTGTGGATGACGGTCTCGAGTTAAGAAAGGCTGCTTTTGAATGTGTGGACACGTTGCTAGACAGTTGTCTCGATCAAGTGAACCCTTCATCTTTCATAGTCCCTTTCCTTAGATCTGGTCTCGATGGTGAGTTTTTTTTTCGTATTCAAGCGTTTCTCTTCTTTGGAATTGTTTCTTTGTTTTTACTATTTATCCTCGCTTCATCATTGGTTCCCTCGATCTGTAAATGAATCAAATATAAAAATAATTGCTTAATAGCGTATTATATCAAGTTGTTTTTATGTTACTTTAATAACCGATTTTTATTTTCATTTTCTGTGCAGACCACTACGATGTTAAGATGCCTTGCCATCTTATACTCTCGAAACTTTCTGAAAAGTGTCCCTCTGCAGTACTGGCAGGTCGGTAAATAAAAGATTTTTCTATGCTGCTGTGAAATGTTCTTATGGTGATTAACTTAAATTTTAATCTTGCTTTACAGTGCTGGATTCATTGGTCGATCCTCTCCAGAAAACCATCAATTTCAAGCCAAAGCAAGATGCCGTGAAGCAAGAAGTAGACCGCAATGAAGACATGATTCGCAGTGCCCTTAGAGCCATTGCAGCTTTAAATCGCATAAGGTTTTGCCTCTTAACACTCTTTCTCTCTCTACGCCCAAGTTTGTAATTCACTTCTGTTTGATTCATTAGCTGCTGTTTAATGTGAGATAAATTAAACGGTAAATTTTCATTTCCACTTCAATAGGCGTGCCAGATCCTCATGAAATTTGAGTTTCTAATCCTTTTTTGTTTACCTAGTCCTTTTTAAGGTTTACAATTTTATGTTTAAAAATAATGCGAGACCAAGCCTCATAAGCAAAAATGTTCAGGGTGTGTAGCTTTAGTAATGAAAACAATTAGGTCCGGTGTCATTGTCTTTCATTTATTTTGCAGCGGAGGAGATTGCAACATCAAGTTCAAGAGTCTGATGAATGAGATATCAAAGTCGCTAACTCTTCGGGACAAATACTATTCCATTCGAAATGAGTGAAACTTCAAATGATGGACAGAGAGGCCGTTTCGACCATATGATGAGAACCACCATTTTGGCCAAAGCCACGTTGATGCATTCGTCGCTCACATGGCTTTCAGAAGTGAAGCTTAGATTTTCGATTAATCATAGGAAAAGTACATGTAATGGATTTTGCTGTATAGTTTCCGAGACCTTGAACTGACCCCAAACTTTCTTTACTGAGTTTGGGTGGATTTTGCATTCCTGTCACTCTTAGGCTTCATAATTTGCTGTTTGGAATTTTTGTGTTGTGTGGATTATAATGCTCAACTTTATTTCAACTGATTTTTTTGACCAAAGTACGAACATCTAAATGACTGGAAAGGAACTCATTTCTGTTGTCACGCTTATTTACAAATTACCTTTCTGTGAAACGAATATAACATATAAGCCAATATACACACCACCATCAGAAGAGAACTACAAAAGTGAGCCAATGGCAAAGGGAAAAAAAACAGTTGGAGTATTTAATCCTTCTTAAACTTATCCGATATGTGTTGATATATGGAAGGAGCGAGCGAGTTTATTTATTTCTCTTCAAACTCGACATCGATGATCTGAGGATCGTTCTTACTCGAAGAAGAGCCTCGACCATTTTGGTTTCCTTTTGGCTGCCAAACAGTATTTCCACAGCCCGTGCATCGTATCACTTGGTACTTGTTGCCCAAAAATTGTTTCCTACAAGCTGGGCAAGACCCCTGTACTCCACAACCAAAAGACAAATGTCAATCGAAATTTACAAAAATTACCAAAAACTTCGTATATTAATCACATTCTGGATAATGTTAATGACAAAAACAAAAAAAATGATAAAATATTACATTGTTTGATAACCTATGTATAATCAGGACTACAAAATAAGCCTTACTCAGATTAATTCTATCGGATCGGGTTACAATGGTTATCTTTATAGAGACCATATAAAAGAAAAAGATTACTATTTTGTTCACAATAATCTAATTTTTACACAAAATATGGAATTCACAAAAATCTTAAAGATTTCTCAATGCTTTCTAATATTAAAGTTAATATGGTTTCATCAACATGATAGAATACCTTTATAACAAGGTTGTTGGCAAATGTCCCGACGAGCAGAGGGCCCGCAAATGGGAGTACCCAAACTCCGAATATCAAAATCCGGAAAAGCCATCCCGATAGTGCAAACCACAGGAAGAAAACTGTCTGCAAATAATCAAACCAACTCAAAACTCACAAAGTGTTAAAAAGTAATATTAGGACACCATTAAGAGTCATAATCCAAGGCTGGCAAGTATTAGTGGCGTGTTATACAAACCACGATCTCTGTAACTCAATTATTCATTCAGTACAATCTAGCCAAAACACCATTTAATTGTTCTTCAAAGAGTCTTCGTTGTTTTCTCTCTATTTTGGGTCTGCTAGGTTTCTTTCTCAAAGTTTACACATACTTCAATTCAGTCCACAGTTAAAAAAAAGTTTCGAACTTTATCAAGACTTTGCATAAGTAGTAATGACAAGTGATTATGATAGGTATTGAAAGCAAAGTTACTCACCGCCATGCTTTTTCCCAACGGAGTCTCCAAAAAATCAGCAATCTGCTTTCTATACTGCAAGCAACACAAACCGAATCTAAAGAAAATCAAATTCAAAACCATTACGAAAAGCCTTTTACTTCAAAGCATCAAAAAAGTCTATCCTCACTGTATGTTTGGAACCTAGACAATCTAAGCGAAAAATATCCAGTATATCTTAATTGAGTTGTTTTGGATTGAATAAATTTGAGGGAAAATGCATAATAGAGATCATCATTTCTCTTGGAGGACTAAGTGGAAAATGAATATCTAAGCAAATTTGCACATAGCCATACTTGTTTCTCTTCTGTTTCCCAAAAATTTACTTCGGTCTTTTATTTTCCCTCACACTTTCCATATTATTCTTCCAATTAAACTTTCCATCCTAATACGCAGGTTCCAAAATAATAGAGCCTTGAGATTTTGACATTCTTATAGGCTACTCTCCGAAATTCTTGTCCTGAACTGTTTTTTTCCTAGAAGTGAAAAATGAAATCAATACTTACCCTGGGCCAATTTCTGGCGAAATCAACGGAGAACGATCGCCATTTGGAACTAATCTCGAGCTCGCGGTCGATCTCGCGAGCGCGCGCTAGGGCTGAGCTGGCGGCGGAGGAGAGTCGGACGGAGACGGAGTATTGGCGGTCGAGTCTCTCGGCGGCTTTTCTGGCCTCGTAAGCGAACCTCTCGAAGCCTTCGTTGGCGCCACGCCACGCGTCCCTCCAGGCCTCGCCGGACGCCACGCGCTTCGAGAATCCGTCGAAGTCGCTGCGCTGGAACGCACGCGCGCCTCTGGGGACGATGCAGCGGCGCGTGCGGGGCTTGAGGTGTAAGGGCACCACCAGAGGTTGCCATCGGAGAGTTGTGGCCATTGGAGGAGAGAGAGAGAGAAATAGTAATGAGCGAATGTGTGAGAAAGAGTGAGAAACTGGGAGATTTCTGTATGCATGTCTACCTTCTATTACTCATCTGTCGTTTTAATAAAAACGACAGTCGTTTTAATAAACGACAATTACTCGTGTCGTTTCAACAAAACGACAGTTTCGTGTGTCGTTTCAATAAAACGACCGTTTCGTATCTCGTTTCAATAAAACGACCGTTTCGTATATCGTTTCAATAAAACGACAGTTGTTTAATAAACGACAACTCGTGTGTCGTTCAATAAAACGACAGTTTCGTATGTCGTTTCGTTTCATTAAAACGACAGTTTCGTGTGTCGTTTCAATAAAACGACCGTTTCGTGTCGTTTCAATAAAACGACATTCGTTTTAATAAACGACAGTTACTCGTGTGTCGTTTCAATAAAAACGACAGTCGTTCATGTGTCGTTTCGATAAGTTAATTATGTGTCGTTTCCATAAAAACGACAGTTATTAATGTGTCGTTTCAATAAAAACGACAATTACTCATACATCTCTTATTTTTGTCTCTGTACGCATCAGAAGATATCAGCAGCTCGGATCGGAAAAGAAAGCAGCGGCGTCTCTTCCGATTTCAACCCGAACCCCAAAACCAAATACCGTCCCAATCCTAACCCTAAAATCCCAATTCGAGCCCCTGAAGTCTCCGCAACGACGTCGTTGCGCGGCCGCGAGCCCCGCCGCTGAGGAGCGCCGTGTTCCGCGTGGTCCGGCGAGTGAACCGCCTCCGTCGAGCGGTGGTGATTCTGTCCCTCCCAGTTTTTTTCAGCCATGGACGGTTCCAATGACGAAGCTCCAGTTTTCCTCGATCGCACCTCTCGAGTCACCAGAGGAAAGAGGTACTCTTACGGACCCAAAAACTTGGGAACCCTAGTTCTATTGAAGTTTTGTGCCCAATTTACTCTTCATAATGTTTCGTATCTGGAATGTTATAGGATGACCAAGTTGCTCGACGACGAGATTGAAGAGGACGAATTGTTTTGGAACCAAGAGGCTCTTAAAGAGGTTCTCTATAATGCTATTTATTTATTTATTTTTAAAAAAATTTGTTGACTCCACATTGATTGATTGTGTCACCTCGTTAAAGACCTTGAGTGTGTTTGATAGGAAGAGGAGGATATCAACTACGAAGCAGAGCCTGAAGCCGCCGATGAATTCGACAGCGACTTTGACGAAGATGTGAGTTGATTTCAACTTTCTTTTGATTTTTTTTTTCCTTTCGATTTCACAGCATCAGGTTTCCGAAGAATTGTGCTCGGTTAGTTTCACTTCTGATTTCATTTCTTGTTCATAGGAGCCGGAACCAGGCGAAGAAGGCGAGAAAGAAACAGAAGAGAGGTCGAGATTTAGAAATTAGCTGTACTTTGTATTGTCGGGTTATCTCACAAGGTTTGATCATGATTTCGATTGTTTATGCGTTTCAGAGATCGACCCAAGAAACGTTTGACGTATCCAGGGAAGACATTGGTGAAGAGGAAGAAGAAGCAGATAAAGAAAGCGCTGTCGAAGTTGGAAGATAGCAAGGCCGGCGAGGTGGCAGAGGCTCACGAGGACGGAGGAGAGGAAGAACGGATCGTCAGGAAGTCGACCAGAACGGCGGTTATTAACAGACAAGCCGAGAGAGACGCCATTCGAGCAGCCTTGCAAGCCACCATGAGGGTTTGTTTTCTGAATTCGGATTCTTTTGCATGTGAAGTTGAAATTAATTATACGAAATGCTTCACTTTAATAATATTCACGACGGCGTTTCGATTTTGGTTTTCGTATACTAAATAAATATAAAGTCTTTTTCGCTTTGTAACGCTTTAATTATATCACGACAGTGCTAGTTCCGATTTTGGTTTAGGTATTAGAATCTTTAATATGTTTTTGTATTTTATTTTATTTTTTATTTTTTTTATTCTATTTTGGATGATCAGCCAATAAAGAAGAAGAAGGAAGGAGAGGAGAAGAGGATGTCCCAAGAAGAGATGCTTCTGGAAGCTGCTCAAACAGGTTTTTCACTACTTTTGGAACTCAAAATACAACCGCTATGAGATGTGGGAGACTGTGACATTACTTGGTGTTTTTGACCTTGTTTAAATATATGTGTACTTATAGCTTGGTTTTTAATTTTGCAGAAATAATGAACCTGAGGAATTTGGAGCGTGTTTTGGCTAGGGAGGAAGAAGTTAAGAAACGGGCTATTGTACATAAAGCTGTCTACAATGGTCCCGAGATACGGTTCTATTCCAAGGATGGTAAATTTCCCGTTTTCCCTTTTCCTTTTTCTAGCACAAAAACCATCCTCTAGTTCATCT
This sequence comes from Urtica dioica subsp. dioica, assembly GCF_054948205.1. NCBI lineage: Eukaryota > Viridiplantae > Streptophyta > Magnoliopsida > Rosales > Urticaceae > Urtica > Urtica dioica. The sequence goes on from NC_142767.1 coordinate 22,949,640, forward strand.
TTTGATATTTTAATATCATGTACATTTCATGTTTACTTATGTTTTTCCTTCTAGGTTCTTCTTATCTGGAATTCAGTAAAGGAGCTTCGTTTCATTCGGAGATACCAACAACGTCCGCTCCATGTAAGTCAACTGTTAGATTAGAATTCTCATAATGGTGTTATTTTCTTGTTAGTACCATATGCTTTCAAGTTTGTTCATCGGATTTGAGAACAGTGTGCTTCACAGTATCGCTCTGGCATACGGTTGATCTTTATTGATGATTTATTTTTAATACAATATGTCTCCCAGAAATCTGTTTGTGAGATTATATTATATTTGAATTTGTTTCAGACCCTAAGAAAGCTATCTGTGCAGTTACTGGTTTACCTGCCAAGTAAGACCTCTTATTAGTCTCTGAATGTTACCATTTGATTTGTCTTCATTTTTTATATATAAATATAGAGCTTGATATTACTGGTTTACGGTATAATTTGTGTTGATGTTGTAGGTACCGTGATCCAAAGACAGGTTTACCGTACGCCACAAAAGAGGCTTTTCAAGTTTTACGCAAACGGTAAAATATCATTTCTATTCTTTATTGATTTTTTTCCCCCACTTTAACTCCTTGCATGTTGGTTTCCGTGGTTTTAGCTAGCTTTGTGTATTTGATCACATTGGAAGGTTATGATCGCTCAGTATATCTTATCACGCCTTTCCAGATTTCTGGACGAGCGCGTTGCTGTACGAAAAGACATGGACATGGGAAATTTATGCAATGCACTTTCCGGGAACGGGTTTTTGGGAAGGAATAAGAGATCGGCAGTGTCCGAAAATCCCGAAGTCTTGTATTCCCGACAGTTTGCCCGTTTTCGCGTAATCCCTGCAGTAGAGGGTGAAGATTCGGAGTAAACCTAGCGGTAAATTCTTTTCTAGGGTGATCAATATGAAAATTTGTCGTTTGTTTCTAAGATAGTCTGATTAGTAATTTGCATTCTGATAAGAGAAAAGAATGCAACTTTCAACCAGGGTGAAACTTGGGAAAATTTGGGAAGCACTTGACCGTGGCAGGTCAACAATAATACAGCGATATCACGTTAAAGAAGGCAAGTTTAACGCTTATGCCAATCCTCTAGGGAATGAAGTTGGTGATCTTTCATGGGTCCCAGAATCTTGTGGGGGAAAAAAAATACTGCACCGAGGGATCAAAGAAATGTATAGTATTTTGAAGGAGATTGATAACATCTATCCTCTGCCTCTCTTTGGTTGTTGGGCACACATGATTAGGGTTTGATTGGCTTATCAAAATCCAGCCAAATTTTGTTTTTCTTTTCATTAGCTAGTGTAGCGATTAGGCTTAGGCGACGCCTAATGTTGTTGTTGTTTTTTTTTTTTTTTTTTTTTTTTTTTTTTTTTTTTTTTTTTTTTTTTTAAGTGCATTACAAACAACATAGCCATTTAGATATCCGAAATCAAATTAATGTAATCAAGTACTATGATTTTGGTTCGATAATTGTTGGCTCGTGCTCGGGTTGTTTTCACCATGTAGTCGAGTACTACGAGTCAAATTCGAAGTAACCCTTTTGTTTGTGAATGTGGCAAGTCAAAACAAATGAATATGTGGAAGGATTGTGTAGGTATTTTAAAATGAATGACTGGAATAGACCAAACGACCAAATCCATATGGGTTAAACTTAAAAGTTAAAGCAATTGTCAATATTTTATTTTAACTTTTGAAATTCAATATAGGTGAAATTTTTTTTTTAAGAAGTTACACAAAAGTTTGAAATCATAGCACAAGCACAAGTTTTTAGTGAACGTTCATTGTCAATTCTTTATTTTATGCTGATTAATTTTTTTTTTACAACTCATATAAGCAATTTATCACTTAAAAAACAATAAAAATTATTAAAAATTGGAGTTGCACATTTTGGCCATTTTATTAATTGCAATTGACTATTCATCCACAAATTTTTCTGTTTTAGACCAGACTTCGGGTTTAGAGAACTATTAGTTCACCTTCACTATTTTCCTTTTTTTGAACATCCTAGTTTATGTGTGCATTCACCATTGTAGATCTTGAGTTTTTAACGAGATTTGGACGGAGTTCTAACTTTTCTAGCAGCAGGCTTATATGTTCAATTTCAAGTTAGTTTTCACATCAATTTTACTCTAAAATTTGAAACTATATTATAAATGGGACAGTACAATGAGAAAAAGTCTACCATCATAAAAATTGGAGGCAATTATTACCATAATCAAATTTAATTTTTTTTAGCGTCGTTTAGTGGTTCTTGTCGCATGTCGTATATCATTTGTCGTTAATGCGGTTGATTTTAGCCTAACAAGTATATACTGGAAAATTCTCGCCGTTCTGTTTTCTTCTCTTTCCTCGGCGGCTTGAGAAAATATTATCAAAACCCTAAGCAAAACCCTGAGTGGCTCGGCGAACTCAGCCGCTGCCACCGCCGCCGCCGGAGAATGGGAATCCCGGCGTTCTTCCGGTGGTTCTCTGGACGATTTCCTCGCGCCATCGTCAATGCAAGTGATGTGGAGAGCGGAAACGAAATTGACAATCTCTACCTCGACATGAACGGCATAATCCACCCCTGTTTCCATCCAGAAAACATGGTCTGTATTTCTCTTCCCCTTATCTTTAAATCAAACAATCTCTTCTGAAATTTTGTCTCACCGATCGAAGCTTTTTTTTCTTTTACACAGGAAGCTCCGAAGAACTACGACGAGGTATTCGAATCAATCTTCCTGTACATTGACACACTTGTCTATATCGTGAAGCCTCGCGAGCTTTTGTACCTCGCTATTGGTTCGTTCTCTTTCTCTCCAATTATTTCGATTGCTTTCTGTAACACTGCCATATTTATTTATTTATTTATTTTTGCTTTTTTTTAGGATGAATCTATTGCATTGAAAAATAACTCTTGTGTAATTTTTTTATAAATAATTTGTAAGTATGTGAGTTTAAATTTGATTTTGCACAGATGGCGTTGCTCCTCGAGCTAAGATGAATCAGCAGCGAGCGCGGCGGTTCAAGTCTGCTAGAGATGCAGCGGAATCGGTTAAGTCTTATGGATTGTTCATTCATGATATCTAGTTAATTTCGGCGCATCTATTGAATCGTTTGAGTTTCTGACTGTAATTCATTGTTCAGGCTGGTCCAGAAAAGGCTGCTACTTCGGGGGAAGACAAAGAGTCTTGCGAGCTCGATTCGAATGTGATCACCCCTGGAACCGAGTTCATGGCTTTGCTTTCTTCAGCCCTAAGCTATTACATACACTCGAGAATGAATGACAATCCGGAGTGGAAGCGAATTAAGGTAAACCGCGGATGCTCATTTTCTTCCATGTTTTCAGATTTGAAGCACTCTCTATTGTTTTTTATCGACAAATTTGAGGGTATTTTTTCCCACAGGTCATTCTATCGGACTCTAGTGTACCGGGCGAGGGAGAGCATAAAATAATTTCTTATATTCGATTACAAAGGAACCTTCCTGGGTATAACCCGAATACAAAGCATTGTTTGTATGGATTGGTAATTTGGCTAATACCCTTTGACTATATTTATGTTTTGATTAGAAGGTATTGGCAAGGCGCGAGTTACATTGTACTGTTTTGTAGGATGCAGATCTTATCATGCTTGGACTTGCCACCCATGAAATCCACTTTTCAATTTTGAGAGAGGTTTGGGATTCACATATATTAACTTTAACAGTCGTTCTATTCGTAATTTTTTCCCACTTATCATGTCTTGTATGATGTAGATTATTGAGAAAAAGAAAGAAAATAAACAGAAGAAAGCTTTTGGTCCGTGTCTGAAAATAAATTCAACCGTCAAGCTGCAATTCCAGGTACCCCTTTTGCTTGTTGAACCAGAAATGAAGGGATTTAATATATATACACACACATTAATATTATTACTTATTACGTGCTTTTGATTGTTTTTGTGGGTTTTTTTTTTTTTTTTTTTTTTTTGGTGTGTGTGTGTGTACAGTTTCTGCAGACTTGGATCCTTAGGGAGTACTTAGCATTTGTTATGAAAATTCCAGACCGGGCAGTGGCTGTTGATTTGGACCGCCTTATTGATGATTTCATCTTCATGTGTTTTTTCGTGGGGAATGACTTTCTACCTCAACTGCCTTCAATGAAAATATACGAGGTTAATTAACTGAAACATAAAATGTCATGCTTATGTTGTATTGTTTGGTGTATATTATATCTGATTATCTAGGCAAACTCTTCAACTGTTTGTTAGAAACTTTTTACTTATTCATCTTGATTAGGAATAGAACTTCCAGCTGTATTTCCTGATGTGAAAACTTCTTGTATTGAGTCATTGTCAATTTTATCATTATCGATCTTTGTAAATGATTAAGCCGTTTCCTTAACTCCGCTTATGAATTCTGCGGTGCTCAAACTAAAAAAAGTTATTGAGATGGCAGTTTGCAGGTTTCTTTAAATTCACCAAATGAAGTACCCATAATTCCTGACAAAATATCAAACTTTTTGATGTAATTTTATTTTCTATCTAGCGCCCATGCTTGATTAGTGTTTAATATACAAGATCAGCAGTGAGAAAAATCTTCTTCATATGATATTTCCATGTCAAACGTTATTGCTTCATTTAGTCTTAATAAAAGGCTTCTACTCGCTCATATCTTAGAAGTTCAAGATAATTTACTAATCTTTTAAGTATCTATTTTTGTAAACATTTGTATTTGATAATAGATAATTTGTATGCTGTGGAAAGAATCATGTATTTTATTATCCTTGTTGAAAAGTTACTGATATTTTATTTCGTATCTCAGGGGGCTATTGATATGATGATTGACATCTACAAAAAGGAATTCGTAAGGATGGGTGGTTACATGACTGATGCTTGCGAGGTAAAAGCTAGAATTTTGGCACACATATGCCTTTTCTTTTTTGTTCTTATATTTGATGGTTACAATGTTATGCATTTTATCTTACTTGATTCACAGGTTAATTTGCATAGGGTGGAGCACTTCTTACGTGCTTTGGCAGAACATGAAGACGTCATTTTGAGTAGAGGAGAACGGGTATTTATCCTGGTCTAGTTATATTGTGTTATTTGGAACCGTGGTTATAGTTTTATCTCTTGGATGCCATAAGTAAGTTTACTTAGATAACGACTGGTAAAGCTTGGTTATTTATATTTTCCACCATAATGGGGGTGACTAGAATATGATGATACTATGGTACTTCTTCAACCTTGTTAAACTGATGTAATTATTATAGCTCCGATGCCATGGCTTGGAGATCTGATAAGGCATTAAATTAGTACATTTTATACTCTGATTGGATCTCGAGGAGGATATGTGTTTAAAATTATTAATATTTACCATTGGTCTATCTATTAGGATCTTGTTGGCTCTTTACCAATAATTTTGCTGGTACCTTTCTGTTTATCAGATGGAGAAGAGAAATGAATGGCGAAGACAGTTGGATGCAAAGAAGAAATCTCTCGGCAAAGATTTAGTAAAGGTGTGATTCTCTGTTGATAGGTCAAGTTCAGACGTCGTTTTTATTTTGCTACATTTGTTGACATCGATTTTATTTGTAGCAGTCCACTGGCGAGTCGATTAAAGCGGTTGAAAGCTCTTTAATTTCAAAAAAAGTCGAAGTTGACAAGGTTCTTATTAGCTGTTCCGTGGTACCTTTGTATTACAGTTTGAAACTTCCTGCTCTTGTTAAGATTTTTTATTTTTTTTTATAATTCTGTGACAGAATGCACATGAAAAGCGCAGTCGGAAAGAGATATACTATGCAAAGAAATTTGGCGTCGAGTCTGTTGAGGACCGCGAGAAGATAAGGAAAGAAGTGGTACACAAATTACATTTCCTTTACTGCTAAGTTTGCTGCATATATATTACATATCGTTTGCTAATAATTACTATATCATCGGGTTTGCGTGTTGGTTTAGCGTGGGATCCTAGGGTGGGCTTTCTCCGTTTCATCTTTTTGTGTAAAACTGGCTTTTGCCATTATCAATATAAAAGTTATTGTTTCAAAATTATTATTATTATTATTATTATTTTTTATGATAAGGGCTAAACTGCTACAAAATCAATAGTTTGAGGATCATTTCACTCAGTACATAAGTTCAGAGGCATTTTGCGTTGTCATAAATTCATATATAATCTACATTCCCTTTGCACCAACAAACAAATCGTGTGATTTCTACTGCTATTATGTTGGCTTTGTGATTTATGTTTCTGGATCTTGTGTAGGTGTCAAAGTATATAGAAGGGATTTGCTGGGTCATGCATTATTATTTTGGAGGAGTATCATCCTGGCAATGGTATGTTTGCATTAGCTTACTCATCATTAATTTTATGTATTTTTCTTTAATATTAATCGTATAGTGATTTGTTTATTTACTCAAGTCCCTGAGAAGTTGTAATACTGTTTCAAAAAGGGTAATGTCCAAAAATAGCGAAATCCAAAGCTGTTTCTAAAATGTTGTTTATTTGTAATGCATGTTAAGCCGCGACTGAACATAGTATTTAACTGGGTTCACCATTCTTTTTACTTGGATCATTTTTTGATTTACTTTGAATACCATCAATTTATTGAAGAACGGAATTTTTCTTGAAATAATCATTAAAAAAATTGCTGATATTTTCTGCAATTAGTTTGACACCTTATGGTGTAATAAACCACTGTGTGTGTGTGTGTGTGTGTGTTTTTATCGTGACATGCCGATGTGAACTGATTTTGGAAGCAGAATTAGTAAGTCACGCTGATGAAGGAAATATATGTTTTGTGAATTGGAATTTTCCACTTTTTAGTTTTTAGCGAAACACAGTTATGATTTCTGTGTTATCACTTTGATTATTACTTAATTACATCAGTGTCTGATCTGCAGGTTTTATCCCTATCATTATGCCCCGTTTGCTTCAGATTTTCATGAAATTGAGAAATTAGAGATTCAGTTCACACTTGGGGAACCCTTCAAACCATTTGATCAGTTGATGGCTGTGTTACCGGCTGCAAGGTTGTTACCAAATCTCAGAATTTGTGTTTTATATATATATATGTGTGTGTGTGTGTGTGTGTGTTCCTTGTATCAGTCATTTGACGACACATAATCGTGCCTTTGCAGTGGACATGCTCTCCCGTTGTCTTATAGGAAGCTTATGACCGATCCCTCGTCACCTCTGTTGCCCTTTTATCCCGAAGGTACTCTAATTTTACTCTGTGTATCTCATTATCATTGACTCATCATATATTTTTTTTCCATCTGATGAGAACTGTTTCTGCAGATTTTGAGCAAGACATGGACGGAAAACGATTCTCTTGGCAAGTATGTACACTATTTTTATATCTCGTTGTTTGTCACAGTTTGATTTATTTTTACGCTTGGGGGAATTAAACCTGTGCTAACTGTTCATCCTTTTGAATATTGTACTGAGTTCAGGCCATCTGTATACTTCCATTTATTGACGAATCAATCCTCCTTCCAGAGATTGCAAAAGTAGAGCACACATTAACGGTAATGCTTAAAATGAATATGATTTTTTTGTTTGTGATAACACATGCATTTATCTAGAGTCAAATGCACTGTATGTCTGTTGTTAATTCTCAGCTGGAATTGGTTCAAAGTGATTGTCATAATTGCATCAACGATTTTGCTATCTTGAGATAGTTGTATAGAAGTCCCACTTTAGGGTTTTTGACTGGAACGTGCCCTGTTTGCAGGACGAGGAGAAACAAAGGAACACGTTGGGTTTGGATAATCTTTTTGTTTACAGTTCTCATCCTTTAGGAGATGAAATAGTTTCATTCTACAAGAAGCACATAGGTGATCTGAAACTGGCTGAGTCTAAAATCGAACAGCCAATAAATCCACAACTCAGGTACTTTGTTTATTATTGGTATTTGATAACTCATTTTCCCATATAATGAGTTATCAAATACCATTTTCCCATATTTGATAACTCAGGTACTTCATATATATATAATGAAGTTACCGTTTCAAAAAAAAAAAAACTCATTTTCCCATTTTTTTTGGCTAGTTGTCTGTAATTTGGTGGAATAAACTATTAGTTTCTTGTCCGTGTTTCTAAATTTTAATGCTAACTACGTAACTTGTTTTCAATTGTGCAGTTCTGGAATGAATGGATACGTGATCGTATCTGATAAAGACGTGCTTCCTTTGGAAATAGATTCACCAGTCAAAGGCATGGAAAAGATAGCAGATAATCAAACCTTGTATGTTTTCTTTGCTTTAGTTGTAGGTGTATCTTAATTACTCTTTGTCACGTGGTCACTGCTGAAATTTGTAGTTTTAATTTCTCTAGGTCTGTGTTCTACAAGCATCCTCATTTGCACCCTCACATTTCGAAGCCACTGGAGGGAGTTCTGTTTCCTCCCAAGGTATTACGATAGCCTTTTTTCTCCAAAACTTTCCTAAAAATATACGGCATATCTGTGTGGAATTATTATATTAGAAACAAAAACCAGAAATATTCGCTGAAGTTGTGTTTTCCTGAAGTCTTTAATGGAAAAATTTTCGTTTCAGACCATTCGGAAGAAGCACATTATACCAACTCCACAGCTTTGGCACGAGAGACCGTCTGCTGCTGGGTATTTACACACTAATAGGTAATATCTCTTCCGGTGGCATATGATTTGTCTCGTTACTTGATGTGTATTGTCAAAAATAGAAAGAGATTTCAAGAGTTTGTCTCATTACTAAACTATATATATATATATAATCTTTTTCAGGCCTGTCCCTGGGTCCATCTCAGGTCGTTGTCTAGGAAAGTTAGCTTGTCGGCTCGTGCTGGCATGTCTCCAACAGCCACAAGAAAGCAATCATGCTCTTGTTGGTGGAACTTCAAAGAAGCGAAAGAAACAGAATACTGAAACGGTTGAGAAACAGGAAAGCAGCAGAAAGAAACACAAAAATGACGGAGAGTCTGAATCGAAGGCACGAGTTGGCGCGACAAAAGGGGAATGTGATGAAACGGTCAAGCCGACCAAGGCTAAGAAGAGAAAGAAAGAGGAGATCGCTGAGAAAGAAGAAGAAGCCACTGTGAAAAATGGACATTTGGTTTCCTCTTCAATTCCAAGTCAAGCACACCAAGCTCGTAGGGGAAGAAAGGAGAGAGCGAGAGCGGCAGCGGAGAAAAAACTAGCCCTTTCGGAAAGAGAAGCGATGGCTCGTAGGAGAGCAGCAAGGGAGAAAAGACTAGCCTTTTTATTAAGAGCATCAAGGAAGAAAATACTAGCCATTCTAGAAAATCGTCAACATTTGGAGTCTAATACTCCAACTCATATACCCAAAACTCAGACAAGAGAGAATAAACAAGCCCCGGAAAATATTGAAATCCGTGACAAGGGTGCCGGAATCACCCCGAACGGAGCGAGTTTGGCTACAAGTAATTTCGTACAAGTAATTTAGTAACACACCAAATTTAACGTGTTACTGTGTAAATGGTATAATATAGTGTGTGTTTTGCTGTCTTATTGGAGGTAATTTGACACTATATATAGTGTTTTGCCGTAGGATTGGAGCTGGCCTAATGCTAAATAAACGACCCAAATTAACAAGAAAAAGTGTCATTCTTTTTACGATTAAAAACCCTTCGCAAGTCTGTGTTTACAGTTTTTCTTCCCCGTCTTCTTTTATGCTCCTCTGTGCGTATTCTTCATCGGCTTACAAGCTCAACAAATTATGCTGCGAATATATACAAATTTATAAATTTTTATGGAAGTGGATTTTAGCACACATTTATGTATATTGTATGATATTCGAGGCTTACTCCTCGCCTTGGTTATAGAAGTTGCCTCGTTTCTCGTTTTCACCTCATATAAACATTGAGTAAATGTAATCAGGTGATGAAGCTCAATAACACATTTATGTTTTTTTTTTCCATGTGTGTATTTGTTGAAGTGCTACACCATGTTTGGGAGAAAGAATTTGCGTTATTTGGAGGACGCACCACTTCACCCGAGAGAGAACTTGTGTACCTAATGCAAGTTGTAAAGCATACTCGTCTTTTTTTTTTTTTTTTTTTGGGTGAAAGGATGGAACAATGTTTAAAATATCGATACCGATATCCATACCGAGGTTCTGATTTTACAGATATATCAACGGATATTCTATAACAATTTTAATAACGACTACCGATTATGTCGATGATATATCGATTACCGACGGATATATCGACAAAAATCTTATAACAAAATATAATTGAAAAACTCAAAATATATATGTCTTCAAATCCTAGTATATTTTAAAAATAAAAAATTATGATAAATTATATGCATATATATATATTCAAAGCTTGATATATATATTTGTATTATATAAAATAAAATAACATAAAGAAATATTGATAATAAATAAGTAAAAGAAAGAAATAAAATATATATATATATATATATATATATATATATATATATATAAAAGAGAAAGATACAAGTAGCAACTAGCAACTACCGTGTGGAATTTTTTGGGTGGCAAAATAATAGGGTAAAAGAGTACTCTTGCATGACAATTTCATGTTTTGCAAAAATCCCACATTGCTTAAGCATGAGTAAATATAGATAATGAGCCCCTATAAAAGTAGAAGAATCACCAAAGCATGGTGGCTCTTAAAATGGGCTGCATTGCGAATTAGGCTGGCACCAAAGTTTGGCCCATGATAATTTTTTTTCTTTTTTTTAACTCATTATTTTGGATAATGGGCAAAAAAAATTTAGTTTTGAACATGAGTGAAACTTGTAAAATATAACTGTAAAAAAATAAAACAACTTCAGTTAAGTAACAAACAAAACTCTAATCTCTAGGTTCATCATTTTCATTTCTGTTTTAGTCTCAGACTTGGATTGGGATTAGATTTTTCTAGATCTTGCTATTTAGCCTTGTAATTGATCACCTCTATACGCGTCTGTAATTATTTTTTATTTGGATTGGTTTATCTTTTCGTACAAGAGTATATGTGCGGTCTAATTTCTGGTTCTGAGAATTTCTGGGTGATGTTTTAGCGGATTTGAATTTTGTTGGAAAACAGGAAATATAGGAATGGCGATGCGAAGGCCCAAGATTCAGAGCCTCCAATCCACTTTCTGTCATGAAGATCAGGTCAGTTTAAACTTTAAATGTCCTTTTACTCTTTAAAGAGCATAAACACCTAGTTTCAGTCTGACTGCTCATTTTTCTTGACTTAGACAATGGTTAAGCTGGTTAGAGTAGCTGTTTCATTCCTTATTTCAAAGTAGCTTCTGCATCTGAGTTGAAGCATAGACCAGAATTTATTTATTACTTTATTTATACAATTATTCAACAAATTTGTTCACCATGATTTAAGTTTTATCTGACATCCTTATATTGTCCACAGAGATCGCAGTAGCATGGACGACTCAGGCGCAAGTGTTGCTCAATGCATTGAGCAGCTACGCCAAAGCTCAGAGAAAGGTAACTTCATTCTCGTGAAGTTGCTTGAATCCGGGGACACGAGCACTCAAGCTAACATTTGCTTTCTTCTTGCGTGCGTGATGATGGAAGATGCTTCGGTGTTGGTCGCAGAGGCTACTAAACAACTTGTCAAGCTTCTTGGGCCTGGGAACGAGGAAGTGGCTGTGGGGGCTCTTAAATCTCTCTCTGCTCAGTGCAAAGAAGCGAGGCGAGAGATAGCCAAGTCCAACGGTCTTAATTTAGATGGTTTTTTTTTTTTTTTACTTGTTTTCGTAATTTCAAAAGTATTAAATCACTGAGTTCTTAATTTTGTGTTTCGCAGCTCATCACTCTCCTCAGTGACACATGGCCTGAGAAAAGTCAAGGTTAGTTGTCACATAATATAACAGTTATTTAATATAACAATTAATCATACACCTTTCTTATAACATAACAATTATTTTTTATTATGAAATCTGAAGGCCCTTAAGAGTTGTTTATTAATAATTATTAACCATGTACTCATTTGATCTCAACAAATTGATGTTCACAAATTCTCTATTTCAGATTGGCATGGTCCGACACCGCTTGCATTTGCATAGCCGCCATCATACCTCGCGCCACCGGCATGGCTGAAGGCGTTTCAGCGCGAGGTATGGCATCATTACCCATCCTCCGATCCGTCGCATTCTTTTCCCGCCGGATCTTCCTCAAAAGCCGCATCCAAGACCCTCGTTTGAGCAAGATCCGTCTTTGGCTATTCACATCAAATACTTTTTTTTTATCAACTTGATACGATTATTGTTGGATGTTAAATTTTACATCCAACAATAATCGTATCAGGTTGATAAAAAAAATACCTGATGTGAATAGGCAAATGCGAATCATGCTCAAATGGGAGTTTTGGATGCAGCTTTAGCAGAAGATCCGGCGGAAAAAGAATGCGACGGATCGGCGGATGAGTAGTGCTGCCATACTTCGCGTTGAAACGCTTTCAGCCATATCGATGGTGCGAGGTATGATGGCGGCTATGCTGATGCGAGCGGTGTCGGGCCATGCCAATCTGAAATAGAGAATTTGTGAACATCAATTTGTTGGGATCAAATGAGTATATGGTTAATAATTATTAATAAATAACTATAAAGGCCTTCAAAGTTCATAATAAAAAATAATTGTTCTATTATAAGAAAGGTGTAAGATTAAATAAATGTTATATTATATGACAAACAATTTTGGCTTTTTCAGGCCATGTGTCATTGAGGGGAGTGATGAGCTGCGAAACACAAAATTAGGAACTCAGTCTTATTCTATGATTTAATATTTTGAAATTACGAAAACAAGTAAAAAAAACTCATCTAAATATCCAAATCATATCAGTTTTCACATGCTTATAAATATACAAAACCCATTTTATTAAGGAAACAATATATATATATAAAGACGTGTCTTTCTGAGAACAATAATACTTCCAAACTTGCTATCCAATTCTCGGTCAAATATTGATTAGTCTTACAATCGTTATTCATTTATAAATAGTTTAAAAACGTGATCTATCTTCTAGTCACACCTATTTTCTTCTTTTATGAATATAAACTAGGAGTACAAGAATCATACTAAGGACTGCAAGATAAGCAGATCTTACATGAAGATTTACCTTGGCTATTTTTTCAATCTGGGCCGCCTTTTCACTAGCAATATTTGCAGCCAGCTCTACTTTTGTCAGGTCCTCGGCCTTATTCAGCTTCATTTCAGCCGCACGTTTCTGCAGTGATTAGTAGAAATTCAATCACAATTGATGAGTTAGAACTTATAGTGTGCTGACAGACAACAATTAAAAATAGCTGCAAATAAATTCTCTGAGTTTTATGCAAATGATATGATGTAATATTGAAAGGTATAAAAAAGAGAGTTTATTTTAGGGTGAAAAATGGTGGTGTTGATTGGAGATGAAAAATATTTTGGTACAAAAATTGTGTCATTTTGGTGGAGAAATGACATCAATTAGTAGCAATTTTAATACTTTTGACTAAAATAGTAGTAACTATGTTTTTGGACACTTTTACTAGAAAGACTAACTAACAACAATTATAGATATATAAGTATACAGTTACTAGTAAAAGTGTCTAAAAACATAGTTGCTACTATATTGGTCCAAATTATCAAAATTGCTACTAGTTGAGGTAATTTCCCCATTTTTGTGGTGTGAGTTAGAGATGATCTAAATATTTTACTTTTCAAATATAATTTGTGCTAATTTAAATTTATAATATTAATAGTATGTGTGTTTTTTATTCATCTACTATCAAATATATCAAGTGATTATATTAAAAAGGACCTTATTAATGTTTCTTTTAATTCAAGATTTTCTCTAGAAAAAAATAATTGCGAGAATACATGAGAAGACATCAAAAAATCTAACATGTTTCGCGTACATTTTATAATTTCGATCTCTTCTTCCCTCGGTTGCATTGTCAAGCAGGATCCCCCTTGTACTCCTTGCACCAAAGAGATGCTCCTATTTCATTTTTTATTTAAATTTGAAAAGAAAAAAATCGACAAGATCCGTTTCAAAAAGAAATCAAGGAAAACGAAAAAAAAACAGTGCCTTAAAAAAATACGATCAATAATTTATCGGAAATCACAAAAACCTAAAAAACATCAAAATAAGGAGGTAGTCAAACCTCTAAAATAACACCACAGAAGCATAAAAAAAACGATCGGAGAGGCCAAAATCGGATGCGAAACAGTTGACGCGCTTCGATGCGAGACAAAAATCGCCTTAGACCAAAAATGTTGTCGTGGATAGGAAAATGGACAAAACAAACCCGGATAGTCTCATGTCACCTCCACAACCACATTGTACCGGGCCTCATCATGGTACAATCGAAATTATAGCCCTGCCACGTGATTTTATGCGCCGCACACCTCCAACGATCACATTTTCAGAGAGAGATAGAGATAGTACAAAAGGAGAGTGGAAGTGAGAGAGACGAAGTGAGAGAAAAAATAAAGTTAAAAAACGTAATTGTATAAAATAGGTCAACTTAGCTTTGAATTAAAACACTTGATAAATTTTGTTGAAAATGGTCATTTTAATATGATCCCGAAAAAGAAATTGAAATGCTGGGGTTAATAAAGGCCTGGTTCATAAGGGGGCACATAGATGGGCTCGTATAAGCCCAAAAGCTTTTTAGTACAATTGGATCAGAAGTTCAAAGCAACCTAGAAAAGCCCATGCCTCACAGAGACGGCTTATCGATATAAAAAGAGTCGGGGAGATTACGAAGCCCTTAAGGTTTTGTTTGGTAAGAATGAGAGAAAAATTAGTGGATGGATTAAATAAAGAGGGAAGAGAAAGGAAAGGAAGTGATTGATTATAAATTTTTAAAAAGTTGTTTGGTATAGTATGAGGAAAGATTAGAATCCATCCTTTGTTTAGTATAGTAGTGAAGAATAATTGATGTTTTGTATAATAAAATTACTAAATTGTCATTCATTATATTTGTATAATAATTAGAATATTAAATGTTATATTTGTAATTTTTTTCATTTTTTGTTTCCATCCTTCACAACCCTTCCAATTTAGAAGGGATTATTTTGTGTGGGTCCAACGGAAAAGAATCTATCCTAATATTTTCAATTTGTTTTCTTTCCTCTCTACCAAACAAGAGAATGGATTTATTTCCATAAAAAAAAATCTTTCCATGTCAATCCATCCTTCTATTTTCTCTCCTACCAAACAAGGCCTAAGGAAAGAATAAAATGACAAAGATATAAGACAAGTTACACATCATTTCAAATATGAAACTCAAAATAAGATGTTCTACGAATACAAAAACATATTGTAGAGTCGTACAGCAGATCGAACTCGAAGAATAAAGGGAAAATAACAAATATATACCATGTGTTTTAGTGAATTGTCGACTTTAACATTCGGTTTTCGAAAATGTCGAGATCATACCATTTGTTTAATTAAAATGACGAAATTATACCCTGAAATTGATAACAGTATCACAAATCTCTCTTTTATTGATACTAACTCTCTTACATAAGAAAAACCGAATTCGGGTCGAGGACGTAGAGCTTGATGTGGTTGAAGAGATGCCATAATCCGACGATGAAGAACACCAATCCCGGCCCTACATGGCCCACCAAACTCCCCATATTGAATTTTCTTGTGATCCTTCTTTTGGCTCTCTCTTTGTTATTAGAAAAAACTTAGCTGGCTAAATACATACATTCAACTACTTGGATTGGTTGGCGAATGAATAAAAAGTACGCCGTGGAAATGCTTAAGGGCCAATACTATTGTGCAAGACTTTATAGATCGTTAAGTACAATATTGAATATTAATTCGGTTAGTGGGTACTTTCGATCGAAGTGAAGTTTCAATGAACTGACGGCGAAATATTGGATTTTTTTATTTTTTATTTTTTATTTTTTATTTTATATAGTTGAAAACGCTTTAAGGATACTTAAGATGATTCAAGGCTAATTAAACATCATTGGCTATTTCTACAGCTTGAGATGACCATTCAAAGTTATAACAGCACTAACGAAAATTAATACAAAAACAAAATGGGAAGAATTGTGTAGTGATTTAGGAAAAATGCCATAGGAATTGGTGAAATTTAGCGAAATGCTTTTATAACTAATGTGATAATATTTCCACGAAATAACGTTAAGACGATTATTGTTTGTTTTTGTCAAATTTCAAGAACTAGTGTGATAATCATAGTTAAAGAGCTGGAGAAAAAGTACCATCTTTTTATGTGTGTTTGCCATAAATTATTATTACTTTCTTTTATGTAGAATTAATAGCTTTACATTATAGTATATCTAATGTAGAATTAATAGCCTAAAGCGAAGGACTTCCTCGTTTTCCTAATTAAAGATCGCCGCAGACGATCGCATGTTTTGGAGTTATTCGTCGTTAAACAATGAAGGTTGTCGTTTCTGACATATGTGTCGTTTACGAATCTCTTCAAGAGCTTTTCTGTTCACCTATCTGATATCTATTATCAAAATGGGAACTTCAAGCCCTCATCAGTAATCAGATGGAACTATAATGAAAAAAGTTGATACTGGTGTTTTCCCAGGTGAAGCAAATAAGCAAGTTAACTGATATATACACAATATATGATATGTCACACAAACAAGCTTTTATGTGTGATAGAAAAACGTCTTTTCAATAGTGTGAGAAAGCGAAAGAAGAAAATAAAACAGTTTAAGGAACTGGTTATTGATGATGACGACGAACAGACACTCGTTCATTGAAGAAAATACAACAGTTAAAAGGAACTGGTTATTATGTCGTTTATTTATTCATTTGTATTTTCTTGTCGTTTTTGTTATAATTATGTCGTTTATTTATTCATTTGTTGTTCTTGTCGTATCTTTTTATAAATATGTCGTTTATGTATTGAAATGTATTTATTGTTGTCGCTTCTTGTATAAATATGTCGTTTATTTATTCATTTGTTGTTCTTGTCGTATCTTTTTATAAATATGTCGTTTATGTATTGAAATGTATTTATTGTTGTCGCTTCTTGTATAAATATGTCGTTTATTTATTCATTTGTTGTTATTGTCGTTTCTTTTTTATAAATATGTCGTTTATATAAACCACTTCGAGTTTCCTCAAGAGTCTTGGAAGAACTCATTTCTCTAGAATCTCAAACTCTGATCTCAGTTTGGGTTTCTGAGAGAGAGATTACGAGCCATCGAATAATTTACGTAAATGTCCTTGCTTTTGTAATAGAGTAGCCTCCAATATTGCCTTTTGTACACTTTGATATATTATATTAATAATATATATAATTACGGAATTATTTAAAGAAAAATGCCAAGGGAAATAGGGATAAACAAAAGATGAGAAAAGTGAAAACAAGAAGAACAAAACAAATAGTAATTGGAAACGTAATGCATGAATTTGTCTTTTCAAGACAAAAACAAAAAATGGGTGCATCAAGAGGTACTCTTTACACGACTAAATGTTCACTAAATTCAATTAAGATAAGAAGAAGAGGGAGAAAAAAAAAAATTATTCACAATTTGTATGCCACGAGAAACTTCACATCACAGTAGCAATTAAACAAATTAATATTCAATATTTTATGTTAATTTCATGATATTCTAGAGTTTATGAGCGCATATGATTGAAGGTACCCCCGTGACCTTATGTGCGTTAATAAATAATTGAATCTTCGAAGCCGATCTTCTCTTCAAGGTCGAAATTTTTTGTATAAATGTCAGGTATTTATACAATCGATGCTTAAAAAATTTGTTTTTCCCAATCGATACCCCTTGTCAATGTAAAATTTTGTATAAATGTCAGGTATTTGTAAGAGAAAAACATAGACATAGAAAACTACCATAAGGGCAATTAATGTCATTTTCCTTCAAGTATAATTCAAGTATGTATTCGTTAAATAAACATGCTAAGGAAAAAATAGATTTAAAATCATTTTTTTTTGTTTTGATTCTTTTTTGGATAGGTTCAAGATTCTTTTGTATCTTCCAATTTTAAGAACAAAGACAAGAACCTGAGCACAAATCTATTTGAAGCATAAAATAATTAGTGAATCGGATTTATTTTTTATCAGCTTGATGTTTCTTTATCATCTTCCAATTGAAGCAAGGCGTGGTAATAAAAGTTATCTGTGAAAAAGACATGGGACCTCTTGATAGCATGTGAAATTGGTAAATCACGATCATCTAGAGTTATTTGTTTGGATTCTCCAATATGTTTGATGAGAAAAATAGAAGTAATGAGTAACACTGAAAGAGTAACCGTTTAATGGTGGGATTTTATTCAAGGCTTCAATGGATCGCGGAGAGGAGCAAGAAATAGCCTCAAATCAATTCCTTTGTGGAGATAAATATTTTACTATCCGGGCCCTTATCTATATGACAATATTTTTTATTATTATTATTATGTTAAAATTGGATCTTGATTGTTTGTTTACTTGTATATTAGGAGCTAGGGTAAGCTTCCCAAAAAAAAATATTTTTTTGTTTCGTATAATTTTTTTTAATGTTTGAGAAAGACCTTAATTCTTAATTTTTGTCAATGAGTTATATAGCAGTAGGATGAAGTTAAGAAGAAAATATAAAATTAGAAGTGACTGAGAGAGAGAGATTGTATTTCCTTGTCCTTGAGTGCTACGGTGGTCTCATTGATGAGTATTTAAATTGGATTTCTATTTATATATAATAATATTCGTATATATTTTGTTAAGAGTCTCTATCTAGGGGCTTAATCACCACATTAGTAGTGGATATCAATAAATGTGAAATTGTTGGGATTGCAGTATTCTTCGGTGGAAGAATCAGTGTAAACCTCCAAGGACAAGAAATCTTCAGACAAGATAAGAACTGCGGGGAATAAAGAGAGAATAAAACAGATATTCCAATTTCCGTAAACACATAATAGCTAACACGACATTCCATTGAGACTATGAGGGTTGATAGAGTAAAGCTATTCGGCACGATTAACGACTCAAAACGATCCACTCACGCGTTGACACGTGGCAACGAACTGTGAGTGGATCGTTTTGAGTCGTTAATCGTGCCAAAAATCAATTCTGGGGTTGATATCATATCATTCAGTTTTTTCCAATATACACATAAATATATCTAGGCATTAAAATCACGTGAAGTTTCTTCTGATGTAAGTGTCTTCGTGCACGAAAACCGGGTCCTGAGGCGGCGGGACCGGGAACTGAGGCTGTCCCATTGCCAGCTGGGACGGAGGCCGAGGGGCATTTCCGTCCTTTGGGATGGAAGTGGCGACACGGTAATAAAAGAGACCGAGAGCCACGCTGAGAAACGACAACACCGCACCGAAAGCAAACACGCCGGGCTTGACAACATAGCAATAGTAGTTCCCAAAGTACATGGTCTCGAGCCCGTGCTGGTCGTTCAGCGCCGCTCCCGTCAGCAATAGAAGGAACGCCAACACAAATGTGAACCTTTCAACGACACCAAACAATAAAATTCTAGTCCAATATTCCAATAGTGAACTCGGGTCCAACGCAACGATTTTTTTTCTTTTTTAGGCCTAAGAGAGAAATTTTGAAATAAACCCATTTTTCAAGGAGAAAATGCTTAACATAAATCTGTCACTGAAAAAAAAAAATAATAATTAACGAAGACGAAAGAGTTAACCTACATTATGAATTTGGAAAGTGTTGATTGAATCTCCGGGTAATTCTAGAGACCCGGGACTCTCAACAATTCTTTCTCGAGATTAAAAAGAAAATTCACGAAGAGGAAAGAGTTACTATATGTTATGTGAATTCGGAAAGCGTTGATCGAATCTCCGGGTAATTCTAGAGACCGATATGATATATATCATTCAACTCCCCATTGCATCTAATGTCCTAACACGCTACATTATTGTAGGTAATTAATCAATTCTATTACTCATTCATGTGGGGGTTTTTGCATGATAAAAAATTAGGATTTGCTTTAGCTGGCTTAACGGTTAGAGAGATATAATTATTACCATGAGACGATGAAGCAGAGGAGGGCGATTTTCCAGTTGGCGGTGAAGGGGTGAGCGGAGTTGCGGCGGCAACAAACGCAGCCGGTGGAAGCGTTGAGAAGAACGTGGGCCACCATTACGGCCGTGGCTGCGGTCAAGCCCAGCCCCATCGCGGGGCTCCGAGGGTACATACATTGCCTCGTCGACAAGAATTGAACTTCCGAACCCTTTCAGTTTCCACAACCAAATTCTTACGAATCAATGACAGTCCGAAAAATCAAGTATGGAAAACAAGAACATCGCGGATATGTATATATAACCCAAGACGGGAAAAGAAATAAAAAAAAACAAAGCCAAATGAGAAGAATTCACTATGTCGGAAGTTTGGTTGCCAAAGAGAAAGTGTCGAAACCCTAGACGAAATTCGGGTCACCGTGTCGGACCGAACCTATTTTTGTGTCATCAATACTCTCCAACCAACACAAACAAATATCATATTAATTGCATGAAAATTCGTTTTCATATATTAGCCATTAACAACATGTCCTAACCCTTAAAAAAATTGTCCAAAGAGAAAAATCCACAACCAATGCCTGCCTAAAAGAATGCAAACAGAGAGAGTGGGTGAAAGAAGAGGACAGCTTCATTACTTTAAACATTAACATAATTTATTATAGACAATCCAAAGTAATCCAATAGGTTTTCGAATATCCATTCCAATTTATGTAACGCCAAGAAGATAAGGCAGTAAAATTTGGGAAGAGAAATTACAAAATAATATAGAAATAGATGATTAACTAATGGCTAATTACTAATTTTCCCTCAATCCTCATAATCTAAATTTAGGACCCCAGAAGATAAGTTTCTTAAACGCTCCTCAAACCTTCCTTCGTTCACTTGACTGTACAGAGTATCAGACCTTTTTTTTTGTAGATCATTGAACAATGAAAAAGCCGACGAATATATATATATATATATATATATATATATATATATATCTATTATATATTGCTCTATGAATGGAAACTCTGGACTTGTGATGAAACATGCACTCACTCTCAATCTATCAAAGTTCGAGTCTTTTTCACATTAAAAGCATTCAACGAAGACGAACATAGAGGATAAAGCAAATCCGAATGAGCAAAAGAAAAAGAAAAGCAAAATAAGATAAAAAAAAATAAAAATAAAAAATAAAAAAAACTATTGAAAGTGGAGTAAGAGTAAACCTTAATCCGGGTAGCCTCGGCAGCGAAGCCAGTAACGGCCGATAAAAGCCCTAACAATCCCGCAGCACACCCTATTATCACTCTCTTTCTCTCCATCTCTCTCTCTCTCTCTCTCTCTCTCTCTCTAGAAAGTCACAGTTTTTTTTTTTTTTTTTTTTTGCTAGCAAGTCACAGACTTGTTAAAGCAAAGAGATTTTGTTTTTTGATTTTGATTTGATGAAGAGCAAGCGTAAAGTTGGTGAGACACTGTGTGTGCACTTGTGCCACTTTGCTTCTCGTCAGAGACAGAGAGGACACAAAATAGGACACTTTGATTGAAACCAAGGATTATATTATTACCAACCTTTTTTTTTTCTCTCTGTTAATTAAATATATAAAAAAAATTAATCAGATAAATATGTTTCCTTTTCCAAATTCCAGCACAAATTTGAACTAAAATTAGATATCTATACAACTTGATTTAGAAAAATAAAGGGTCTGTGCATATGGAGGAAAAAATGGACGGAAAGTCAAGTCTATCAATGGCTTTATTTAAGTTAACGACACACATACAATAAAAAGAACGAGAACAAAAAAAGGAAAGAATGGTCAAAATTGAAACCATATACTGTACTATATTCAATGATGTTAGGCTCGTGATGTTATATCTCAGGATAATGACTTGTACATCTGACTTTAGATTAATATGCTCTATTATTTAATGCTCAAATCGGACTCTATAGCTTTTCCATGACGAAAATGACTATACAATGCACTTACCTGCTGCAAGCTATTAGTATTACTATTATCTCTTTAAGAAACAAAAATATTATTGTATCCCCAATTAAAAAAAAAGGGAAGAAAATAGTTCAGCTAAGAGTCTAAGATATAGAAGATCTAAACATAAGGTGAGCTATATTTTAATATTTAATTGGGGACATTATTTTTTATAAAGGACAGTCATGAAGGGTTATAAATTTCTCACTCTTTCTATTTATTACTTGACTTAGATAACGGGCTTTGAGTCCAAAACGTACAGCCCAACTCAAATCTAAAAAGAGACCATAGTAGACAGAGATTGCCCATAAGGGAAGTGGGGTATTTGCTAGGAATATTGACATGAATTCTAGTAAAAACCCTTGGTCTCTTACCTAGACAAACGGTTATTTTTTCATGGAGAAATAAATAAATAGTCATGAAATACTACATTTAATGATGAAAATGTAAAAAAAAAAAAAAGTGCTTTTTTTATAATGGAGAATTTTAAAACGATCAATACAAAACAAAATGCAACTCTATATATATCATCCAAACATATAATATCACATAAATCTTATCTGATTTGATTTGATTTGACAAACACAACAATAGCAAAGCTAAAAATAAAGGAGAATTAAGAAACAAAACAAAACAAAAAAAGAAAGGAGACAAAGTCACAATCATAAATGAAGAAAGAGCAAAAGAGTACTCGTAAAAACAAATCAACATTAGGCAAAGCTAATTAGGAGTTCAATTAATTAAGGCTGTTGAGAAAATGTGGTTGGTGGGTAGTGCTCCTTGGTGTTGTGGTTGCCATTGTTATTATATTGTGGGAATTGGGGTTGAGCCATTGGGATCTCAACTTGCTCAACTCCGGACGGGTTTTCGTTAGCGCGGTCCTTAATCGCTTTAAGAGCATTGTTATTATACTGAATTCCGAGCATAACGCTCAAAACCGACATCATTGCCCCGCCGGTAAACACCCCTGGCTTCACATAATAACATTCGATACGACCAAAGTACGACCTCTCGTTTCCGTTCACCATACCGTCGTTTAGGACCGTCCCGGCGAAAAACAAGCGCATCGCTATAAAGAACGCAACCCTACACGACACACAATTACAAAAATAATTAAATGACTTTAGCTATAATTTTGACCAATTAATGTAGCAATTGATGGTTTGACTAGTGACGTGATACTTAGGGGTAGATAAATACTAAACAAAACATGTTTAATTCTTAAAAAATTATGAAACAACATACAAAATTATTTTGATGAATATATGTTACCAAGAAATAACGGAAAGGAAACGCAAGTGGACGGTGGAGCGGCCGCTCCTCTGGCAACAGAAACATCCGGACGCAACGTTCAATATTATTTGGGCCACCAAAAGAGTGGTTGCCGCGATTATACCAAAAACCTTGGCATGGCTCTCCGGGTACACACAATGTGTCCGAGATAGGGCTTCGATATCCGCTGGCTATATACATCACAAAAACATTCACAATTTTAGGCGATTAGATATATAATTACGTTATTAATACAACAAATAACAATATTTCAGATTTGAAAGTTGAAATAATAATATAAAAAAAAAAAATTGTGTCACCTTAATCCTTGTAACTTCGGCGCCAAAACCAGCACCACATGATAAAACCCCTAACAATCCGGCCACTAATACAACAATTATCTTCAACTCCATGTGCTTGTTTTTGGATAATAACTCACTTTCGTGTTTCTATAACTAATGAAAGAATTTGAGAACTAATGTGTTAAGAGTTGGCGAGCCACAACGTCAAGAGTGTTGAAACATTTATAGCGCTCGAGAATTAGTAGAATAATATAAATGTGACAATTTAGTCAACCTCTCATCATGATTAATCCTGTTTTTTTTTTTTGTTTTTTTTTTTTTTTTATTCATTCGCGTCGTATCCCTGTTTAGAGAATTCTTATCAAAGCATAAACATCGGAATTGTTTAAATCATTGGCAATGACAGGATATATGTTAGGTTATTTAATCATATTATGTATATAGTTTGTTCCATTGTAAAGTTGACTTGAATGAGTCGTCCCTCAAAGATGCAAATAAAATTTAAACCTACATGATGAACATGACTAAAAAAAACATTATCAGGACTAAAAAAAAAGGGTGGAAATGAATAGGTTGACTTCAAATAAGAAAACACTACGTAGCAGAAAGAATTATGGAATATTTATCCATATTATTTTTTTCTTTCGAATAACATATTTAATGTATAACAACATTAACTTCCACACCTTTTAATGTAATATATTACTTGTTTGTGTATTTTTGTAAGCTAATGTGGCCGTCCTTGCCTAGGAGAATAATATGGATTGACTCAAAAAACACAACAACGTGAGAACTTCATAATCACAGCTGTCCTGATTATAAAATATAATTGATTAATTGTTGAAAGTCTTCGATTATAAAATACGTTGTTCTTCCTCAATCTGTGCTCTGGATTAGTTGTTATCTATCTTATTGTTCGTCTTACCTGTTTAAAATGTATAATTTTATCAATAGGTAACATTCACAAAAACTAACGGTATTCCAAATATATTTAATCAAACTTCTATAAGCTAGAAATACTAATGAAAGGTTAACCTCGATCGCATGCAACTAATAATCATGATTTTATAATAAGTAAAGAAAATATATAGAGAGCTAATAACGTACATCATCATATGATATGAAGTCTACAATTAGTAATGAAAAATAAGATGAGATATCAACTTTGAGGTGGTTCATGATGATGAGGATTATGAGAGGTGAAACAACAAGTATTGAAGCTAAGAAGCACAACAACCAAAAAGGGAATAAGCAAGGTAAAACCGAGCATGACTATCCTCGACGTCCTCAAAAACCCATCAACGGAGCAATTAGGGCTTCCATTCGCCAAATCTCCTCCATTCAATCCCCGACACTTTACCTTAATGTCGCTCTCCGCCTTTGCCGGCCAATAAACCTTCCCATGATACCTAAACATCACAAATCGAGTAATTTTGCGCACTTTTTTAACGTATGGTAATCTTTGGGCAAACGGACTCAACAAATTTTTTTGTTAAGACCAATCAGAATGAAGTGTTTCATTTCGAAAGTGGCCGGAATTTTGGCTAAATCATAACCGAACTTATGTCCTTGTAGATTCAAAATTAAAATATAGTCTATTTTTCGAAAGAAAAAAGGGGATACTGGCACTATTCACGAAACCAAACTTTTATGGTTCCGGTCTAGAACTTAAATCAAAATTATGGTTAATTTCAGGTCATAAACAAAATGAAACATAATTCCTTCATATGCCGGGGTTTAGTAGCAAAAACCTCACATTATGGTTGATACATATTAGTGCTCTTAGAATAAAATATAATAAAAACATGGTTGACTGAGAGTTTAATGTTTGACCATACCTAACCCTAGCCCGTAGCTCGATCTCCACGTCCGACCCTCTTGGATCGTTCTGCGGCACTTCAAACCTGAACGAAAAAGTCCGGCTTCCTCCGCCGTCCTGATCGAAGTCCGGCGAACTAACCGACGCGGCGGTGGAGACTCTCTCGTCAGGCGACCCTTTGGCTCTGTAATAATAGTAATAGTAAGTCGTTAGGGTTACGTTTGTGTACGACAAGCCTTTCTCGTTGGGATTCGTAAAAGAGAGTGCCACGTCGGACAGGTCTCGGCCTCCGACGAGCGTCACGCTCGGAAGCTCCGGCGAGACAACCGCCGCGATTATTCCCGTCAGCAGAATTAGGGTTGCCACGCCAACTAATACGGCAATGACTTTTCCGCAAAACGACAAAGATTGACGATTGGTGGTGGTTCGTCGGCCGTGGTCCACTGCGCCGACGGTTCTGATTCGTCGGACTGTTGTGGTGGATGGTTGACTGGATGAGGCGGAGGGTTGACTTTCATCCCTTGGAAATACTCTCATTTCTGGCATGTGTTTATCGAGGAGAATTCTTTTTTGTTTTTTGTTTTTTTTTTCCAAAGAGATTATACGTTAGCGCACATCCATGTTTATGGAGAGTATTTAGGATATGTAGTTATTATTTTGTAGATTTTACCGGGCGTGTATTACACAAAAATAATAACAGAAATATATTGTTGCGGATTTATATTGAGAAATATATTGTTGTGTATTACTATTATCTCATATCCTTTTCCAAATAAGTGAAACGCATCTTAATAGCCATAATGTGATAACAAATTAAGCTTCTTGATTTTATTAGTTTCAGTGAAAGAGTAATTGAAATGTAGTGCATTTTAAGTAAATCAATCAAAGGATTAAAGTGTACTTCTTCAGGAGAAAGAACAAAATCGTACAGTCTTTTTTTATTTTTTTATATTGACGTGGCGAAAGTTATCTACCATAAGTTGCACAAGTCATCTTTTCTTTTTACAAATTTCTGATACGTACATATATGCACTACGTATCTATTATATGTCCATAGAAGAAAAAATGAATGCTACAAAATAGATCAAATCAGTACACTTAAGTGTAACTTCTTGACTTAAAAAAAAGGTGTAAAACTTCCTAATTGTGCATGTATAAATCCATTCAAGAAAGTTCCTCATAAATTAATGTACGTATATAAATATATAATACTCCAAATACAACCAAGAATATTTAAAATATCATAGAATTTCTCATAAGTTTTTCATAAACAATGGCGAAGGTAGTAGTGTATAGTAATGTTGATTAAAATTCTTTTTAATAAATACTTAATAGTGTATATATGGTGTTGATTAAAATTCATTTGTAACACTTTTTATTTATATTTATGATTTAAAACTAGTAGTCGACTTTGCACAAACTGAAGTTGGGCAAACACAATACTTCTCAAATGCTCAATTACTTAGGGGTGAAAGAGAAAAAAAAAAAAACCTTAGGTGACGAGAATAAATTAAGAGATTTATGATTGATACATAATTGTAACTCGATTAGATAAACACTTGAGCTACAATTCACGAAGAATTAGTAGTTGTCAAAGAAAAATTACATATAATCACAATTATATATAACAGTATCCAAAAAAAATAAACAATATTCAACAAAGTGTATTATGTAAATAAGGTTTGTTCAAAAATCAAGAAGATTGTGATGCTTCTTATGTATATTTGATGCGAGAAAATTTACTAGTTTTTGCCGAATCTGCAGGTAAAATTGGTGGAATGCTCAGTCACATATGTAAAAACCAAGCGTTTGATTGTGAACAAAAGGGCTATCATATTCCTAGAGGTTTTGATGAGTTAATGACGGCTAATACCGTAGAAAAATGAAAAATGTATTTTGGTAGTCAAGAAGCATGCAACTTTCAAATGATTGAATAATGACGAATTATGTACTAAGATTCCATATGTTTTATTTCCGGAGGTGTAGCATCTCGTGGTCTTGATCTCAACACCAAGGTCTTGCAAGGATGTAATCTCAAAAGAATATGATAAGTACCAAGATCGTCTGATTTATTTATTTATTTATATTTTTTTAAATAATCAACGCATGCTTTAAGCGCAAATGAGTGATGATTTGGTATATCCTAACTTATCTTTGATATTTATAACTTATGTTCCCTCTAAATTTATAGTACAATGTTTACTAACATCAACACGATCACGAGATTATTAAGTTCAATCAAGCCTCTTGTGTAACTCGTGAGAGACTATTTACAAAATGTTTCTTTGTTTAGCCGCGGAAGATATATATATTCGAAATATATTAGAGAAGATATTAACACATCAAACATATGAGACTTACATTACATGGTCACATCAATAATAGTTGCAACTATTTTTTTTCCGGTTAATATCTACGCCTACATCAATTGTAATATCTTTTATAGATCAGTTGAATTTGTGAAAACCCAGCACATGAAAATCAAATGTACATTAAAAATATAACGGTCTCTCAAAAAGTCAAACTGGAAATCGAGAACAATTCAACCATTTTTTTATCTTGATGAATTCATTCATTTTTCAACACATGGGTGCTATCCATCGATAATAAACATTACATTAATTTCATATGCCATAGGAAATATTTGATTATCGACATTAGTATTGTGTCCTTCAATGATTATATTATGATGCTTACAAAAATAGTTTAAAAATAAATAAATCATTGAAGGCCGTAAACAAGCAAAGCTCCGACGGCAGCGACACCGGCAACGAGGCCAATAAGGACACCAAAAGGAGGCAATCCGCCGCCAATGGCCTTTCCCGTGCTTACGTCATAACGAGCAAATCTCTTCTTTGGCGCTACACATTGTGGACACGCGTATTCCTCCGGCTACAATAACAACATTAATATTATTATGATTTAATATCAATATTTGCCATTAAACTAAATAGAATACTACATTTAGAACACCCAAATTTACGTCAAAAATCCATCATATAAAAAAAATTCACAAACAAATGATATATTTTTAACTATGTCCAAAAATATGTTACAACTTATAAGTACATAACACATTAAAATACTAAGCCGAAATTCAAAAATATGTAAAGAGAAATTAAGATTTGTCGGACCGCTGAATTATTGGGTTTACTGAGTTCTAAAACATAATAAAAACAGAGAGATGGTTATTACCTGCTCCTCAAATGGTTTCTGGAGTGTGTAAATGAATCCACAATCAAGGCAAATATGCGTAGCTCTAGCCTGAAAATTGAATAACCACCAATCATTATATCATATGGCAAATGGGAATGACAAAAAAGTAATAATTCTAGTAATGTAAGTAATGCCTTTTGACTTTCGGTGAGTTTCCTTCCGAAGCGAGGAGGAGCAGGCCGCTTTGGTAACCGTTTGACGTCCACTGGCGCGCCTCTATATATAGATAACCTCAATAGTTAATATACATATTATGATCATGAATTAAAAATAACTAATTGCAATTTAATCTCTAAGAGAGTGAACCTGTTAACAACAAAGTAGATAGAGTCAGGCTTGGCTTGGATGGCAGTTTTGGTAAATCCAAGCTTGTCGGCGGGCCAGAGTTCATCCCCGAAGAAGCTGCTCGTGTACAACACTTGGTCCCCGGCTTTCAGCCCCGCCTTCGCCGCGTTTCCGCCTCCATCCACTGCCTATTAATGACGTCATTTAAAAAATGATAATATCCAAATTAATTAACAAGTTCAAAGTCAATTAATTAACAGAGAAAAATAGAAAAATAACTAACTTAAACGTTTGACATTGCTAAACAGTCAACGCTCGGTAACGTGACCTAATATATATATGTGGTTATTTATCTAAGATTTACGTTGGAAATACATGAAAATGACTATTTACTTAAATTTATCGAACGTTGGTTATATAGCAATGTCAAATGTTTAAGTTGACTGTTTACCTAATTGACCTAAAAATTAGTTACCGTGATGAGTACGCCACCACCGGGCTTCTGGCCCAAAGTGAGGCCCAAAGGCTTGTCGACCTCGACCTCGATGCTCTTCGAAGCCCCCGCCGTTTTGGCACTCACGCTTAGCCCTCTCACTCCTCTCTTTTTAAGCGTCTCGTCTCTCGCGAACCACTCCGATACGCCACTTTTGGATTCCTTGAGCGACACGCCTTGGAATGTCGTTTTCTGGAGATGGCCGTTGTTGTTGCTGAGTTTCGGAGAGGATGATGACGTGGACTTGATTCGCCTGTTGAATGTGGAAGACGGACAGCCCGGTGCCACCACAGCCGACGACATTTTTTTTGATGCTCTGAAATTTGGAATGATCAGTCGGTCATAATATGAATTTGCAGATAGATAGAGTTTGGTTGGTTGTGGAAGAGGGACTCACTTTGGCCACGCGACCACTCCACTGCCCACGTGGAATAATAATAATAATAACAATAATAATAATAATTTATAAAATGTCTCCTTCACGTAAATTCTTACTTTCGCCTTTACCCAAATTTAATTTCTCAAGTATCTCATTTTGTTTGTTCACATTATAAATATTTATTTTTATAATATTTTACTTGTCGTTTTACAATTTTATTTAGCTTTTTTATAAACTGTTTTATGTTTTTCATTTTTTAAAATTTTGTATGGAATAAATAGTTTTCAATTTTATTTTAGGTATAGGACTTGTCTGTTGTGGACAATTTATTAAAAAGCTCGATATATGGTTTTCAAAATTAACTCAAAATCGACAGATTTTTAGAATTTTGAGAGTTAGGGGTTATTTTTGAAATTCTAATGTTTAAAATCAGTAATGTTGCTAGTCTCCATAATAAATTCTAAAGAGAAATTTCACAAATACCTCATTTGAACAAAGGGTTCTTTGTATTTTTCAAATGTTAAAACACTTCATAAATATCTTTCTTTTTATTATTTTACGATGATTTGTTGATATTTTAATGAAACTGTAATAAGTAATGAAAATGAAATGAAACTCTAAAACGTTTAAAAAAAATAAAAATAAAACCAAGTATAACAATTTAACAAAACGATAAAAAAAAAACAAGAAAAATTGCAAAAACAATGTATTTTCAAAATAAAACAAACCATTTGCAGAATACGAATGAAATATGAGGTGATCACGGGAACAAGTTTGTTATAACGAGGCGACCTAGTTGTGACTTTTTTTGAAAAAAAAAGGCATAATTTTAGTCTAATTCCTAAAAAAATTCACCCGAGACCCCTATTGGTAATGCTTTAGAACAAGAAAGAACCAATGCAATAATGGGTTCACAGGTATTGGGCCTTACAGAGGCGATCCAAGTACTTAGCCCAATAAAGAAAAATGAGTCTTATCCAAGTACTTACCTCGTAATCACACTCTTATCCTTATTATTATCATGGGTTGCTTCCTTGACTTTTTTTTTTTGATCGAAGGAAGGTGCTTCCTGGGCTTTGACTACCCAAAAAAAAAAAAAAAACCGATTTTATTCCTTTTACCAAAGAGATTGGATCCTAGTCAGAGTCGTGGTGTTATTCATAGTTTATTATTATCACATGTGGTCTGAGTTTGGAACCTATACATGAATTAGTTGTACAACTTAAATGGGATTAAAATAAAAGCATTGTAGTTCTAATTAAACAGATCTGCCTCTTAATTATATTAAACTATTTCACGCGCACGAACACCTGTTACAATTCATGCATCTCTTATGTATTAACAATCCATTTTCCCAGGCGTTTAGTTCTCTTTTTCTCGCAATTTAATTGGGGTATGTGTTCAACATTAATTTATGGATTTAATCCCTAGTTACGACCTTTTGTGCGTATTCCATTCCATGAGTTGAGAATTGGACGCAGTAGCGACCTCTCGCTCCCTCATTCAACCACCTGTTATCTTCACTTGATTTTGATTTGATATTTAATGGAAGTTTTTATCCTATATAAATTATAAATAATGTCCTGTACGACTAAAATATTCCATATATCCCAAGGATATTCCATGGCATTTTTCATGTCCTTGAACATGGAGGAGAAAAAGTATTGTTAATTAACTGTTAAGAAGCTGTTTACTTCAAGCAAAAAAAATATCAGAGTTCCTGTACATCAATAAAATCAATTGAAAATTGTCCAATTCCACAGTTACTTACGTATATGGAAAACGACAAACAAAACTATCTTACCTAAAATATTTATACCAAACAACAAGAAATTCAACGTGTAATAAACTACTACGTCAATTCATCATATATATCGTCCAGGGGTAAAATTATCATTTCAAACAAACAGCGAATAGGAAAGAGAAAGGGATAAAATAAAGTGCGTTATCCATTCCATGCCGTTTCAAAAATATGCGACAGAATATTCCTCTCCGTCACAATTTCGTGTGTAAATAGCGTAGGAAACAATTAAACAAACAAAGCGTGGCAGGTTCGCACCGGTCTAAATCTAAACGGCGTCAGTTAACGGTAACCCGCGGAACCAAAGGGGTACGTACGGTAAGACTGGTTAGGTGAGGACTGATGAAGCACGTCTGGTGGGACCGGTAAAGGATTGTGCCACGTGTACACTTACCTCTCTTTCTCCACAGAGGAGCTCAGAGAGCTATATATCACGCAGAGAGAGAGAGAGAGAGAGAGTTCAAAACAACCAATCTCATTGAATCGCCTTTGCATTTCTCAAACTCGCATTCTCTCACTAGACTTGATCGTCGATTCTCTCTCTCTCTCTCTCTAGACTACTTCAAATCTTTCTCTCCAAGTTCAGTCTGAATTGTATGGCCGCCAACTCCAGTAGCCGAGGGATCGCCACCGTCGGGAAGAGAATCGCTGACCAGATCTGGACTCGATCGACTCTCGCTGCCTCCAGGTGATTTTCTTTTGTTATCATTTTTTATTTATATTTCTTTAGAAATTCTTGGTGTGTGATTTGAAACTATTAGAACTGATTAAAGATTAAATGTGTGGAGATTTTTTTGTTGACCGTCAGTTTCCGTTTTCGCTGTTTCAACTATAATTTGTTACAGAAGAAAGAGAGTCAGTGATAATTTAGCGTGAAATTAGATGAAACTCGTGTTTTGCTGAGGAATTTGTGTGTTGTGTTTATATAATGTGATGATGACTAAAAGAATCGCGATCACAAAGAGTGTGGGCGAATCTTCAGGTCTTACTAACGTTAGCGTGTTAGACGGAGGGAAAATATTTACATTTTTTACGGTCAATGGTGAATAGTTCATCATGTTCGTTTTTTTAAAAAAAAAAAAAATTAAATTTCATTAGGCACATAGACATAGTATTTCATTTTGAAGGA
This sequence comes from Urtica dioica subsp. dioica, assembly GCF_054948205.1. Lineage (NCBI taxonomy): Eukaryota > Viridiplantae > Streptophyta > Magnoliopsida > Rosales > Urticaceae > Urtica > Urtica dioica. Next base: position 22,982,227 of record NC_142767.1, read on the forward strand.
ATATTTATTTTGAAGAAAAAAACGAAAGTATACAATATTTTTGACGGTTTAGCCTTCATCGAACAATAATGTTTTTAAAGAAATACAAGAAGGAATACCTCTTTGGTACACAGAGCATTTTACCGTGAAGGCGTATCTTTAAACAAACGAAAAAGACGTATTTGAGCAGTTATTGTAAGTTCTTGTTTCAATCAACAATCTCTTTCACGGTATTTTTCTATTCCTCAGGGATAAAATAAAATTTTGTGTTGATATATAATATCACTCGTGAAATCGAAGATTTCTTCATTTCATTTTTCTGTTGGAAAGTCGCATTTTAATGATTGGCCTATTGGAAGAAATGTGAAGCAATCACACAGCCTTTCCTTAAGTTGAAAATTACTACTAACCTTTACAACACATGTGTTGTTTAATATCTTAAGGTTGATATAATTTGTTTTTTTGGGCAAAAACAGAGCGAGCTTGTTTGTATTAAATCTAAAGCAACTTTACTGTAATAATTTCCGCTGAGGTGTTGAACAGAGTATATAAATGGTCAACGTATTAAGAACAAATCTAATTTTACTCATTAGAGTTGACTATTAATCGAGAGTTGATAGATTTTTAGACTGTAATGTTAGATTTTTATGGCCTCTCTTTCCTTTTCAATAAATATGTGATGGATCTCATCGGCCGAAAAAGTAGGCATGTTTCATGATCTACAAAATCCTTTACATTATTATTATTATTATTATAATTTAAGAGCCGGCTTCATTGCCTCTTTATTTTCTTTTATTATAGTTTATTGCTCCTTATTTAAGAGGACTTTCTTGACCCAAAGCTTATGAAAGTCTCTTCATTTTTAATATAACTATTTTCAACCGCCTAATTAATTTTCATTTTTATTATCTCTCTTTCTTTTACAAAGATATTTGGATGATATTCAGTTGGGGGGAAAAGTAGCATGTTTCCTGATCGACGAGCTCGTCTAGTTATTATTTTCTTGGTAGTCAATTTTGCTATAAATTTCAAAAGGGCTTTCTTGATCCTTAATAAACGAATTAACAACTCTTCCGTTATTTTCATTTGTCTTTCACTGTGCATCTTTTGTCCAGCTTTGATATATAGATATTAGATGTTAGTAGTGTATGTATAATCTAAGCGGTAGATATTAATAATAACCAAATAAGTAGTTGATTTATTAAAATCTCTTTTGTCGTGTGGTGAAACAATACCTCAAAGATCGGAGTCTCAAGATATAAACAATCTCGTCGTGTGTGAGCAATGACAAAGTCTGGATAAGGATTGCTTGTGTGTGTACAGCCAAGGCAGTCACTGTTTGGCTTCTTAATTTCTTAATATATTACTTTAATGCGTTGTGCCTCTTGTATGAAGAATGGATAATGCTTTGTCACGATTGATACTATTTTGTCACGTGCTGATCACGTGGTACCAAACCCATATCTAGGCTACGTGGCTAGCATATAAAATTCAACTAGGAATTGATTTTTTGATCAAGGTGCAGATAAGAAGGTGAGAATAATGGTGGATTTTTGGATGTTGGAGTTTGTTCCGAAGAAAAAGTTTTGTCAATGACTTGAGAGTTGAGAGTTGAGATGATGGGAAAACAAAATATAACCCCACATCCCTTATCATATTTCAATAGACTGGCAAAAAAGACTAGAATAAAATATATATTATGTTCCCCTTCCTCTTCCTCCATAAGCTTTTGAAGGTTCTTTATTATTACAACTTGCTGTCTGATTTTAATATCCATTAAAATCATGTAGTGCCTGTGGGACCATATAACTAACTGCCTCATTTAGATCTTTTTGCTGTGTCAACTCGAAGAAGAAGAATATATATATTAGTAGTACACTAGTACTGTGTTGTTGAAGCATATTCCATGGAATCTCACAACACACAACCACTTCTTTTTTGCTTAAATCATTGTTTTCTCTAATCAGAAACAGAACAACTGTTGTGGTAGGGCTCCTCCAAAAAGCCTACACACCACCAAAGCTTGTTACTTTCTGTCACAATAATTGTTGCAAATTTGTCAAAACTTTGAGGAAAGCATAATTCTAAATAACCCAATGTAATTAAAATCGCATTATTAATTTCAGGAGAGGCGGTCACAGCTCGGCGTACGACAAGAACCCGGATGAGCACGCCCACCCGAGCCATGCTGTGCCGGATGAGGTGATTCAGTCCAACTCGGACAAGTATTGGGCTCCGGACCCGAGAACCGGTGTGTTTGGGCCTGCGAACGGTGGGCCCGTTTCTGGGGAAGGGACGGTCCAGGCTGGCGCGGGACAAGGGTCGGTGCTGGAGCAGAAAGCTTGGTTCCGTCCCACCAGCATTGAGGACTTGGAGAAGCCTGCTATGCCATAAACTACACACTCACATCAAGAAAAGAAGATACACATATATATAACTAAATAAATGAATTGAGTATGTTTGGTTTAGCTGTGTTCGAACTATTCTACTACTTTCCCTGAGTGTGACTTAGAGTATGGTTTGTTGTGCTAAGCTTTTGAGTTCTTAGGTATGAGCTCACTTGTCCGTGTATAATTCAGATAATGCAGCTTTATTGTTTGTGTCGTTTCTCAAGCACTCTGTCTCAGTGGATTAATTTAGGCATGCCATACATACAGTACAGATACAAGATTAATGTTGTTGAGTCGCTTAGATTATCTAGTAGAAGAATATATTAGTCGGCGATGGAGAAGGTCTATAAATATTATTTGCTTTGCTTTACGTTTTGGCATTGTCTTTGCGGAAAATAACAACGTTTCTTAAAAGCGAATGATAAATTTGGAACTGAGTTTTAGTCCTTAAGGAGTAATTTAGCCGATCAACTGAGCTATTTTAGAAAGATCTCTAGCGTGTATCAGGCCGCTTTTGTTATTGACCAAAACACGGAGCTTATGTATGTGGGCAATTATGTCGCTTCCAAGACATTACTATAAACACCATGTCGCTTATAGTAGCGAAAATGACAGAGTAAATGACATACAATTATGTCGTGCTTAGTCCTGTCATGAAACACAGGATTTCGGCACAAGTGTAGAGCACTTTGACTGTCAGAGAACACAGTCACCACTTCCTCACTTATCTTCAGTTCCTTTAGCATACCAGCGATCCAGATAACTTCCTTAACTGCCTCAGTAGCTGCCACGTACTCAGCTTTGGCAGCTTCGGCTGTGGAGAGAGTGACCATTGGTTGAAGCTGTGACTTCCAGCTCACGCAATTCCCATTGATCAGGAAATAATACGCCGTTGTAGACTTTCTACTATCCACATCTCCAGCAAAGTCTGAGTCCACATACCCTTCAACCTTCACGCCAATGCCAGTTCTTTCATACACCAAACATGTCCGAGTAGTGCTGCTCAAGTATCGTAGTAACCACTTTATAGCTGACCAATGCTCATTTCCAGGATTTGACATAAACCGACTTAGCACACTGATGCCATGTGCTAAATCAGGGCGAGTGCATATCATGGCGTACATGACTGACCCCACAGCACCCGAGTAAGGCACATCATGCATGTACCTCAAGTCTGACTCAGAAGTTGGACTTTGAGATTTGGAGAGTCTGAAGTGACTTGCCAAAGGTTGCCTGACCGGTTTAGACCCTCTCATGTTGAACTTGTCAACAATCTTCTCCAGGTAGCTGAGTTGAGACAAAGCCATAGTGCCTCTTTTCCTGTTTCTTTGAATGCTTATACCAAGGATCTTTTTAGCATCTCCAAGATCCTTCATGTCAAATTCAGCTCCAAGTTGCATCTTCAGCTTGTTGATGAGGCTTGATTCCTTGCTGATAAGTAACATGTCATCTACATAGAGAAGTAGATAGACAACACTCTTGATGTCAGAGCCTTTGAAGTACAGCCAAAGAGGTCGGGAGCAAGTCGAGTCTCGACTCGCTGGTTCGGCGCGCGTGGGTCCGTGGAGCTTTTTTTCTTCATTCATTACCTCATTTTTGGCCATGTAAGTCACAATTAGATGTGTTAGTTATGTTTGTTGCCCTAGTGTAGAAAAAGAAAATATTCCCCTATTTGAATCTTCTTTAAACTAAACCTAAAAGAGAAATACACTAAAATAGTTGTGTCAGTTGAACTTGAATGTAAGATTTTTTTTTTAGTTAAACTTTGGCGACCGCTTTCAACGAATTTGAAACGTTGACTATTTTACAAAATTTGAAGTTTCAAACGGCTAAATTGCTAGATATTTGGGGCACTTTGGTACTTTTATGCAATATTCCGAGAGACTGCTTGTTGGCACGCGACTTGTCAGAAACTGCCAGGATGCGATCAATCGACTCCTTTCGATTGTCAATTGACAAATCCAATCGGAAACATGACTTATTTGAACAACTTTTGCCCGGTTGACCCACCAAACCCCACCGTCTTTGACTTTGGAATTTTCTCTGATGCCGTGGAGTCGGGTATTCTTCGGGAGACAGGTTTCCCAACCAAACTCTCCCGCAGTTTTTGGTGGGGTTTGTCAAATCTCAGGTACAAATTACATTAATGTTCCTCTTTCTTTTCTGGTTTTAGTTCCTTTTTATCTTTTCACTATATGATATTTCTTTCTTCTTTTCTTTGGCAGCTCCTTTGGGCAGAACCTTGAAACAACAAGCAATGTGTATGAGAACCTGTTTGCTGTGCTCATCTCAATCTCCGGACTGCTTTTGTTCTTATACCTCATCGGAAATCTACAGGTTCGTTCATCAATTACACACTCACTCTCTATTAACACATATTCAAGATCTGATTATCTGTTGTGATCACAGACGTACATGCAATTGGCAACCACAAAATCAGAGGAAGCGAGAAGGAAGATCAACGTAAAGCTCCCCGAAATCGACTCTTTTTTGGCGAACCATAATCTTCCACCTCACAAGAAGAAAGTTGTGATTCAGTACCTTCAATACACTATCAAACACGACAAGGACTTCGACATTAAGCGTCTCTTGGCTCTTCTCCAGGAACGCTCTGAGCACGGTCAAAACAATGGCGAGGTTTGATTAATTTCATCGCTTGATAATTAACTACTGCACATTAGAAATTTATAAGGGTTATTTAGTTATATAGCGACACGGTTATAGTGAATTGGGATATAGCCCACTTTTGGTTAATTTATTGTAAATAGCCAAGTTAACTTATTAACAGATTAATAAAAGACATATTTAACTCAGTCAAACATGTAAAAAAGGTAGTTAATAGGCTGCCACGTATGCAAGTTGGCTATTTACAAAGTATTTACCAAAGGTTGGCTAATTTACAATTTATATAGTTTAGGTGGCTTACTTAGCTAATTTTTTGAATTTATAATCACTCATTACGATGTTTTTTTTATCATAGCTTTTCGACTTGGGTCAACAAGATTTTGGACGTGAAGAGACACGACAGAAACACATCAGAGGTCAAGGCAATGTTTTGGATCGCTAGAAATGAGATCGGGGCTGTTGAGAAGAAGAAGATCTTGCGATATGTAAGGCTGAGATTGAACGAAGGAAACGACGTCGACTTCGGAAGTCTCCTCCCAACTCTCCCCTCTGAACTTGGACTTTCAATCAAGAAATTCCTTTGCTTCTCAATCTTGAAAAAGGTAATTCATTTTTTTTAATCTTTTCTAATTTCTTGGATAAGGGGTTAACTTAGGGTTACGATAAAAATCTTCTTCTTTCTACCCCAAGGTTTCGATATTGGAAAACTTGGACGATGATGTGTATGAAACAATATGCACATACGCAAAGCCGGCGATATACGCTGAGAAGAGCTACGTGATTCGGAAAGATGAGCCCGTGGATTTCTTGTTGCTTGTGACGCAAGGCACCTTGTTGAGCTTCGGGGACGAGACTACTCCGACGAAGCGTATCCAAAGAGGAGACTTTTGGGGAGTAGAAATGCTGGAGTGGAGGCCACGTACAACCCACGTAATGGGCCTAGGATATTACGTGCCTGCCTTTTTTTTTTTTTTTTTTTTTTTTTTTTTTTCGAAGTTCGAACCAGATCCAAAATCAATCAGATTAAGAACTGAGTCGCTCGCAGCTAGCAAGTTGACGAAGAAAACGTGCAATAGAACTACCACACCAATCCACGTACAACCCACGTAATGGGCCTAAGATATTACGTGGGTTAACAAAGTCAACCTTCCTGTTTTTTTTTTTTTTTTTTTTTTTTTTCAGTTCGAACAAGATCCAAAATCAATCAGATTAAGACTGAGTCGCTCGCAGCTAGCAAGTTGATGAAGAAAATGTGCAATAGAACGAACTTACTGTCCATGTGCTTTTTTTATTTCCTGATTAAGCAAATACTATAGATGCTAATTTTTGCTGTATGCGAAAGGATTTAAAACAAATCCACAGAAGCAGAGTGCATATATGAATGCAACAATAAATATAGTATACGTAAAACCTATTCAGCATTGATTCACTCTCGTCTCCACAGTACAAACTAGGTGAATATAAAGCTTTCTGTTCTCAGATAAACCGTTCTATAAACTAATGACTGCAAGGGAAATATCCACGAGTTCAGCAATAAAAGAAGATGAAGATTCGAGAAACTCGAAGTTGAAGAAACTAGTGAACCCGTGGAATTGGTACCCACAGACATGGAACAAAGTATTCATGGCCTCATGTGTGTTGGCTGCGATCTTCGACCCGTTGTTTCTCTACGTTCCGACCATAAATCCCGTAAAGAAATGCCTGGCCGTGGACGATCGCATGAACATCGTCGCTCTCGCTCTTCGAGCCCTCACCGACTTCGCTTCCCTGATTCACCTCTTTCTGCGCATCCGAAACGCCCACAAGATGTCTCGCCAGCTCAGCATGTCCATCTTCACAGGGCTTCCATGGTCGCACCTCGTCGTCACCATTTTAGCCATTCTTCCCATCCCTCAGGTCAATTTTCACTTCAGTTTAACGGTTAACCTTAAAGTAAAGTTGTTGCGTTGATTGGCTAAGTTTGTAGTTTGACGAAACTGTTCCAAGATCTGTTTGCTCGAATGCCGAGTATTCTGCGCAAGTTCTGTTTTAAAAGTGATACGAAAATGCTCATCTCTTACCCACAGGTCGTAATGACAGAATACTTTTCGATGCTCGCCGGATCGGAAACTCTGTGGGCGAGGAAGTTTTTGAATTCGTTGCTTACGCTGCAATATGTCCCGCGGCTTGTCCGAGTGTATCTATCGGCCAAAGAGATGGGAAGTGGCCTCGACTCGTTGGCTCGCCGTGTGTCTGTCCGTGGAGCTTTCTTCTTCCTTCATTACATCATTTTTGGCCATGTAAGTCACAAATACAAAACTGATTCCCAATTAAAAGTCCTGTCTTTGATCTTTTTTAAACTGAAATTAATACGAAAAATATAGTAAAACTGCTGTGTTAGTATATTATATTAAAGATTGAATGTTGTAAAAAAAATTAATTTTAATTCGGCGACTACTTTTTAAGAAATTTGAAACGTTGACTATTTTGCCAAATCTGAAGTTTCAAACGGAAAAATTGCTAGATATTTGGGGCATTATGGTACTTCTTCGCAATCTGTCGAGAGACGGCATGTTGGCACGAGTCCTGTAAGAACATTCCGGGTTGCAATGAATCGATTTCTTTCAATTGTCGATTGACGAATCCAATCGGAAACATGACTTATTACTTGAGCAACTTTTGCCCGGTTGACCCACCAAACTCCACCGTCTTTGATTTTGGAATCTTCTCTGAAGCCATAGAGTCAGGTATTCTTCAAGAGATTGATTTCCCAACCAAACTCTCTCGCTGTTTTTGGTGGGGTCTGTCAAATCTCAGGTAAAGACATGCATGCATATAGCTCCTCTTTCTTTTCTACTTTTAGTTTATCAATGAATTTTTTTTTTTTTTTTTTGTATTTGTTTTTTGGCAGCTCGTTTGGGCAGAACCTTAAGACATCAAGCAATGTGAGTGAGACCCTACTTGCTGCGCTCATCTCAATCTTGGGACTGCTTTTGTTCTTATACCTCATCGGAAATATACAGGTTCGTTCATCAAATACACACTCACTTATTAGAATGTCCCACATCGATTGGGTACTTGAGCAATGTGTTCCTTATAAGTGTTTGACATCCTTCCACTCTTGAGCTAGCTTTTGAGTGTAAGTTAAGCCCACACTTCTAATATCACTCTCTATTAACACATAAACAAGATCTGATTATTTGTTGTGATCACAGACGTACATGCAATTGGCAATCACAAAATCAGAGGAAGCAAGAAGAAAGATCAACGTAAAACTCCCCGAAATCGACTATTTCTTGGCGAACCATAATCTTCCAAATCACAAGAAGAAAGTTGTGATTCAGTACCTTCAATACACTATCAAACACGACATGGACTTTGATATTAAGCGTCTCTTAGCTCTTCTCCAAGAAAGCTCTGACCGCGGTCAAAATGACGACCAGGTTTGATTCATTTCATCACTGATAATTACAGCACATTCACTACTACAAACTGAGGATTCCACAACGGTACAGAACCGTTGTGGAAGGCTTCCACAACGGTTCTGTACCGTTGTGGAATCCTCCGTTGTGGTATGTTTCCACAACGGTACTCGTCCCGTTGTGGAAAAGTAATGATTCAAGAATATCGTAGCTTTATAATCACTCATTACGATGTTTTTTTTTATCAGAGCTTTCCGACTTGGGTCAACAAGATTTTGGACGGGAAGAGACACGACAGAAACACGTCAGAGGTCAAGGCTATGTTTTGGATCGCCAAAAACGAGATCGGGGCCGTTGAGAAGAAGAAGATCTTGCGATATGTACGGCTGAGATTGAACGAAGGAAACGACGTCGACTTCGGAAATCTCCTCCCAATTCTTCCCTCAGAACTTGGACTTTCAATCAAGAAATTCCTCTGCTTCCCAATCTTGAAAAAGGTATTTCATTTAATCTGCTCCATTTTCTCGGATAAGAAGTTAATTTAGGGTTATGATAGTAATCTTCTTCTTACTTCAAGGTTCCGATGTTAAAAGACATGGACGATCACCTGTACGAAATGATATGCATATTCGCAAAGCCAGCGATATATGCTGAGAAGAGCTACGTGATTCTCAAAGACGAACCCATGGATTTCCTGTTGCTTGTGACGCAAGGCATCTTGTTGAGCTTCGGGGACGAGACTACTCAGACGAAGCGTATCCAAAGAGGGGAATTTTGGGGAGTAGAAATGCTGGAGTGGAGGCTGAGAACAAGTTTGTGCTCGGAACTTCCAATGTCGAAATCGAACCTGAAATGTCACACCAAAGTCGAGGGTTTCACTTTAATGGCGGTTGATTTGGAGCGCGTGCTGTCGAATTGCTGGACAAAGTTTTCAATGTCAGAAGGGTTGAAGCCTTTTGCAGAGGCTTGCTTGAAGATGGGGTTACTCCGCTACATTCGCAACAAAAGGAAAAGGGCCGACGATAATCAACTTTCCATTGTTACAAGCTCCCCTTAAATTAAATAGATTACATATTCAAGTATGTATTTTTTTTCTTCTTCTCAACTGTTTGGCTTGATTTGATGGATGAGGAATCAAGTGTCGCAAATCTCCATAAAAAAGACACAGACTTCGACGCTAAGAGCCTCTTGAAGAGCGTTGTGACAACGACAGCGAGGTTTGATTCATTATGTTATGGTTGTTAGTTATTAATTAATCCAGACTTAGTCAACAAAATATATTAGGTTTTTAATTATTACCGTTGAAGGCATTTCTTGAGTTTGTGTTTACTGTTGAATAGTGTACTGGGTTATGGTACATTAAAATAGGATGGATGTTGAATTAGTGTTGTGTGGGATAATGGGTAGAACGTCGTTGAGGGTACATAGGGAGTTACTTAATTATTTTCTCAATTTAAAGTTACCGTGTAGTTAATTGTAATCGAATTAATTTGCTTTCAATAAAAAACACAATACCAATGGCTATTGTTTTCCCAAAATTTAATTTCTTATGTTTATAATATATAAGTGATTCTGGGTTAAAACCCGACAATGGTACCTCGATTAAATTTCGTATGAGGGTCATTGTCACATAAAATATAGACAATTTAAAATTAAATTAAAGTCCAACTTGTTTTCTTCTAAAATTAACATACAGCTGTATTTTTAATTAATAACAACAGACTGTGCTCCACAATATACTATTAAATTAAAATATACAAAAAATTAGATAATTAGCCAACTAAACGTTTGAAATCGATATATAACCAATATTTCGTAAATTTTAGGTAAAAAAAACCATAATGATGACGTGACATTCTTAATTTACCCTTTCATTGAAATAAAAAAAAATGAGGGTATTTACTGTCAATTTACACATGTAAATACATGGACGTGGCTATTTACTTAATATTTACGAAACCTTGACTATATATTTAACAATATCAAACTGTAAATGGGGTTATTTACCTAATGAACCCTAAAATATATCACGAGAAGTATGTCTTAACTGGTGTTAAAATAGTAGTCTCGTACATACTTTTGTGTCGACCTATGCAGTGTTTTAGACTTGATATGTAATTTATAAAAATTGTGGATATAAACTAAATTTATCCAAATTTATTTTTACCATTGATTAATACAAGAACATTATAATCCCTCATCTGTATGGAAATATTTTATCAGAGCTTTTCATCATGGGTGACCAAGATTATGGACGTGAAGAGACATGAAGAAGAAGATTTTGTGATATGCACAGCTGAGATTGGCTGAAAGAAAAAGCATGCATGGAAGTCAAAAATTTCATGCCGATTCAGACTATGCAGGAAGTTTGGACACCAGGAAATCTCTCACTGGTTATATCTTCACTGTGTGTGGAGGAGTTGTGAGCTGGAAGTCTACTCTTTCAGTCAGTGGTGGCACTTTCAACAACTGAAACTGAGTACATGGCAATCACTGAGGCAGTCAAGGAAGCTCTGTGGATGAAGGGTTTATTGACTGAACTTGGCTACAGACAGGACCAAGTAACTGTGTTCAGTGATAGCCAGAGTGCTCTCCATTTAGCCAAACATCAGGTGTTTCATGAAAGGTCAAAACATATAGATGTGAAGCTTCATTTTGTTAGAGATGTGGTCAATGCAGGGAGTGTCAAGGTGATGAATATTAGTACTGAGGACAACCCAGCTGACATGATGACAAAGCCCTTGCTAGGTTCAAAGTTTCAACATTGCTTGAAAATAGTCAATGTTGAAAACTGTGGAAAAGCTGAGTAGATGAGTTTTGGGGTTTCTAAGCTACATGATCAGAGATGACATAGATCAAGGTGGAGAATTGTTGTGATGTGATCAAGTCATCCTCAGACACGTGGATAGTCTTATAACTGATTTATAACAGTTGGAAATTCTGTTTGAATCAGTTAAAGAATTATGCAACTGTCTTCGACCGTTGGATCTTCATGACTTGTGTTGGAAGTCATCGTCTGTTTGTCTTTAAATAGCGATAGGTGTTGATCTGTTGTAATTAATTCATTCATTCTGTGTCATAGAGAGTCCTTGTAGTGAGAGAAAGTGTTTTAGAGAGAGAGAGGGAACGTTTAGAGTAGTTAAACGTTGAGTTCTCGGGTGTAAACGCTTGTAATATGTATCAACGAGGAGTTTGGATCTCCAAGATAGTGAAGAAACCCCAAACGCTGGACGTAGGTCAATTCTAACACCGAACCAGGATAAATCGTCGTGTCCCTTCTTTCAATTTCGCTTAATTTTGTTCGTTTGATTGTTTTGCGTGAGTTGCTTGCATTGCAAGGTATTTTTGGGTCTGAGTTTGTTGTTTCAGATTTCTACAAATCCAGGAAAGTTCATAACACAAGAGCCTGTTGATTTCTTGTTGCTTGTGACACAAGGCATCTTGTGGAGCCTCGGGAGCGAGATTTCTCTGACGAAGCGAATTCAAAAGGGGGATTTCGCGGGAGAAGAGTTGTTGGAGTGGAGGCTGAGAATATTCACTACAAGAAATATCACATTTAGCGACGAAACTATTAGCGACGATTTAGTCGTCGCTAATAAATCGTCGCTAATAACCCTTTTAGCGACGATAAAATCGTTGCTAATTCTTTGGTGCGAAAAATATTGAAGTTTGGCGGCAAAGATAATTAGCGACGACCTAATCGTCGCTAATTCTTTTTTGTCGTCGCTAAGTTCGCGGGAAAATAATTAGCGACGATAAAGTCGTCGCTAATTATTTCTGAATTCATTTAGCGACGACAATTTCGTCGCTAAAAATGTTGAATTAATTTCGAATTTTAAAGAGGGAAAAATCCCTCCAATTTAATTAAGACGAAAACATTTAGCGACGATAAAGTCGTCGCTAAAGATTGTTTTATCGTCGCTATACAATTAGCGACGAAATAATCGTCGCTAAAGGTCATCAAAGTTATGACGAATTTTAAAGAGGGAAAAATCCCTCCCATTAAATTAAAACGAAATGATTTAGCGACGATAAAATCGTCGCTAAATATGTGAAATTTACTAATAGCGACGATTTAATCGTCGCTAAATGTCTGGTTAACGTAAGTTCATTTAGCGACGATTATGAATCAATTAGCGACGATAAAATCGTCGGTAAATGTCTTTAAAAACCAGATCGCGACCCATCTTCCCCATTCGCTCAGAAACCCTAAATTCTACTTTCTCTCTCTACTTTCTCCCTCCTCCGCTGTGTGCCTCGTCCGCCGTGTGTCGCCGACGCTCCTCCGCCGTGTGCCTCGCCGGTAAGTCTCTCTCCTCACTACTTCTCTCTCTCTCCTCACATCTCTCTCCTAAAGTCCCTCTCTCTCCCATTACAGCTCATCCTCCGCCGCTCCTCCGCCGCTCCGCCGCCGACGCCGACGCCGACGCCGCTCCACCACCGACGCCGACGCCGCTCCCCTTCTCTGGCCGCGCGCGCTCTCCCTCTTGATCTTGATCGGTAAGTTTTTTTTTTTAAAAACTATATATATATATATATATATATATATATATATATTAGTTAGTTAGTTATAGGATTAATATATATTAGTTATAAATTTATGTATATATTAGTTATATATTAGTTGTATATGATTAATATATATAGGATTATAAACTTTAGTTATAAATTTATTTTAATTAGTTATAGGATTATAAACTTTAGTTATATATTTGTTATAAATTAGTTATAAATGAATTATATAATTTTAGTTATAAATGTTTGTTATATATTTTTTAGTTATAATTTTAGTTATAAATGAATTATATATTTTTAGTTTATAAATTTGTTATAATTTATATTTTTAGAATTATATATTTGTTATACCAAATATAAATTTTATAAATTATAAGTGAATTATAAATATTTGTTATAAATTTTATAAATTATAAATGAATTATATATTTGTTATAAATTTTATATTTGGTAAAATTATGTAAAAACAATTAGTTAGTTTATGTAAATTAAATGGAATTGTATTTAATTGTTGTTAGAAATGATTAAAAATGTGATGGATTATGAATTTTAATAATCGAACCACTGAGGTTGGATTTATTGTTAGTTTTAGGATGTTTCTATGCTGGTTTTAAAGTTAAAGGCTTGATGCCGGGTTGTTAAGTTTATAGGGGAGGTTCTGTCGAAATTTCGGTAGGATCGATCGTGAAATTATAAAATAAAATCCGAAAACTACTAAATTTTGAAATGTTCAATCTATAGGTAAAATGAGTTATCCAAATAGGAATTGGATAATCGAGGACCAACGTTTAAGCGTTGAGTTTGCGGCTGGCATGACAGAGTTCATGGCAATGGCCCGACAACACGTAAATGTCGAAGGACGAGTGAAGTGTCCATGCAAGAGGTGTAACAACGTGTTGATGCAAAAAATTCCTGATATAGAGAATCATCTCTTTATCAGAGGATTTAAGAGGAATTACACGAGGTGGAACTTTCACGGGGAGGAAGAAGATGACGTAATGCAGTATCAGACGGAGTACAGAGGAGGAGGGATGTTTGATGCTGTACACGATATCTTAGATCACAACGACGTAGACGGTGACGATGACAGTATTGACCCGAATGCAGAATACCAGAGTGGACAGTTCGATGACCTTTTCAGCGACCTGAACACAAAATTATGGCCGGGTTGTACGGAGTATTCGTCACTCTCATTTGTTGTCACGTTGATGCATTTGAAAGTGATGAACAAGTGGACGAATAAGTCGTTTGATCAGCTTCTGAAAGTACTGAAAAAATCTCATCCGATCGACAACACGATTCCAGAGTCACATTATGAAGCAAAGGCGAAATTGCGTCGATTTGGTATGGGTTACGAGTCGATTCACGTTTGCAAACACGATTGCGCGTTGTTTTGGAAGGACAACGCCAATCTAGACGAGTGTCCAGTTTGTAATGAGAGTCGGTGGCTGATGAAAGACGGTGGAAAAAAAGTAGCGCATAAAGTGTTGCGCTACTTTCCACTGAAAGATCGACTTAAGCGACTGTACGCGAGTCGGCACACAGCTCTAGAGATGCAGTGGCACGAGAATGAACGCATTAAAGAGGATGGTGTACTGCGACATCCTGCTGACGGAGCAACGTGGAAGGAGATCGACCGAAAATATCCCATGTTTGCGACAGAACCGAGGAACGTCCGGCTTGGACTTGCCGCCGATGGTTTCAACCCATTTGGTGACATGAGTTTATCGTACAGTATGTGGCCGGTAGTCTTGACTGCGTACAATTTACCGCCGTGGTTGTGCATGAAAACATCGTACTTGATGTTAACATTGCTTATACCAGGTAGTAGTGCGCCGGGTAAAGACATGGATGTTTTCTTACGACCGCTGATTGATGAGCTGAAGGAATTGTGGGAAACCGGTGTTGTGTTGAGAGATGGTTCGACCGGTGAGCTATTCAGGTTGTTTTCCGTACTTCTATGGACGGTGAATGATTTTCCAGCGAGAAGCAGTTTGTCGGGATGGAGTGGTCAAGGGTACCTTGCTTGTCCGACGTGTAACAACGACACACCATCTTTCAAGGCTCGAAACAAGATTGTTTACTACGATCATCGTCGATTCTTGCCGTTGTTACACCCGATGAGGAAGAGCAAACTGTACAAGGTACGAAATGAGAAACGACGACCACCAGTGAGAAAATCAGCGAGCGATATACTTCGACAATTGCGATTAGTGGGAGATGCAACCCCGGGGAAGCACCCTGACTTCGGCGGGAAGAAACGAAAGCGCGATGCGAGTGAGCTGAATTGGACAAAGAAAAGTATTTTCTTCGAGTTGCCGTATTGGTCGAGTCTTACGCTGAAGCATAACCTCGATGTAATGCATATAGAAAAGAATGTATGCGACAATCTTCTGGGTACCTTGCTGAACATCGAGGGGAAGACGAAAGACACAGATAAGGCGCGGTTGACTTTGGCGGACTGGAACATAAGGCACGAGCTTCATTTATACCAAGAAGGAGATAGATGGATGAAACCGCCTTCGTCATACACTCTGACACCTTCATAACGGAAGCGGTTTACTGAGTTCTTGAGATCTGTCAGATTTCCCGATGGTTTTGCGGGGAATTTGAAGAAGAATGTTACCGCGGATGGGAGGTTGACGGGTTTGAAGTCTCACGATTGTCACGTGATTATGCAGCGCCTATTGGCTCCTGCTATTCGTCCTTTTCTGGAGCGAACAATTCGAGATGCCATAATAGAGCTCTGCAACTTCTTCAGACTTATTTGCTCTAGAACGCTGGTAATTTCAGACATTGAGAAGGCGCAAGAGGATGTGAAGCTTATATTGTGTAAGTTGGAACGAATTTTCCCGCCTGATTTCTTCACAATCATGGTTCATTTGGTAATGCATCTACCGGAGGAGGCAATTAACGGAGGTCCAGTTCATATGCGGTGGATGTACCCATTTGAGAGATACCTTGGAACGCTCAAGAACTTTGTGCGTAATCGAGCTAGACCAGAGGGTTCAATTGCCGAAGCCTATGTTGTAGATGAAGCATTGACATTCTGCTCAAGGTATCTAGAAAGCGTTGAGAATCGTTTCAACATGCCCCAACGAACAGACGTCGCGTCTAACTTCGAAGGTGTCGAACGGGAGTTATCGGTGTTTCAGTCATCAAGTTGTCGGCCTTACGGGAAGATGACCACGATACGCTTAGATGAGAATATACGATTGCTCGCTGAGTGGTACATTTTACGAAATTGTCCCGAAATTGACGATTTCATGAGGTAAATGAGTGAAATAAATGAACTTGAATTATATTTATACGAAGTGATGTATTAAATGAACATGAATTTTATTTCAGTGAACACATAGATCTCATGGAATTAGAAGGTCGGCCAGATGTTGAAGAAGCGCATCGACTTGAGTTCCCAAAGTGGTTTTGGGAAAAGGTATTTCACTACCAAACTCAAAAAATATGAGATAATTACTAACCGACTCGTTAATGGTTGTATGTAGGTATTTCGCATGAGCCAAGACGGATTATCCGTTACCTCCGAATTATATGCATTGGCATTGGGACCACATTTCGCACCACAGACGTATCCGTGTTGTGTAGTGAACGGGGTTAAATTTATCTCTCGTCAACGTGATAGCAGAAGAACAACTCAGAATAGCGGGGTATGTGTACCAAGTGAAGGAGGTCACGACTTCTACGGTCAAGTAGAAAACGTCATTGTCTTGACGTATCAGAACAATTGTCGCGTCGTCTTATTTCAATGTTGTTGGTTCGGTGATCAAGATCCGAGGAAAAGGACACGCAACGACAATAACTTGACAAGCGTGTATGTGGCAAAAGAATGGTACAAAGACGAGCCATTTATTTTGGCAACTCAAGCGAAACAAGTTTTCTACTTGGAAGATAACTTGAATGGTCCTGATTGGCGAATCGTCGAAGAGTGTAATCATCGAAATGTGTGGGATCTTCCTGATATTGACCTCATTCTTGGTCAATCTTCGTCTTCAGTTCAGTTTTCAGTAGAACCGTTAGATTTAGATTCACTGTTAACGCGTCATCAGTCTGCGATACCAGAGCCCGTGAGCAACGACGCAGTGAACTTGTTGGAGAATATTGAAGAAGAAGAGTTTATCGATGATGAAGAAACTGAGGACGAAGATTTGATGGAAGAAGATGATTTGTCAGACGACGATGATTGATAGTATATAACGTTTTTCATTTACTTACTAAATTAACTGATTTAAATCATTAAGAATGCATAACCAAATAATTTTTTTTTTGAATTTCAGATGGCTGCGGCTACAGGAGCTGGAGGCAGCGGAGGCGGGGATGACTTCTTAGCCCGTCTCCCGAATTATTGCCAGTCGGCGCCCGTACGTGATGGCGTCGAAGAAGAAGACGAGGATATCGAACCGGCCGTGCGTGGGCCGACGGTCGGGCTTCGATCTGAGCGTGCACGGCGCCCCGGGGTGAAGGAAGTCGTTATTTATAACGAGGACTTTCAGTCGTTCTTGCAGCCAGAGCGCGAGATGGATCCGGATCTCGCGACGTTTGCGAACACGCTCGGGTTGGTCGTCCGAGACAAGATCTCGCCTACGGTCCCAAGGTGGACGAATGCGAACGTGGGGCCGGCGAAGGAGGCCGAGATCCGAGCAGCGATTCGAGACAAGTACGACATTCGAGTCGATGGTGATGCAACCGGGAAGAAGAAGGCGATTGTCGATGCGGCAATCATTCGAGACGCGAAGACTCGTCTTCGCGATTGGAGGCATACATTGCGGTCGTGGTTCGACATCGACTGCAAGAGCAGCGTACAGGTGGCGCGGTCGCTGAAACCGAAGACCGTTAAGCTCGACACCGAATGGGAGACGCTGATACAACGATATACGAGCGATGAATTTAAGGTAATATCGAATCATTTACGTTACTCGAATGTTTATTAAACGATTTGTTATTTACGTGTACGTTTACTTATATTACAATAGGCTATACAAGCGAAGAATAAGGCGAATCGCGCGAAGAAGAAGACGAAGACTCGACAGGGGACGATTGGGTTCTCGACCCACCGCATGAAAAACGTAAGTTTTATGTTTATATGATACATCAAATCGTTAAAATTATCTAACACTTGAAGTTTTGTTTACATGCAGAAGAGCGTCGAGACAGGCGCATTCGAGAGCTTGTTTGCGAACTACAAGCGCCAACATCAGTCCGACAAGTCTGAATGGCTGACTCCTGAAGCCTCCGCACGTTATGTAAGTTTACATTTATTTTTCTTATTTTTCGATTAATATATACTAACTAGTTAATTATATCAGGATCGACTGGTCGCTAGGTTCAACACGTTGCGAGCGGAGGCTGAGCACCAAGGAGCGGACGTTGATATTTCCGTTCTAGAGCAGCAGGCGATCCGCGATATTATGGGTTCGCGGACTGATCACTTGACCGGCGTCGGACGTTTGGTGCCACAGGGAGCACGGATGGCGGCTGAAGTCGCCGAAGTCTACGGTTCGGAGGCTGGGACGTCGCAACCAGGATATGTCTCGCAGGAGGTGTTGGCATCGACCCTCGCCGCGTTCGCCGAGACAATACAGAGTCAGGTGCCCGGCCTCAACCTTAGCTCGTTCATGTCCCAATTTCCGCAGAGTTCGCAGCAGGCTCCGTCATCCCACAGCCAGCAGACTCCGACGGCCGGCGTCCACACTCCGACGCCCGACGTCCGCACTCCGACGGGCGGCCAGCAGAGGACTCCCGACGCCAGCCAGCAGACGACGCCCGGCGGACCAAGTCAGTCTACTCCGACGCCGCAGCCTGCAGAACTTCAGCGCCAGCAGAAGAGCGTTTCTCGTCGAGGAGGGGGAAAACGAGTGGCGGGACGACAAAGCAAACGTCGCGACTAGTGGTTTATTAGTTGTTTTGTTTATTTATTATTTACATATTTCTCGATAACCGAAAACGTACGTAACCGGATTTTATATAGTTGTTGATTTGGATAATATAATTTAGTTTTTATATGATTTTTCATTTTAGAATTTCACAACAAAAAAACCGTAAAAAATAAATAATTAACGACGAAAAAAAAATTATAACAATAATAATTAGCGACGATAAAATCGTCGCTAAATATCATTCACACAACTTTTTAGCGACGACTTTGTCGTCCCTTATTGGCGCGGGAAAAATTCCCGCGTGAATTAGCGACGACAAAATCGTCGCTAAAACTCTGTTTCACAACGAAAAAAACTTCTCGTCACAACATTTAGCGACGACTTTGTCGTCGCTAATTGACGCGGGATTTTTTCCCGCGGTAATTAGCAACGACAAATTCGTCGCTAATTGTCTGTTTCAAAATGAAAAAAAACTTCTGGTCACAACATTTACGGACGATTTTATCGTCGCTAATATCGTCGCTAAATATTTACCGACGATTAAATCGTCGCTAAATATATTTAGGCACGGCGAATTAGCGACGATTTTTATCGTCGCTAATATCGTCGCTAAATACATTTAGCGACGATTTTAGGGTTATTACCGACGAATAAAATCGTCGGTAAATGTTGTAGTGATAAGGATTTATGTGTGTGTATTTCGGGTAGTATAGCTTATGCTTTGCTTTTATTCTTTGCTGTGTATTAGTTTGTTAAGTTTGTTATAACCACCTTGATGACTTGTCATTATGTGATTGGTCTTTTCTTTTCTTGCTTCATGTATAAGTTACTCTGCATTTTGTACAGAGTTGAATTATTATCTAGTAGAAGAATATATTATTAGTCGGCGATGGAGAAGGTCTTATTTGCTTTGCTTTACGTTTTGGCATTGTCTTTGCGGGAAATAACAACGTTTCTTAAAAGCAAATGATAAATTTGGAACTGAGTTTTAGTCCTTAAGGAGTAATTTAGCCGATTAACTGAGCTATTTTAGAAAGATCTCTAGCCTGTATCAGGCCGCTTTTGTTATTGAGCAAAACAAGGAGCTTATATATGTGGGCAATTGATGTCGTTTCCAAGACATTACTATAAAGTATAAACGACATATTGCTTATAGTAGCGGAAATGATAGAGAAAATGACATATATAGTCCCTACTTTGAGATTGGTAGGTTTCTATGCCTTTTTCATTTTATCTTCTTTAAAATGCCTCACGTTTGCATAATATTTTACACTAAAAATGGGCATTTGATTTGGAAACAAAAGTGGAATGGGATATAGATGTTTATCGCTCAAAAAAATGGAGGAATCCGATTCATTTCCCAAAATGACATTTCCTCATTTCATTTCCAGTCAGCGAAAAACGACATGTAGATATTATTGATGTCATTTATCAAGTAGTGTGCCCAAACGGTCCTACTACCGACTGTTGCATTTTTGTACAAGTGAATGCATTTTTGTACAATTTCACTTGTACTAAATCGGAGAAGAAAAGTCAACTACTGATGACTCTAAATGTACGTAGATTCCTTCTTGAATGTTCGTATAAACACCTACGTATATACACATGTTACTCATATAATTAGCACAGTCCGAGCATGTGCTCGGACCTTCGGAGCATGAATTCGGACCTTTCGAGGACAGTAGGAATTCAACATTGAGTCGAGTCAAATAGGTCCGAGGGCTCATCAAGTTTAAGGAGCGACCTATTCACAAGGTAAGAACGAACTCTACCAAGCAGAACTTCGAAGAGAAGAAAAGTTGATAGGTCCAAAGACTAGTCAAACTAAGAAAACGTGGCCACATCATAATTTAAATAATAACCGCAAGAGAACACGTGCTCAATGGTTACCTTAGTGAAAATAACTTCTAAGAGGTTATATAAATTACCACCCACTTCCAAGAAATAAAGAGAAGTTATAGACTAACTACCACATCATAGGCCTAGTCACCCAAATCTTCAAACTTACCGCTATAAAATGGGAGCAAAGCAACAAAAATATGGGGCCGAACACAAGTACACGCTAAAAGTCTCACCTATATACCACAAAGCTCCCTCCTTTACATTTTCTATTTTACTAAATTCGTCTTTATTTAGAGAAAATACTATCTGGAACTTTTATGTGCTGGGGATTGCGTGCTCGGAACATATGATATTTCATAGGACAATTGTTGTAACAGTTTTACATATTAACACCACCTATTGCTGTATATACTCTAAATGTTTATAACCGCAAATAATCTAAACAAACGTACGTAGATTCCTACTGGAAATTATTTGAGCAATGGAAAAAGAACCACGTACGCTCTTACACGTTTCCTTTATATAGCATAAACTACAATGACTTAAAAGACTGAAGTCAACCTGCCTATTTTTTTTTAAATGTTCGACCGAAGATCCAAAATTAATGAGATTATGACTGAGTCGCTCACAACTAATACTGACTTACTGTCCATGTGCCTTTTTTTATTTTTTTATTAAGCAAACAAATACTATACATGCTAATTAAAACACAGAAGCAGAAGTGCATATATAAATATAGTAAAAAATAAAATAAATGTTGAATCTTCCATCTCATCCCTGATCCATAAACCTATATTCAGTGTCGATGCTTCTTCAATAATTGTTACTTATTTATTTATTTATTTATTTTTTGTCTAGTGTGTGTAAACACGAAATCATCACTCGTCTCCACAGTATAAACTAGGTGGATATAAAGCTTTCTGGTCTCACCTCTGTCATTGCTTCACAGATAAACCGTTCTATAAACTTGGTTTGGCAGGAAGTCAACGCAAAATAAGTCAACCGATCGATGGTTGAAAGGCACAATAGCATTCAACAAATGACAACAAGGGAATCCAAAAGTCCACCAATGGAAGAAGAAGAAGAAGAAGAAGAAGAAGAAGAAGGTTCTAGCAGAAACTTGAAGAAGCTTGAGAAGCTGGTGAACCCGTGGAATTGGTACCCACAGACGTGGAACAAAGTATTCGTTGCCACGTGTGTGTTGGCTGTGATTTTCGACCCGCTGTTCCTCTACGTTCCGACCATAAACTCTGAGAAGAAATGCCTCGCTGTCGACGATCGCATGAACATCGTGGCTCTCACTCTTCGAGCCCTCACCGATTTCTTTTCCCTGATTCACATATTTCTGCGATTCCAAAGCGCTCACAAGATGGCCGGCCAGCTCGGGTTGTCCATCTTTGCGGGGCTTCCGTGGTCAAACCTCGTCATCAACATCTTAGCCATTCTTCCCATCCCCCAGGTCAACCCTAATAACCTTGAATTTTCGGTTCAAAAAATCTATCAGAGGCCGCCACGTGGCTTTATCAGACGGAGACACATGGCGGTTTTTTTTTCTTTCCATTTTTCATGTTTGGTTGACTTTTCCTAATTCTCTATTTCTCACCGCGCATGCGAGCGCATGCCTGAAATTAGTCTCTTTTAAAAGAGTGCTGCTATTTGTCACGGACCGAATTCTCACGATCCACACAATGTGTGACAAGTGGAACAATTTTAAACAGCTTTTGGTGTTTATTGCTTTTGTGAGGGTAATCGTGTGAATCGTGAGTCGTGTCAAAAATCATTTCCCCTTTTAAAAAGTAAACATTTTCTTTTCTTTTTAAAATAAACACACCGAAAAAATTACGGTCAAAGTTATTTAACCTTTTTTTAAGCGGTAGTTACCTATGGTCATTTTTAACCTTGACTTTTTTAATAAAAAGTAACCCATTGGTTAAAAAAAATGGTCTGGTTAAAAAATCTCATCTTTTTACCAACAGGTTGCAATGGTGAAATACTTTACGAAGCTCGCGGGGACGAAATCTCTGTCGGCGAGGAAGTTTTTGAACGCGTTGCTTACGGTGCAATACGTGCCACGGCTCGTCCGAGTGTATTTATCGGCCAAAGAGGTCGGGAGCAAGTCGAGTCTCGACTCGCTGGTTCGGCGCGTGTGGGTCCGTGGAGCTTTTTTCTTCATTCATTACCTCATTTTTGGCCATGTAAGTCACAATTAAATGTGTTAGTTGCCCTAGTGTAGAAAAAAATCATTCCTCTGTTTGAATCTTCTTTAAACTAAACCTAAAAGAAAAATACACTAGAATAGTTGTATTAGTTGAATTTAAGATTTTTTATTTTAGTTAAAATTTGGTGACCGCTTTCAACAAATTTGAAACGTTGACTATTTTACAAAATCTGAAGTTTAAAACGGCTAAATTGCTAGATATTTGGGGCACTTTGGTACTTTTATGCAATATTTCGAGAGACTGCTTGTTGGCACGCGGCTTGTCAAAAACTGCCAGGATGCGATCAATCGACTCCTTTCGATTGTCAATTGACAAATCCAATCGGAAACATGACTTATTTGAACAACTTTTGCCCGGTTGACCCACCAAACCTGTCACGACCCGCGAGCGACAGCTCGCCCACGAACCGCGACTGATCAACTCAAATCTATACTTGAATTTCAATTTGGGTAAAAGGAATTTCACCTCGTTTCTGGAGGAATTGAACCCTCCGGTGTCCACCCTCTCACTCTCTGGCGTCTCCTCGTGGCCGGCGTGCTCGGCGACTCGCGGCGGTCGCGCGCGGCGACGCTCGGTCTCGGCTGGATGGCGCGCGCGCGGCTCGGAGCTTCTCGGTGAGGACGCGCGATGAAGGAGAAGGTAGAAGGAGAGGGAGAGAAGATGGCGGTGAGGTAGCGCTCGGTGGCGACGATGCTTTGGAGCTAACGAATTTTTTTTTTTTTTTTTCTCTTTGTTATCCTCTGCAGGTCACGCGGGTGAAGAGAAGAAGAAAGAAAAAGAAGAAGGTCACGTGAAAGAAGGGAAGAAGAAGAGAGTAGAAGATAGAAGAAGATAAGAGAAGAAAAAGAATCCCTTATTTGCTCATAGATCCCTCCCATATCCTCCTCTCCAAACCGACCCCAAACTCAAAAATTCTTATAAATGGGTCCCGAACTTTCATTACAATCACGTCCGTTGTAATGTAATTATTTAATTAAATCCGTGACTGGTCGGATTTTAATTAAATAACTAAACCGAGAATTTCCTCGTTCGTTCTCAATTAATTTAAATATATTTAAGGTTTCTCGGAAATAATTCTCGTCCTTAAGAATTTATTTTCTTAAATTAGCTTCCGGAATATTTCCTCGGAAAATAATTTATTATTCCAGACGAACTCGATAAATCCTTTATTTATTCCGAGATTTTCCATTACCTTAAAATAATTTAAATTAACTCTCTAAACTTCAACGTCCATAATTCATTCAAGAACTTACTTGTAACACACGAAAGCTCATTTATTAACCGTAAATTACAAACGGCGAGATTCAAAAGTTTATCCTTTACAAAACCCCACCGTCTTTGACTTTGGAATTTTCTCTGATGCCACGGAGTCGGGTATTCTTCGGGAGACAGGTTTCCCAACCAAACTCTCTCGCAGTTTTTGGTGGGGTTTGTCAAATCTCAGGTACAGATTACATTAATGTTCCTCTTTCTTTTCTGGTTTTAGTTCTTTTTTATCTTTTCACTATATGATATTTCTTTCTTCTTTTCTTTCGCACCTCCTTTGGGCAGAACCTTGTAACCACAAGCAATGTGTATGAGAACCTGTTTGCTGTGCTCATCTCAATCTCGATACTGCTTTTGTTCTTATACCTCATCGGAAATCTACAGGTTCGTTCATCAATTACACACTCACTCTCTATTAACACATATTCAAGATTTGATTATCTGTTGTGATCACAGCCGTAGATGCAATTGGCAACCACAAAATCAGAGGAAGCGAGAAGGAAGATCAACGTAAAGCTCCCCGAAATCGACTCTTTTTTTGGCGAACCATAATCTTCCACCTCACAAGAAGAAAGTTGTGATTCAGTACCTTCAATACACTATCAAACACGACAAGGACTTCGACATTAAACGTCTCTTGGCTCTTCTCCAAGAACACTCTGAGCACGGTCAAAACGACGGCGAGGTTTAATTTTTTTCTTCGCTGATAAATGATTACAGCACATTATAAAGTTATAATCACCCATTTTGATTTTTTTTTTTGTCAGAGCTTTTCGACTTGGGTCAACAAGATTTTGGACGTGAAGAGACACGACAGAAACACATCAGAGGTCAAGGCTATGTTTTGGATCGCTAGAAACGAGATCGGGGCCATTGAGAAGAAGAAGATCTTGCGATATGTACGGCTGAGATTGAACGAAGGAAACGACGTCGACTTCGGAAGTCTCCTCCCAATTCTCCCCTCTGAACTTGGACTTTCAATCAAGAAATTCCTCTGCTTCCCAATCTTGAAAAGGGTAATTCATTTTTTTTTTTCTTCTTTTCTAATTTCTTGGATAAGGGGTTAACTTAGGGTTACGATAAAAATCTTCTTCTTTCTACCTCAAAGGTTTCGATATTGGAAAACTTGGACGATGATGTGTACGAAACAATATACACATACGCAAACTGTCCTACTACCGAATGTTGCATTTTTGTATAACTTATTCTCTTATGCCAAATCGGAGAAGAAAAATCAACTACTGATGAGCTGTATATATATTCTAAATGTTTATAACCACAAATAATCTTATCCCTTCTGAAAATGATTTGAGCGGTGGAAAAAGAACCACGTTTTTACAGGTTTCCTTTATATAGCATAAACTACAACGACTTATGATTTCGATAAAATATATATATATATATATATATATATATATATATATATAGTATACGGAAAACCTATTCAGTATTGATTCACTCTCGTCTCCACAGTATAAACTAGGTGAATATAAAGCTTTCTGGTCTCAGATAAACCGTTCTATAAACTAATGACTGCAAGGGAAATATCCACGAGTTCGGCAATAGAAGAAGATGAAGATTCGAGAAACTCGAAGTTGAAGAAACTAGTGAACCCGTGGAATTGGTACCCACAGACATGGAACAAAGCATTCATGGCCTCATGTGTGTTGGCTGCGATCTTCGACCCGTTGTTTCTCTACGTTCCGACCATAAATCCCGTAAAGAAATGCCTGGCCATGGACGATCGCATGAACATCGTTGCTCTCGCTCTTCGAGCCCTCACCGACTTCGCTTCCCTGATTCACCTCTTTATGCGCATCCGAAACGCCCACAAGATGTCTCGCCAGCTCAGCATGTCCATCTTCACAGGGCTTCCATGGTCGCACCTCGTCGTCACCATTTTAGCCATTCTTCCCATCCCTCAGGTCAGTTTTCACTTCAGTTTAACGGTTAACCTTAAAGTAAAGTTGTTGCGTTGATTGGTTAAGTTTGTAGTTTGACGAAACTGTTCCAAGATCTGTTTGCTAGAATCCCGAGTATTCTGCGCAAGTTCTTTTTTTAAAAGTTGTTATGTTTTCCTTTTCTCTCAAACGAAGTTCTCCAATGCACAAACACACAAGAACACAACAGATTGTTTACGAGGTTCAGTCAATATGACCTATTCCCCGGAATTCCCCTCTCGAATTTCAGTGCACTATGATCAAACACGTTACACACTCTCCTTGGTGATCTCACAAACCGAGACCTCCCAACCTAAAGAAATGAGATGGAGAAGAAGATGAATTACCCAAGAATTGTATCTCCAACTCTCTCGCTCAAACTCTCAATCAGATTCTCACTCTCTTTCTTTTTCTTTGTGTCTGTGTGTCTATAAACCGTTAGCACAGTACATATACCAGCTCAGCCTAACTAACTTACGCCTAATACTAACTCAACCATTTATAAACCATGGTCAAGCTAGCTTACATACAAAACTAACTAACACTAACCCGTGGTTAAGGCATAACTAATATCAACAAACTCCACCTTAGTTGTTCCTTGACCACCGACCACAGTGCATAGCTTCGAGAGGATCATCATTCAACCTTCTATCTTCTTGCTTGTACACCAAGCAACTTCAAGCAGTGCTTGAACTTACTTAGCGGAACCTTTGTCCCACAGTCTGCTGGATTATCTTCAGTCCCAACTTTCTGTATATCCATCACTCCTTGTCCCACTTTCTCTCTGATGAAGTAGTACTTGATTTCAACATGTTTCGTTCGATCATGAAACACGGGATTTCTGCAGAGATGTATAGCACTCTGACTATCCGAGAATATGATTGCTTTCTCAGTGAAGAACATCAATTCTCTGAGCATTCCTTGTAGCCAAATCCCTTCTTTCACAGCTTCAGTTGCGGCTATATATTCAGCCTCAAAGGAAATAGTATGCTGACGTGTACCTCCTTGTGTCCTTGTCACCTGCATAATCTGAGTCCACAAAACCTTGTAGAGTTACCCCTTCACTTGGCTTACCACAACACATTAAACCAGTTCGAGTTGACCCTGTTATATACTTCAACAATCCCATAATAGCAAACCAGTGAAACTTTCCTGGGTTAGCCATGTAGCGACTGAGAGAACGGATAGCAAAAGCTAAATCTGGACGCGTACAGGTCATAGCATACATGACAGCTCCAACAACGTTTGAGTAAGGCTTGTCAGCCATAAACTCAACTCCTTCATCATCAGTTGGACTCTGAGACTTTGACAACTGAACATGGTTTCCAAGAGGTAAACTGTTACATTTAGCACTTGCAACTCCAAACTTTTCAACCAGCTTTTTCAAGTATCCTTGCTGATTTAGAAACAACTTTGACTCATTTCTGTTTCTTTCAATCCTCATCCCTAAGATCTTCCCTGCTGCACCAAGATCCTTCATGTCAAACTCTGACTTCAGTAAATCCTTCATTTTGCTCACTCTGTACTTTTCCTTACTGATGAGAAGCATATCATCCACGTAAATCAAGAGAAATTCTGAGTCTAAAGGACTTGATCCTCTGAAATACAGGCAAGGATCATAGAAACTCATATTGAAGCCTTGTGAGTGATAAAGGTGTCAAAACGAATGTACCACTGCCTAGGAGACTGTTTGAGTCCATACAGCGATTTCTTGAGAAGACACACCATGTCTTGTTTCCTCTGATGCTCATATGCTTCAGGCTGCTCCATATAGATGACTTCATCTAAGTCCCCGTGAAGGAAAGCCGTCTTGACGTCCATCTGTTCTAGCTCAAAATCAAACTGAGTTACAAGAGATAGCATCACTCTAATGGTCTTATATTTGACCACTGGTGAGAAAATCTTGTTGTAATCAATCCCTTCCCTTTGAGAGAATCCTTTTGCCACTAAACGTGCCTTGTACCTCACTGGTTCACCATCCACATCCCATTCTTTTAGACTTGTCTCTAGGTCTCTTCACTTCCCAAGTCTGATTCTTGTGAAGTGACTCAATTTCTTCATTCATTGCAAGCCTCCATTGCTTGGACTCCTTGCACCTCATGGCTTGTGAGAAAGTTTCTGGTTCAGTCTTACTAATCTCTACTGCTGCCATGAAAGCATAGGCAAGCAGTTCTGTGTAAGCTGAAAACCCATATATTTCAACAGGTTTATGTTCCCTTATTTCCCTGTCTATGACTAGCTGATACCTTGAGGGGGTTTGGAGGCCACCTTCTCCTTCATAGTCTTCATTCTTCCTTGGAGTTTGATGTGCATTGTCTACTTCTTCAACATCACTTTCATGACGTGGTTGAGGGGTAGTTCTAGGCTCCACCGGATCAGCCACCTCATATCTTTGAAGAGTTGTAACTTCACTTGTTACAGTACCTGAGGGGTTAGTGGAACTAGGCACAATACCAGAATTTTCAAGGCAAGGAAATTCATTTTCATTAAAGATAACATCCCTACTATTAATGACCTTAAAACCTCTTTCACCTTTAACCCACAGCCTATAGCCTTTAGTACCATCAGGATATCCTAGAAAAACACACTTCACAGCCATAGGGTCTAACTTACTTTCTTTTTGATGAGCATAGGCAGAACAACCAAAAATTCTTAAGTGTGAGATATCAGGAATTTTACCAGACCACACCTATTCTGGTGTTTTGAATTCAAGTGCACTTGAAGGACTTCTGTTGATGAGATAAGCAGTTGTTACAACAGCTTCACCCCAGAAGTTCTTAGGTAGCCCTGAGCTGAATAACATGCATCTTGACTTGTCTAGTAGAGTCATATTCATTCTTTCAGCCACTTCATTCTGTTGTGGAGTGTGTCTCACTGAGTGATGCCTCTGAATACCTGCTTCCTTACAATAAGTGCAAAAACCTCATTGCAAAATTCTAATCCATTGTCAGTCTTCAAGATCTTAATTCTTTTATCAGACAAGTTTTTAACCAGAGTTTTCCAATTCTTAAATTTTTCAAAAGCATCACTTTTATTTTTCAGCAAGAAACCCCACACTTTCCTTGAAAAATCATCAATTAAGGAGAGAAAATACACGTTACCACCATGAGTAGGATTCTTTTCAGGACCCCACAAGTCCGAGTGGATGTACTCAGAATGCGTGTAGATGTGTGTTTTCCAACCTTGAACTTTAGACGTGGTGTTTGCCCAGAACACAATGTTCACAGAAGCCAACACTGGAGACTTTATCCTTACCAAAGTATTGACTTTCTTTCAGGACTTGGAGACCTTTGTCACTAATGTGACCTAGTCTTCTGTGCCACAGGATGGCCTTGAGATCTTCTGGTGAGTTGGTCACTGTTGCTGCTGAGCCAG
Source organism: Urtica dioica subsp. dioica (assembly GCF_054948205.1). NCBI lineage: Eukaryota > Viridiplantae > Streptophyta > Magnoliopsida > Rosales > Urticaceae > Urtica > Urtica dioica. Next base: position 23,011,670 of record NC_142767.1, read on the forward strand.
AGATAGTATCTCCAATAAGGTAGTAGAGGCCATCAATTTTGGCTCCCTTGATGATTGTCATGGACCCCTTGGAGATCCTCATGACCCCTTTCTCAGTCTTGTTGCTGTAGCCTGAGTCATCTAGTACTCCCAGAGACACAAGATTTCTTGTGAGGCTAGGGACATACCTCACATCCTTAAGAACTCTGCAACAGCCGTCAAACATCTTGAAGTTTACACTACCAATGCCCTCCACCAGACATGTGTCACTATTTCCCAGTACTACTTTGCCTCCTTGAAGGCTCCTGAAATCAGTAAGGTAATCTTTATTGTAAGTCATATGGTAAATGCAGCCAGAATCTAAAATCCAGTCACTTTTCTCCTTTTCATTTGAGATGACCAGGACTTCTCCACTGTCATATCCATCCCCATAGTTTGCCGAATCTTGTTGATTGTTGCTTGTGTTGGCTTTGTCCTTCTCCTTCTTCAGCCATTTGTAGCAGTCCTTCTTTAATTGCCCAGGTTTCTTGCAGTAAAAGCAAGTTCTTGTTTCCTTCCCATCAGAACTTGATGCCTTTTGAGGACTCTTGCTCCTAGCTTTCCCTTTATTTTTCTTGTTAGAATTCTTGTTCTGACCCTTATCCTGTCCATAATGAGCCTATGCCCCAGATGAGGTTGCCTTTTGACTTTATCTCAAATTCCTTGGATCTCATAGCAGATACAACCTCATCTAGAGTAATCTACGTTCGACCATACTTAATAGCAGATTTCACTTCCTTATAGGTGTCAGTCAAAGAGTTGAGAATAATAATGGCCTGATTTTCATCACTCATTGATTCCTTTTCGCCAGAATTAGCAAGTTCGATAGTGAGTTTTCGAAATTCATCAAGATTTTCTTCTAAAGATTTGGAGGAATTCATTTTGAAACCAAACAGCCTTTCTTTCAGAAAAAATTTGTTGGTTAAAGATTTCACTTGAAAAAGTTCATCAAGCCTTTTCCAAATTTTAGCAGGTGTATCATCACTATCTATCTGGTGAATTATCGAATCAGAGAGATGAAAAATCAGGGTACATATTGCTGTTTCGAGGATCTCGTTCTTCTGATCCTCAGTCGTCCCTTCTGGCCAGATTATCGGATCCATATCGCCTTAAGAAGTCGTTGTTGTGCGAGAAGTGCTTTGATCTTTCTCCCCCATATTCAATAGTCCCCAAAGCCATTGAATTTGTCAATGTCGATTCTCTTGTTGTTTGTTGGACTTGAATTCAAGAACAACTGAATTTCCCCATAGCTTCGACTCTGAATCGCCCTTGTATCTCCTCCTTCCTCGGATTCTTGGTCTAACGATTCTTTCTTGATCTGATCCGATGTTGACTCAGGATTTGCCAGCTTGAACCGACTTAAAATTCACGAGATGTGATTTGAGCGAAAAAGCCGACGAAGCTCTGATACCACTGTTATGCTTTTCTATTTCTCTCAAACGAAGTTCTCCAATGCCCAAACACACAAGAACACAGTAGATTATTTACAAGGTTCAGTCAATATGACCTACTCCCCGGAATCCCTCTCTCGAATTTCAGTGCACTATGATCAAACATGTTACACACTCTCCTTGGTGATCTCACAAACCGAGACCTCCCAACCTAAAGAAATGAGATGGAGAAGAAGATGAACTACCCAAGAATTGTATCCCCAACTCTCTCGCTCAAACTCTCAATCAGATTCTCACTCTCTCTTTCTTTTTCTTTGTGTCTGTGTGTCTATAAACCGTTAGCACAGTACATATACCAGCTCAGCCTAACTAACTTACGCCTAATACTAACTCAACCATTTATAAACTATGATCACGCTAGCTTACATACAAAACTAACTAACACTAACATGTGGTTAAGGCACAACTAATATCAACAAAAGTGATACGAAATGCTCATCTCTTACCCGCAGGTCGTAATGACAGAATACTTTTCGATGCTCGCCGGATCGGAAACTCTATTGGAGAGGAAGTTTTTGAATGGGTTGCTTACGCTGCAATATGTCCCGCGGCTCGTCCGAGTGTATATATCGGCCAAAGAGATGGGAAGTGGCCTCGACTCGTTGGCTCGCCGCGTGTCTGTCCGTGGAGCTTTCTTCTTCATTCATTACATCATTTTTGGCCATGTAAGTCACAAATACAAAACTGATTCCCAATTAAAAGTCCTGTCTTTGATCTTTTTAAACTGAAATTAATACGAAAAATATAGTAAAATTGATGTGTTAATATATTATATTAAAGATTGAATGTTGTAAAAAATTTAATTTTAATTCGGCGACTACTTTTTAAGAAATTTGAAACGTTGACTATTTTGCCAAATTTGAAGTTTCAAACTGCAAAATTGCTAGATATTTGGGGCATTTTGGTACTTCTTCGCAATCTTGCGAGAGACGGCATGTTGGCACGAGTCCTGTAAGAACATTCCGGGTTGCAATGAATCGATTTCTTTCAATTGTCGAGGGACGAATCCAATCGGAAACATGGCTTATTACTTGAGCAACTTTTGCCCGGTTGACCCACCAAACTCCACCGTCTTTGATTTTGGAATCTTCTCTGACGCCATAGAGTCAGGTATTCTTCAAGAGATTGATTTCCCAACCAAAATCTCTCGCAGTTTTTGGTGGGGTCTGTCAAATCTCAGGTAAATACATGCATCCATATAGCTCATCTTTCTTTTCTAACTTTCGTTTATCAATGAATTTTTTTTTTTTTGTATTTTTTTTATTTGTTTTTTGGCAGCTCGTTTGGGCAGAACCTTGAGACATCAAGCAATGTGAGTGAGACCCTATTTGCTGCGATTATCTCAATCTTGGGACTGCTTTTGTTCTTATACCTCATCGGAAATCTACAGGTTCGTTCATCAAATACACACTCACTTATTAGAATATCCCACATCGATTGGGTACTTGAGCAATGTGTTCCTTATAAGTGTTTGACATCCTTCCACTCTTGAGCTAGCTTTTAAGTGTGAGTTAAGCGCACACTTCTAATATCACTCTCAATTAACACATAACCAAGATCTGATTATTTGTTGTGATCACAGACGTACATGCAATTGGCAATCACAAAATCAGAGGAAGCGAGAAGAAAGATCAACGTAAAACTCCCCGAAATCGATTATTTCCTGGCAAACCATAATCTTCCAAATCACAAGAAGAAAGTTGTGATTCAGTACCTTCAATACACTATCAAACACGACATGGACTTCGATATTAAGCGTCTCTTAGCTCTTCTCCAAGAAAGCTCTGACCGCGGTCAAAATGACGACAAGGTTTGATTCAATTCATTGCTGATAATTACAGCACATTCACTACTAGAACCGTTGTGGAAGGCTTCCACAACAGTTCTGTACCGTTGTGGAATCCTCCATTGTGGTATGTTTCCACAACGGTACTCGTCCCTTTGTGGAAAAGTAATGATTCCATAATATTGTAGCTTTATAATCATTCATTACGATGTTTTTTTTTATCAGAGCTTTCCGACTTGGCTCAACAAGATTTTGGACGGGAAGAGACACGACAGAAACACGTCAGAGGTCAAGGCTATGTTTTGGATAGCCAAAAACAAGATCGGGGCCGTTGAGAAAAAGAAGATCTTGCGATATGTACGGCTGAGATTGAACGAAGGAAACGACGTCGACTTCGGAAATCTCCTCCCAATTCTTCCCTCAGAACTTGGACTTTCAATCAAGAAATTCCTCTGCTTCCCAATCTTGAAAAAGGTATTTCATTTTTTTATCTGCTCCATTTTCTCGGATAAGAAGTTAATTTAGGGTTATGATAGTAATCTTCTTCTTACTTCAAGGTTCCGATGTTAAAAGACATGGACGATCACCTGTACGAAATGATATGCATATTTGCAAAGCCGGCGATATATGCTGAGAAGAGCTACGTGATTCTCAAAGACGAACCCATGGATTTCTTGTTGCTTGTGACGCAAGGCATCTTGTTGAGCTTCGGGGATGAGACTACTCTGACGAAGCGTATCCAAAGAGGGGAATTTTGGGGAGTAGAAATGCTAGAGTGGAGGCTGAGAACAAGTTTGTACTCGGAACTTCCAATGTCGAAATCGAACTTGAAATGTCACACCAAAGTCGAGGGTTTCACTTTAACGGCGTTTGATTTGGAGTGCGTGCTGTCGAATTGCTGGACAAAGTTTTCAATGTCAGAAGGGTTGAAGCCTTTTGCAGAGGCTTGCTTGAAGATGGGGTTACTCCGCTACATTCGCAACAGAAGGAAAAGGGCCGATGATAATCAACTTTCCATTGTTACGAGCTCCCCTTAAATTAAATAGATTACATATTCAAGTATGTATTTTTTTCTTCTTCTCAACTGTTTGGCTTGATTTTATGGATGAGGAATCAAGTGTCGCAAATCTCCATAAAAAAGACACAGACTTCGACGCTAAGAGCCTCTTGAAGAGCGTTGTGACAACGACGGCGAGGTTTGATTCATTATGTCATGGTTGGTAGTTATTAATTAATCCAGACTTAGTCAACAAAATATATTAGGTTTTTAATTGTACCGTTGAAGGCATTTCTTGAGTTTGTGTTTACTGTTGAATAGTGTACTGGGTTATGGTACATTAAAATTGGATGGATGTTGAATTAGTGTTGTGTGGGTTCGTGGAATTGTGAGTTTGTGGGATAATGGGTAGAACGTTGAGGGTACATAGGGAGTTAGTTAATTAATTTCTCTATTTAAAGCTACCGTGTAGTTAATTGTAATCGAATTAATTTGCTTTCAATAAAAAACACAATACCATGGGTATTGTTTTCCCGAAATTTAATTTCTTATGTTTATAATATATAAGTATATTATATGATCCTGGGTTAAAACCCGACAATGGTCTACCTCAATTAAATTTCGTGTGAGGGTCATTGTTACATAAAATATAGACGATTTAAAATTAAATTAAAGTCCAACTTGTTTTCTTCTAAAATTAACATACAGCTGTATTTTTATAATAACCACAGACTGTGCTCCACAGTTAATTATAAATATACTATTAAATTAAAATATACAAAAAATTAGATAAGTTGCCAACTAAACGTTTGAAATCGATATATAACCAACATTTCGTAAATTTTAGGTAAAAAACCATAATGATGACGTGACATTCCTAATTTACCCTATCATTGAAATAAAAAAAATGAGGGTATTACGTCAATTTACACATGTAAATACATAGACGTGGCTATTTACTTAATATTTACGAAACCTTGATTATTTAACAATATCAAACTGTAAATAGGGTTATTTACCTGATAAGTGAGATTCATTCACACTTATCTATGGCTCTTAGATAAGAATCAGAACTTGTTCTTAGTGTTTTTGATGTTATTTTGTAGTTTTATTATGTTTTCAGGATAAAGAGAGTGAGAGAAAGATGTGGTGCCAAAACGGGCTGAATCGGAGCTAAATCGAGGAAGTTATGGCCTTTTGAAGTCAAGTCAACAAAAGTCAATGACGGTCAACAAGAAGTCAACGTTTCAAGGTTGGCGTGCCGCGCCTATTGTATGGCGCACCGCGCCCTGGTGCTTAAATTTTACACCGAGAGCTCGAGCAGACGACGCGCAAGAGAGGCGCGACGCGCCTTCAGAATTTTACGAGTGGCGCGGTGCGCCTGTTATGTGGCGCGCCGCATTGGTTGCTTTTTCAGTGTTTTTGGAGCTCGTCTTTTAAATCATTTTTGGCCCTTGAATTTCATCCAAGGGTCCATATTTGCTCCGAAAACCTCTCTTAAACCCTCATATACACTTGTTCAAAAAGGGGGGGCACAAGCTTTAGAAGGGGACACTTTTACTTTTGTTTGAAAAACTTGAGAGAGAAAGTGAGAGAGAGAAAGATAGGGTTTGACACTCATTTTTTCCTTGAGCTTGGGAGTGAAGAAGAAGAGGGAGAAGTGACAACCTCCATCATCCTCATCATCTCCATTTGTTCATCCTTAACTCTATCTCTTTTATTTATTGTTCTTGATTTATTCACTTCACTTATTGCTTTGTTGAACATATTTTAAGCTTTCAAGTATTCTATTTGAGTTTTTGTTGACTACCTTTATCTATTGAGCATTGAGTATTGTGATAACTTTATTGCTTTATTTAAGTGGAATATTGAAGAAGTGCTCGAGTTTAATTAAAGCTTTATTTGGTTGTTGAGATTAGCATTCAATGTCTTGTTTCTTTATTGTTTTACTTCTTTTACTTATTTCAATTTTACTTTGTTTATTCTTAATCATGAGTAGCTAAGTAGATTTGAGGTACGATGTAGTTGAGTAGTTGAGTTGGTTGGTCAAACAATTGGTAGATTGGTGCTTCATGGTTGGGTTGAAAGTGAAATTCTATGGGTATGGGGTGTGTGTTAGCGCTAACTAGAGTAGCTACCTAGTTAGTGACTTTTAGACAAGTTTAGATACCGAGAGGTAATAAACAAGTGAGCTCTACCCATCCCATCCTTAACCTTCCTAGAGCTATAGAAAGACTAGGGGGTAGTTGTAGTTGATTGAAATCCCGGGCTAAATGCGGTTTTGTGTTTTAATAGAACCCAAACCGAGAGGTGTAAGTTCGACACATAGCTAGATTCCTAAAGACTCGAGAGAGATTAGTGGATGTTATAGGAGGGATTGAGACTAAGTTTTAACACTTTAAACCCGAGCTTAGAATTGTATCTTGACCGACCGACTCGATGAAATAACAAAATCGTGCCCCTTCCTTTTAACTTGTGTTTAAATATTGTTTTCACTTTTGTTTACATTTCATCTTGTTCTCAAAACAATCAAACCCCCCCATTTTTTCATTTCCATAACTCGAAAAAGAAAGCTAGTGAGTTTGCTTCGGAAATAGTCTAGAGTCCTTGTGGGATCGATATCCGTGCTTTTGCACTCTATTACTTGACGACACGTTCGCTTGCGTTGTGTAGAATTTTTCTTTAGTTAAGAAAATTCCCATCATTACCTAATGAACCCTAAAATATATCACGAGAAGTATGTCTTAACTGGTGTTAAAATAGTAGTCTCGTACATACTTTTGTGTCGACCTATGCAGTGTTTTAGACTTGATATATAATTTATAAAAATTGTGGATATAAAATAAATTTATCCAAATTTCTTTTTACCATTGATTAATACAAGAACATTATAATCCCTCATCTGTATGGAAATATTTTATCAGAGCTTTTGATCATGGGTGACCAAGATTATGGACGTGAAGAGACATGAAGAAGAAGATTTTGTGATATGTACAGCTGAGATTGGCTGAAAGAAAAAGCATGGAAGTCAAAAATTTCATGCCGATTCTTCCCATGGAACTCGGACTGTGAGTCAAGAAATTACTCAGCTTCCCAATCCTGAAAAAGGATTTTCCGTTTATTTTTTTTCGATTTTTTTAATTTCTTGGCTATGGGCTAACTTATCTTTACTTTAATAATCTTCTTATTTCTTATGTTTAAGGTCCTGATGCTAGAAAACATGGATGATCTCGTGAACCAGATAATATGCATACACGCAAAGAAGATGCAGTCAAGTGGCCGTTCTTAGGTACTTGAAAGGTACAATTGACTATGGATTAGTTTATGGCAATGGTGTTTCTGATGTGGTACAGGTACAAGGCTATATGGATTCAGACTATGCAGAAAGTTTGGACACCAGGAAATCTCTCACTGGTTATATCTTCACTGTGTGTGGAGGAGTTGTGAGCTGGAAGTCTACTCTTCAGTCAGTGTTGGCACTTTCAACAACTGAAGCTGAGTACATGGCAATGACTGAGGCAGTCAAGGAAGCTCTGTGGATGAAGGGTTTATTGACTGAACTTGTACAAACAGGACCAAGTAACTGTGTTCAGTGATAGCCAGAATGCTCACCATTTAGCCAAACATCAGGTGTTTCATGAAAGGTCAAAACATATAGATGTGAAGCTTCATTTTGTTAGAGATATGGTCAATGCAGGGAGTGTCAAGGTGATGAATATTAGTACTAAGGACAACCTAGCTGACATGATGAAAAAGCCCTTGCCAGCTTCAAAGTTTCAACATTGCTTGAAAATAGTCAATGTTGAAAACTGTGGAAAAGGGGTGTAGATGAGTTTTGGGGTTTCTAAGCTGCATGATCGGAGATGACATAGATGAAGGTGGAGAATTGTTGTGATGTGATCTAGTCATCCTCAGACACGTGGATAGTCTTATAATTGATTTATAACAGCTGGAAATTCTGCTTGAATCAGTTAAAGAATTATGCAACTGTCTTCGACCGTTGGATCTTCATGACTTGTGTTGGAAGTCATCGTCTGTTTGTCTTTAAATAGCGATAGGTGTTGATCTGTTGTAATTAATTCATTCATTCTGTGTCATAGAGAGTCCTTGTAGTGAGAGAAAGTGTTTTAGAGAGAGAGAGGGAACGTTTAGAGTAGTTAAACGTTGAGTTCTCGGGTGTAAACGCTTGTAATATGTATCAACGAGGAGTTTGGATCTCCAAGATAGTGAAGAAACCCCAATCGCTGGACGTAGGTCAATTCTAACACCGAACCAGGATAAATCGTCGTGTCCCTTCTTTCAATTTCGCTTAATTTTGTTCGTTTGATTGTTTTGCGTGAGTTGCTTGCATTGCAAGGTATTTTTGGGTCTGAGTTTGTTGTTTCAGATTTCTACAAATCCAGGAAAGTTCATAACACAAGAGCCTGTTGATTTCTTGTTGCTTGTGACACAAGGCATCTTGTGGAGCCTCGGGAGCGAGATTTCTCCGACGAAGCGAATTCAAAAGGGGGATTTCGCGGGAGAAGAGTTGTTGGAGTGGAGGCTGAGAATATTAGGATTTATGTGTGTGTATTTCGGGTAGTATAGCTTATGCTTTGCTTTTATTCTTTGCTGTGTATTAGTTTGTTAAGTTTGTTATAACCACCTTGATGACTTGTCATTATGTGATTGGTCTTTTCTTTTCTTGCTTCATGTATAAGTTACTCTGCATTTTGTACAGAGTTGAATTATTATCTAGTAGAAGAATATATTATTAGTCGGCGATGGAGAAGGTCTATAATTATTATTTGCTTTGCTTTACGTTTTGGCATTGTCTTTGCGGGAAATAACAACGTTTCTTAAAAGCAAATGATAAATTTGGAACTGAGTTTTAGTCCTTAAGGAGTAATTTAGCCGATTAACTGAGCTATTTTAGAAAGATCTCTAGCCTGTATCACGCCGCTTTTGTTATTGAGCAAAACAAGGAGCTTATATATGTGGGCAATTGATGTCGTTTCCAAGACATTACTATAAAGTATAAACGACATATTGCTTATAGTAGCGGAAATGATAGAGAAAATGACATATATAGTCCCTACTTTGAGATTGGTAGGTTTCTATGCCTTTTTCATTTTATCTTCTTTAAAATGCCTCACGTTTGCATAATATTTTACACTAAAAATGGGCATTTTGATTTGGAAACAAAAGTGGAATGGGATATAGATGTTTATCGCTCAAAAAAATGGAGGAATCCGATTCATTTCCCAAAATGACATTTCCTCATTTCATTTCCAGTCAGCGAAAAACGACATGTAGATATTATTGGTGTCATTTATCAAGTAGTGTGCCCAAACGGTCCTACTACCGACTGTTGCATTTTTGTACAAGTGAATGCATTTTTGTACAATTTCACTTGTACTAAATCGGAGAAGAAAAGTCAACTACTGATGACTCTAAATGTACGTAGATTCCTTCTTGAATGTTCGTATAAACACCTACGTACACACGTTACTCATATAATTAGCACAATCTGAGCATGTGCTCGGACTTTCGGAGCATGAATTCGGACCTTTCGAGGACAGTAAGAATTCAACACTGAGTCCGAGTCAAATAGGTCCGAGGGCTCATCAAGTTTAAGGAGCGACCCGTTCACAAGGTAAGAACGAACTCTAACAAGCAAAACTTCGAAGAGAAGAAAAATTGATAGGTCCAAAGACTAGTCAAACTAAGAAAACGTGGCCACATCATAATTTAAATAATAACCGTATGAGAACACGTGCTCAATGGTTACCTTAGTGAAAATAACTTATAAGAGGTTATATAAATTACCACCCACTTCCAAGAAATAATAAAGAGAAGTTATAGACTAACTACCACATCATAGGCCTAGTCACCCAAATCTTCAAATTTACCGCTATAAAAGGGGAGCAAAGCAACAAAAAGATGGGGCCGAACACAAGTACACGCTAAAAGTCTCACCTATATACCACAAAGCTCCCTCCTTTACATTTTCTATTTTACTAAATTCGTCTTTATCTAGAGAAAATACTATCTGGAACTTTTATGTGCTGGGGATTGCGTGCTCGGAACATATGATATTTCATAGGACAATTGTTGTACCAGTTTTACATATTAACACCACCTATTGCTGTATATACTCTAAATGTTTATAACCGCAAATAATCTAAACAAACGTACGTAGATTCCTACTGGAAATTATTTGAGCAATGGAAAAAGAACCACGTACGCTCTTACACGTTTCCTTTATATAGCATAAACTACAATGACTTAAAAGACTGAAGTCAACCTGCCTATTTTTTTTTAAATGTTCGACCGAAGATCCAAAATTAATGAGATTATGACTGAGTCGCTCACAACTAATACTGACTTACTGTCCATGTGCCTTTTTTATTTTTTTATTAAGCAAACAAATACTATACATGCTAATTAAAACACAGAAGCAGAAGTGCATATATAAATATAGTAAAAAATAAAATAAATGTTGAATCTTCCATCTCATCCCTGATCCATAAACCTATTCAGTGTCGATGCTTCTTCAATAATTGTTACTTATTTATTTATTTATTTATTTTTTGTCTAGTGTGTGTAAACACGAAATCATCACTCGTCTCCACAGTATAAACTAGGTGGATATAAAGCTTTCTGGTCTCACCTCTGTCATTGCTTCACAGATAAACCGTTCTATAAACTTGGTTTGGCAGGAAGTCAACGCAAAATAAGTCAACCGATTGATGGCTGAAAGGCACAATAGCATTCAACAAATGACTACAAGGGAATCCAAAAGTCCACCGATGGAAGAAGAAGAAGAAGAAGGTTCTAGCAGAAACTTGAAGAAGCTCGAGAAGCTGGTGAACCCGTGGAATTGGTACCCACAGACGTGGAACAAAGTATTCGTTGCCACGTGTGTGTTGGCTGTGATTTTCGACCCGCTGTTCCTCTACGTTCCGACCATAAACTCTGAGAAGAAATGCCTCGCTGTCGACGATCGCATGAACATCGTGGCTCTCACTCTTCGAGCCCTCACCGATTTCTTTTCCCTGATTCACATATTTCTGCGATTCCAAAGCGCTCACAAGATGGCCGGCCAGCTCGGGTTGTCCATCTTTGCGGGGCTTCCGTGGTCAAACCTCGTCATCAACATCTTAGCCATTCTTCCCATCCCCCAGGTCAACCCTAATAACCTTGAATTTTCGGTTCAAAAAATCTATCAGAGGCCGCCACGTGGCTTTATCAGACGGAGACACATGGCGGTTTTTTTTTTCTTTTTTTTTTCCCCTTTTTTTTCTCACCTCTCTCTCTCTCTTAAGTGTTTTTTTTTTCTTTCCATTTTTCATGTTTGGTTGACTTTTCATAATTCTCTCTCTCTCTCTCTCTCTCTCCGCGCGTGAAAGCGCGTGCCCGAAACTAGTCTCTTTTAAAGAGTAAACATTTTATTTTCTTTTTAACCTTGACTTTTTTAGTTAAAGTAACCCATTGGTTAAAAAATGATATGGTTGAAAAATCTCATCTTTTTACCCACAGGTCGCAATGGTGAAATACTTTACGAAGCTCGCGGGGACGGAATCTCTGTCGGCGAGGAAGTTTCTGAACGCGTTGCTTACGGTGCAATACGTGCCACGGCTCGTCCGAGTGTATTTATCGGCCAAAGAGGTCGGGAGCAAGTCGAGTCTCGACTCGCTAGTTCGGCGCGTGTGGGTCCGTGGAGCTTTTTTCTTCATTCATTACCTCATTTTTGGCCATGTAAGTCACAATTAAATGTGTTAGTTGCCCTAGTGTAGAAAAAAATCATTCCTCTATTTGATTCTTCTTTAAACTAAACCTAAAAGAGAAATACACTAATTTGTTGGTGACCGCTTTCAACAAATTTGAAACGTTGACTATTTTACAAAATCTGAAGTTTCAAACGGCTAAATTGCTAGATATTTGGGGCACTTTGGTACTTTTATGCAATCTTTCGAGAGACTGCTTGTTGGCACGCGGCTTGTCAGAAACTACCAGGATGCGATCAATCGACTCCTTTCGATTGCCAATTGACAAATCCAATCGGAAACATGACTTATTTGAACAACTTTTGCCCGGTTGACCCACCAAACTCCACCGTCTTTGACTTTGGAATTTTCTCTGATGCCATGGAGTCGGGTATTCTTCGGGAGAGAGGTTTCCCAACCAAACTCTCTCGCAGTTTTTGGTGGGGTTTGTCAAATCTCAGGTACAGATTACATTAATGTTCCTCTTTTCTTTTCTGGTTTTAGTTCTTTTTTTTATCTTTTCACTATATGATATTTCTTTCTTCTTTTCTTTGGCAGCTCCTTTGGGCAGAACCTTGTAACAACAAGCAATGTGTATGAGAACCTGTTTGCTGTGCTCATCTCAATCTCGGGACTGCTTTTGTTCTTATACCTCATCGGAAATCTACAGGTTCGTTCATCAATTACACACTCACTCTCTATTAACACATATTCAAGATCTGATTATCTGTTGTGATCACAGACGTACATGCAATTGGCAACCACAAAATCAGAGGAAGCGAGAAGGAAGATCAACGTAAAGCTCCCCGAAATCGACTCTTTTTTGGCGAACCATAATCTTCCACCTCACAAGAAGAAAGTTGTGATTCAGTACCTTCAATACACTATCAAACACGACAAGGACTTCGACATTAAGCGTCTCTTGGCTCTTCTCCAGGAACGCTCTGAGCACGGTCAAAACGATGGCGAGGTTTGATTAATTTCATCGCTTGATAATTAAGTACTACTGCACATTAGAAATTTATAATCACTCATTACGATGTTTTTTTATCAGAGCTTTTCGACTTGGGTCAACAAGATTTTGGACGTGAAGAGACACGACAGAAACACATCAGAGGTCAAGGCTATGTTTTGGATCGCTAGAAACGAGATCAGGGCCGTTGAGAAGAAGAAGATCTTGCGATATGTACGGCTGAGATTGAACGAAGGAAACGACGTCGACTTCGGAAGTCTCCTCCCAATTCTCCCCTCTGAACTTGGACTTTCAATCAAGAAATTCCTTTGCTTCCCAATCTTGAAAAGGGTAATTCATTTTTTTTTAATCTCTTCTAATTTCTTGGATAAGGGGTTAACTTAGGGTTACGATAAAAATCCTCTTCTTTCTACCTCAAAGGTTTCGATATTGGAAAACTTGGACGATGATGTGTATGAAACAATATGCACATACGCAAAGCCGGCGATATACGCTGAGAAGAGCTACTTGATTCGGAAAGACGAGCCCGTGGATTTCTTGTTGCTTGTGACGCAAGGCACCTTGTTGAGCTTCGGGGATGAGACTACTCCGACGAAGCGTATCCAAAGAGGAGAATTTTGGGGAGTAGAAATGCTGGATTGGAGGCTGAGAACAAGTTTGTACTCGGAACTTCCAATGTCGAAATCGATTCTGAAATGTCACACGAAAGTCGAGGGTTTCGCTATAACGGCGGTTGATTTGGAGCAAGTGCTGTCGAATTGCTGGGCAAAGTTCCCAATGTCAGAAGGGTTGAAGCCTTTTGCAGAGGCTTCCTTGGAGAAGGGGTTACGCCGCTACATTCGCAACAGAAGGGACAAGGCAAACAATAATCAACTTTCCATTGTTACGAGCTCCAGTTAAATTAAATAGATTACATATTCAAGAAACGTATTTTTTTTTCTCAATTGTTTGGCTTGATTTTATGATTGAGGAAGCGAGTGTCGCAAATCAGCATGAAATAATGATGTCGTTTATGAAGCAGAGTATTGAGAGACATGAAATAATGATGTACGACAGTGTCGTTTTTCACTCCTAGTAAACTTCATGGAAGTCTTATATAGTGAGCGATAAAAACAATTTTTATCTGGTTATAGCAATGAATGACGATCAATTTATTTAGGTGAAACATGAGCTGGACGTTGGAATATATAAAGACTGAAACTGGTTAGCAATGTGTACACAATACGGTCCTACTACCGAATGTTGCATTTTTGTATAACTTATTCTCTTGTGCCAAATCGGAGAAGAAAAATCAACTACTGATGAGCTGTATATATATTCTAAATGTTTATAACCACAAATAATCTTATTCCTTCTGAAAATGATTTGAGCGGTGGAAAAAGAACCACGTTTTTACAGGTTTCCTCTATATAGCATAAACTACAACGACTTATGATTTCGATTTAAAAAAAAAAAAAAAAAAAAAAAAACTACGACGACTTAAAAGACTGAAGTCAACCTGCCTGGTTTTTTTTTTTTTTTTTTTCTAAGTTCGAACAAGATCCAAAATCAATCAGATTAAGACTGAGTCGCTCGCAGCTAGCAAGTTGACGAAGAAAATGTGCAATAGAACAAACTTACTGTGCATGTGCTTTTTTGATTTCCTGATTAAGCAAATACTATATACGTGCTCATTTTTGCTGTATGCGAAAGGATTTAAAACAAATCCACAGAAGCAGAGTGCATATATAAATGCAACAATAAATATAGTATACGGAAAACCTATTCAGTATTGATTCACTCTCGTCTCCACAGTATAAACTACGTGAATATAAAGCTTTCTGGTCTCACCTCTGTTATAGCTTCTCAGATAAACCGTTCTATAAACTTGGTTTGGCAGGAAGTCAACGCAAAGTTAAGTCAACAATAGCATTCAACTAATGACTGCAAAGGAATCCACAAGCTCACCAATAGAAGAAGAAGAAGATTCGAGAAATTCGAAGAAGTTGAAGAAACTAGTGAACCCGTGGAATTGGTACCCACAGACATGGAACAAGATATTCGTGGCCTCGTGTGTATTGGCTGCGATCTTCGACCCGTTGTTTCTCTATGTTCCGACCATAAATCCCGTAAAGAAATGCCTGGCCGTGGACGATCGCATGAACATCGTCGCTCTCGCTCTTCGAGCCCTCACCGACTTCGCTTCCCTGATTCACCTCTTTCTGCGCATCCAAAACGCTCACAAGATGTCTCGCCAGCTCAGCATGTCCATCTTCACAGGGCTTCCATGGTCGCACCTCGTCGTCAACATCTTAGCCATTCTTCCCATCCCTCAGGTCAATTTTCAGTTCAGTTTAATCTCAACCAAACTGGTCATTTTTTTTTATAAAACGGTTAACCCTGAAGTAAAGTTCTTTCGTTGATTGGCTAAGTTTGTAGTTTGACAAAACTGTTTACAGATCTGTTTGCTAGAATGTCGAGTATTCTGAGTGATGCGAAATGCTCATCTCTTACCCACAGGTCGTAATGACAGAATACTTTTCGAAGCTCGCCGGATCGGAATCTCTGTCGGCGAGGAAGTTTTTGAATGCGTTGCTTACGCTGCAATATGTGCCGCGGCTCGTTCGAGTGTATTTATCGGCCAAAGAGGTGGGAAGTGGCCTCGACTCGTTGGCTCGCCGCGTGTCTGTCCGTGGAGCTTTCTTCTTCATTCATTACATCATTTTTGGCCATGTAAGTCACAAATACAAAACTGATTCCCAATTAAAAGTCCTGTCTTTGATCTTTTTTAAACTGAAATTAATACGAAAAATATAGTAAAATTGCTGTGTTAGTATATTGTATTAAAGATTGAATGTTGTAAGATTTTTTTTAAAATTTTAATTCGGCGACTACTTTTAAGAAATTTGAAACGTTGACTATTTTACAAAATCTGAAGTTTCAAATGGAAAAATTGATAGATATTTGGGGCACTTTGGTACTTCTACGCAATCTTTCGAGAGACGGCATGTTGGCACGAGGCCTGTAAGAACATTCCGGGTTGCAAGCAATCGATTTCTTTCAATTGTCGATGGACGAATCCAATCGGAAACATGACTTATTACTTGAGCAACTTTTGCCCGGTTGACCCGCCAAACTCCACTGTCTTTGATTTTGGAATCTTCTCTGATGCCATGGAGTCTGGTATTCTTCGGCAGACTGATTTCCCAACCAAACTCTCTCGCAGTTTTTGGTGGGGTCTGTCAAATCTCAGGTAAATACATGCATACATATAGCTCCTCTTTCTTTTCCACTTTTAGTTTATTAATGATTTTTTTTTTTTTTGGCAGCTCGTTTGGGCAGAACCTTGAGACAACAAGCAATGTGTATGAGAACCTATTTGCTGTGCTCATCTCAATCTTGGGACTGCTTTTGTTCTTATACCTCATCGGAAATCTACAGGTTCGTTCATCAATTACACATTCACTCTCTATTAACACATAAACAAGATCTGATTATCTGTTGTGATCACAGACGTACATGCAATTGGCAACCACAAAATCAGAGGAAGCAAGAAGGAAGATCCACGTAAAGCTCCCCGAAATTGACTCTATTTTGGCGAACCATAATCTTCCACCGCACAAGAAGAAAGTTGTGATTAAGTACCTTCAACACACTATCAAACACGACAAGGACTTTGACATTAAGCGTCTCTTGGCTCTTCTCCAAGAGCGCTATGAGCACGCTCAAAACGACGGCGAGGTTTGATTCATTTAATTAACAACAGCACATTTTAAAATTTATAATCACTCATTACGATGATTTTTTTTATCAGAGCTTTTCCACTTGGGTCAACAAGATTTTGGACGTGAAGAGACACGATAGAAACACGTCAGAGGTCAAGGCTATGTTTTGGATCGCCAGAAACGATATCGGGGCTGTTGAGAAGAAGAAGATCTTGCGATACGTACGGCTGAGATTAACTGAAGGAAACGACGTCGACTTTGGAAACCTCCTCCCAATTCTTCCCTCAGAACTTGGACTTTCAATCAAGAAATTCCTCTGCTTCCCAATCTTGGAAAAGGTATTTCATTTTTTTTATCTTCTCCAATTTCTCGGATAAGAAGTTAACTTAGGGTTACGATAGTAATCTTCTTCTTACTTCAAGGTTCCGATGTTGAAAAACTTGGACGATCACGTGTACGAAATGATATGCACGTACGCAAAGCCGGCGATATATGCTGAGAAGAGCTACGTGATTCGCAAAGACGAACCCATGGATTTCCTGTTGCTTGTGACACAAGGCACCTTGTTGAGCTTTGGGGGCGAGACTACTCTGACAAATCGTATCCAAAGAGGGGAATTTTGGGGAGTAGAAATGCTGGAGTGGAGGCTGAGAACAAGTTTGTACTCGGAACTTCCAATGTCGAAATCGAATCTAAAATGTCACACGAAAGTCGAGGGTTTCGCTTTAATGGCGGTTGATTTGGAGCAAGTGTTGTCGAAATGCTGGGCAAAGTTTTCAATGTCAGAGGGATTGAAGACTTTTGCGGAGGCTTCCTTGGAGAAGGGGTTACGCCGCTACATTCGCAAAAGAAGGGACAGGGCCAACAATAATCAACTTTCCATTGTTACGAGTTCCATTTAAATTACATAGATTACATATTCGAATCAAGTGTCGCAAATCGCTAAAAAAAACGACACTGACTTCGACGTTAAGAGCCTCTCTTGGCTCTTCTTGAAGAGCACGGTGACAACGACAGCGAGGTTTGATTCATTGTGTCACGGTCTACCTCGATTAAATTTCGTATGAGGGTCATTGTTACAGAAAATAGAGATGATTTAAAAATTAAATAAACAGAAAATTAGGAAAATAGCCCATTTAAACGTTTTACATTGCTAAATAGTCAACGTTTGGTAAATCTTATAAATAGCCACTTTTAGACGTAAATCGTAAGTAAATAGCCAATGTTGGTCCGCAAAGAAGAGCCTGTTGATTTCTTGTTGCTTGTAACACAAGGCATCTTGTGGAGCCTCGGGAGCGAGAGTTCTTTGGCGAAGCGAATTCAAAAGGTGGATTTCTAGGGAGAAGGGTTGTTGGAGTGGAGGCTGAGAACGACTTCGTACTCGGAATTTCCGGTTTCAAAATCGAACCTGAAATGTCAGACGAAAGTCGAGGGTTTCGCTTTAATGGCGGTAAATTTGGAGCGCGTGTTGACGAATTGCTGTACAAAGTTCTCGATGTCGGAGGGATTGAAGCCCTTTGCGGCGGTTTCCTTGCAGAAGGGGTTTCGCCGCTTCGTTCGCAACAAAAAGGCTATGGAAAATAATAAATTTTCCATTGTTACCATTACACCTAAGACTATATAGATTCAATATATTCAAATAGTAAATCTGTATTCATTTGCATATAGATTGTGCTTTGAGAAATTACGTGTGCTTGTGTTATTGTTTGGTTTGTGATTTTGTTTGAAAGAAAACTAATGCTGGAGTGTTATTTTTATCCAACAGTGGAAAAGATTGGCAATTTCTTCATAAGTTAAGTTTTGTAACGTAGCTTTATCCTTGTCTTTGTCTTGAATGGGCTTAAGATTTATAAGTCAAGTCAACTATGTAGATCAAAATTCAAATTTCTCTTACAAAATGGCAACTTTGTTTTTATCAAGTTTCTCTTTGGGGAAACATAAATTGGAGGTTGCAATGTGAACACAAACGGTCCTACAGAACAAAAGTCTTTGTATGTAATATAATATTATATCATATGTGTTTTATATTTAACCGCAGATATTTTATCAAATGACTTAAAAGACTTGAGTCAACGGCCTGTGCCTCATTTCTTGATTGTTTTTTGTTCGAAAAATATTCAAATTCGTTCAAATTAAGACAAATTATATATATGCAATATCTTTGATTCACTACTATGAATTTTAGATCCGTTTGTTCAAGTGAATTATTGAAAAAGACACGCCAAATACAGAACCAGAAGTGCATGTACAATGCAATCAATACAAAAAATAAAATAAAAAATAAAAAAACCCTTTATTCTGAAATAGTAAAAAATAAATGTTGAATATTCATCTCGAGGCTGGCGCTTGAACGATTACTATTCAATATTGATTCCGTCTTATCTTCTTATTTTATTTATTTAATTAAACACATTAATAATCAAGTTTGGTTTGGGACCCCACTTTATATATTAATGTAAAAAAAAAGAACCCTTTATTTTGAGATAGTCTTACTTGATTCAGAGTCCATACGCAGCCATGAAGACAAACAAATTCTGTAGAATTGAAAAAGGAGATTCAAGTGGTGATTCGAAGAAGTTTGAGAAGCTAGTGAACCCATGGAATTGGTATCCACAGAGATGGAACAAAGTATTTCTTGCCACGTGTGTGTTGGGTGTGATATTCGACCCGCTATTCCTCTACGTTCCGACCATAAACCCGAAAAAAAAATGCCTCGCCGTGGACGACCACATGATGTACATCGCTCTCACTCTCCGAACTCTCACCGACTTGGCTTCGCTCATTCACATCTTTCTTCGCTTCCGAAACGCTCAAAAGATGGCCAAAAAGCTTGGATTGTCGATCTCCGTGGGGCTTCCATGGTGGCACCTAGTCATCAACATCTTAGCCATTTTCCCAATACCCCAGGTAAATAACATGAAATATTGGAGTCAATGGAATGAAAATCAATCAATCAGAAAAGAAGGTTTTTGTTGACTGTTGACTTCAACATTTTTTTTTTTTTTTTTTATGTTAGAATTAAGCTTTGCTTATTCTTAACTGTTGAGTTTGACGTAAGGTTAAAAAAGCTCATACCTTTTACCCACAGGTGATAGTGATTGGATACTTTTCGAAGCTCGCCGGATCGGAATCTCTGTCGGCGAGGAAGTTTTTGAATCTGTTGCTTACACTGCAATACGCGCCGCGGCTAGTTCGAGTGTATTTATCGGCAAAAGAGCTCGGGAGAGGCCTCGACACGCTGGCTCGGCGCGTGTGGGTCCGCGGAGCTTTCTTCTTCACTCACTACATCATTAGTGCCCATGTAAGTCAAAACCACAAAAATGCTTTGAATGAATTGGATTTTTCTCACACTTTAGTTTGGCCACTTCTCTAACAATCTTGAAGCATTAAGTTTGAAATGGGTATATATGTGGTGTTTAAGGACATAATTAATGATGAATCAGATACTAGGGGCACTTTGGTATTTTTACGCAATATTCCGAGAGACCGCGTGCTGGCACGAGGCGTGTAAGGAGCTGTCGGGATGCGATCAATCGATTTCTTTCGACTGTAAATGGTCGAATCCGATCGGAAAAGAGGGATACTTGGACAGAGTTTGCCCGGTTGACCCGCCAAACTCAACCGTCTTTGACTTTGGAATCTTTTCCGATGCCGTGGAGTCGCGTATTCTCGAGAAAACTGATTTTCCCGCCAAATTCGCTCGCAGCTTTTGGTGGGGTTTATCAAATCTCAGGTACAAATTACATTAGTGTTCCTCTTTTCTTTTCTTGTTTTAGTTCTTTTTTTTTTTTTATCTTTTCACTATATGATATTTCTTTCTTCTTTTCTTTGGCAGCTCCTTTGGGCAGAACCTTGAGACGACAAGCAATGTGTTTGAGAACCTGTTTGCTGTGCTCATCTCAATCATGGGGTTGCTTTTGTTCTTATACCTCATCGGAAATCTACAGGTTCGTTCGTCAATTACACATTTACTCTCTATTAACACATAAACAAGGTCTGATCAGTTTCTGTGATCACAGACGTATATGCAATTGGCAACCACAAAATCAGAGGAAGCGAGAAGGAAGATCAGCGTGAAGCTCCCTGAAATCGAATCTTTTATGGCAAACCATGATCTTCCACCACACAAGGAGAAAGTCGTGATTAAATACCTTCAACACGCCATCAAACACGACAAGGACTTCGAACTTAAGAGCCTCTTGGCTCTTCTTGAAGAACACTCCGAGCATGGCGACAACAACGCTGAGGTTTGATTCATCTTATCATGTCAACGCTGAGGTTTTTTTTCACTAGAGAGAGAGAATGAACATCTATTTAATTTATAAAACTTATAGATATTAGCTTATGTAGACATTTGGATCCCAATATCTTCTTTTGTCAGAGCTTTTCGTCGTGGGTGAACAAGATTTTGGACGTGAAGAGACAAGATAGAAACACAACGGAGCTCAAGGCTGAGATTTGGATCGCCAAAAACGAGATTGAGGCCGATAAGGAGAAGATCTTGAGATATGTACGTCTGAGATTGACCGAAGGAAAAGACGTGGACGTCGGAAATCTCATGTCGATTCTTCCCACCGAACTCGGACTCTCAATCAAGAAATTCCTATGCTTCCCAATCTTGAAAAAGGTATTTCATTGATATCTCTTACCTAAATTCTTGGCCAAGGATTAGGATTACCATATAAATTTGTTCTTTACTTTTAAGGTTCCAATGCTGGAAAACATGGACGATCGCTTGTACGAAACGATATGCAAGTACGCGAAGCCGGTGATATACGCAGAGAAGAGCTACGTGATTCGCAGAGGCGAGCCCGTGGATATATTGTTGCTTGTGACACAAGGCATCTTGTGGTGGTTCGAGAGTGAGACTAATCCGACGGCGACGGAGCGAATCCAAAAGGGGGATTTCTGGGGAGTAGAACTGTTGGAGTGGAGGCTGAGAACGACTTCGTACTCGGAATTTCCGTTGTCGAAATCAAACCTCAAATGCCACACCAAAGTCGAAGGGTTTGCTTTAATGGCGGCGGATTTGGATCATGTGTTGTCGAATTGCTGGGCAAAGTTTTCGATGTCAGAGGGATTACAGTCCTTTGCGGCGGCTTCCTTGCAGAAGGGGTTTCGCCGCTTCATTCGCAACAAAAGGGCTAACGAAAATAATAATAAACTCGCCATTATTACCAGTTACAGTTAAACCATGTATCTTCAAAGTGACTTGTGTATTGTATTCATTGCATGTAGAAACTAGAAACGTGACTGTTATTGAGGACACAGATCATCAATGTTTTGAAAAATTATACGCACATGTTTTTGTTTGGCTTGTGATTTCAATAGTGAAAAATATCAGCAATTCAGAACAGAAATAACTCTGAATTGAAACCATAACAAGAGAAAATGTCGTAAATATATCACAGAAGCAAATATATATATATATATATATATATATATATATGAAAGGACACAAATGCAATACCATGTTGCTCAACATTTGATATATTAAATAAAAAAAAACCATATGAGTACAAAAATTCTTGAGCTACTACTATTCAGGGGAGTTGATGAATGGAGATACAAAACAGAGCATTTCAACTTCGAGATCTCCGTTCCTTTCTATTCTCTGAACAAACAGATATACTAAACCCTAAGCTAAACATACGAGAGGATTTCTTACTAAGCATCGCTATCGTCGTCGTCGTCATCGGCGGCGTTGGGGAGATCGTTGGCGATGTAAAGGCCGGGCTGAATCTGCCTCCGGCGAGTCCTCGACGGAAGGATGTTGTTCAAATCCACCTCCGCCAGAGGATCGTCCGACAGATCGCTCTCTCCGCCGTCTCCGAAATCGCTCCCTCCTTCGCTGGAATCGTCGTCGTCGTCGTCGTCCTCGTCGTCGACGATCATTTTGCCTTTGCCTTTGTCGTCCCTCAGAATGCCTTTCCCCTTGCAGTCTCCGTTCGACTCTTCGTCTTCTTCGGATCCGTAATCGCCGTCTTCTTCTTCTTCTTCTTCTTCTTCTTCCTCCACTTCATCGGGAATGACTGCTTTGGGATCGGAATCGAGCTTGAGAGACTTGCTGTTGGATGAATCATCGGCGGTGGTGGACTCCGATTTGCGTTTGGTGATGGTAGTCTCTTCTTCGGACTTGGATTCCGCCATTGGAAGGGCTTAGATAGTAGGGCTACGATTTAGGGCTTTTCACTCACCGCCTGAAATATATATATGACATATTTGTTTTTCCTTCACTAATTTAATTTTTTTTCTTTCTTCTTTTCCTGTTCCTTTTTATTATGGGTCAATTTTTGTGAAATCAGTCGTAAATAATCATAAATAATAGTGTAAATAATTAAAAATTAGTTATTTATCAAATATTTATCAAAATTTAAATAAATAGCGATTTTAAAATGTAAATATGACTAATTTGTTAATTATTTTATTTATTATTACAATTATTACCCTTATTATTATTATTTTTATTAAGAGAAATTATTTCTTCTCCTTTTTTTACAAATTAAATAGCATAAATTATTTTTATGAAGCCCCGTCGATTTTATGGTCAAGGGGACACTTCACAACACTGCAGCCTCTGCTCCGCCTCTTGTCTCGGGTTGTGGGCTTCGGGGTGTTGGGATTTGACGGCAGAAGGTCCGTCATCTCCAGCGTCCTCGTCGACTTCGCTTCAACTCAATGGTAATATCTTCTCACGCAAGATATTATGTCCTTTTATGAGTACTTTAAAAGAGTTTTGTGTGTGCTCAAATTTTTTTGTGTCTTTAAGTCCTCGTGTTGTTAGAAAAGCGCAAAATGTGCTATTACCAGTATTTAATGTTAGATAATTAGATTCACTCTAATTCAGATTTGTGTTGTATTTTGTATAAGATATTTGTCTTCGGTATCAATGGGTGTTTAACCTTATAATTAATGGAAACTCCATTTTAGTTATAAAAAATAAATGTCCTCCAAATTTCATTTGCGTTGCTTATGATATAATTTTGTCCAAGTTTCTTCTCTTTTTTGTATAAATCATTTTTTTTCCTTCTATAAACCCTATACTTGTGTGGCTAATGCTTCATAACATGCACGCACGCCACTATTTGGAATTGCTAAAAAGGTGAAGATGTTAGAGTTTATGATCCAATTATATATGATGACAGATTCAAAAGTTAGGAATGAAGACAAAGAACATGGAATGAAAATCCTTAAAATATTGACGTGTGAATACTATTATTTATATTATTTATTTATTTGCTTATGGTGTCACCTGGCCAAGTATAGATGGACAACACTGTGACGGGGACTAATTTGTATTAATGCTTTTAATATAATCTTTAAAAAAACACAACAATCTTGAGTGTTTTATAAGCAAAAAGAGCTATGAAGTATGAACTACTAATTTTCAAGTAATAGTGCCGCTTTTGTTATATTGTGCAAACATTCTCTGACTGACCTGAGATCACAGTGCTATTCATCAGTAATTATGTTAAGGGCAATAATTTTCTAGGCAAAAACTGATATTTACCCGAGTCTATTTTCAAAAATA
This sequence comes from Urtica dioica subsp. dioica, assembly GCF_054948205.1. NCBI lineage: Eukaryota > Viridiplantae > Streptophyta > Magnoliopsida > Rosales > Urticaceae > Urtica > Urtica dioica. Next base: position 23,035,878 of record NC_142767.1, read on the forward strand.
AGGAGAAAGTAAGCAAAATAACCAAATACAACTTGAGAAAGCTTGTACATAACTAATAAGCATAGCACTATCATACCACCAAGTCTTCTCCTAACAAAATTAAATATTTTAACCATCAATAAATCTCAAACACAAGACATAAGCAAGTTCATATATAAGTGCACAAATCAAACAGCATAGGGTATAAAATTTAATCAAACAGAACTTGAACACTTAAAAAGCTGGGTCAATTTTTTAATGGGAAAAACTCCAATTTGGAAGACAGCAGAAGATTTTAGTAGAAACGGCAAAAGGTAATATCAGAGTATTCAATCGAAATCCAAGCCTTTTCTTATAACCAGATACAGGCTGGCATTAAGAACGTGGAAGAAATAGAGAAAACATACCTTGATGATTTGATCCCAAACATGGCAGCTTCGTCGGTGCCGGAACCCAATTTTATGTCAAGCGTGCCCTTTATTAACAGTATACTGAATTCGCTATTTAGAACACTAAAAAACATTAAACACTATTTGCCAGCTTATAAAAAAAACTTGTAGGCCTCGGAATTCGTAAACGTATAAATTGATGGGAAATTAATGGATTAAACAAAATTAGTATCATATAAAATGTAACGAATCTGCAAAATTGAACAACAATGAATGAAGGAGTCTACACCAACACAGCAGACTCCAAAGGTTGAATATTCTCCAGGGCTTGTACTTTCTTTCTCCTCCGAGCTTTGGGTGTTTGGCTTTGAATTGCAGAATCCAGATATTGAATATTTTTCGGGGCTTCTTCTTTCTGGCTCTTCTGAACTTCGGGCGTTTGACATTCCAAAGGTTGACTATTTTCAGGGGCTGATCGTTTCTCCGCCGTCTCTGTTGCTTTCGCTTTCTTTCTCTTTGGAGCTATGAGTGTTTGACTCGGAATTGCAGAGGTATCTAAATGTTGTTTATTTTCCGGGGCTTCTTTCTCCATCTTCTGAGCTTCGGGGGTTCGACTTGGAATAGCAGACTCCAAAGGTTGACTATTTTCCAAGGCTGACCCTTTCTCCACCGTCGCCGTTGCTTTCGCATTTGCTTTCTTTCTCTTCGGAGCCATGGGTTTTTGACTTGGAATTGCAGAGGAACCCAAATGTTGGTTATTTTCCAGAGCTTCTTCTTTCTCCATCTTCTGAGCTTCGGGGGTTTGACTTGGAATAGCGAACTCCAAAGGTTGACTATTTTCCGGGGCTGATCCTTTCTCCACCGGCGTCGCCGTTGCTTTCGCTTTTGCTTTCTTTCTCTTCGGAGCCATGGGTTTTTTACTTGGAATTGCAGAGGAATCCAAATGTTGGTTATTTTCCGGGGCTTCTTCTTTCTCCATCTTCTGAGCTCCGGGGGTTTGACTTGGAATATCAGACTCCAAAGGTTGATTATTTTCCGGGGCTTGCTCTTTCTCCGCCGTCGATGTCGCTTTCGCTCTCTTTCTCTTTGGAGCTATGGCTTCTTCTTTTTCCACGACCGCCTCTTTCTTTCTCTTCTTAGCCTTGGTCGGTTCGACTGTTTCACCACCTTCGATTTCAGTCCCGCCAACTCGTGCCTTCGATTCAGACTCTCCACCATTTTTCTCAATATTCGATTTGTCGGGAGCGATTGCAGCACTACCTTGGTCTTTTCCTCCGATTAGTGTCTTCGATTCAGACTCTTTGATGACGTTACTTGTAGCTAAACTAGCTTTGTCGGGGGAGATTACAGGGCTGCCTCGGTCTTCTCCACCGACTCGTGTCTTCGATTCAGACTCTCCGACGAAATTACTTGTAGCCAAACTCGCTCCGTTCGGGGTGATTCCGGCACCCTTGTCACGGATTTCAATATTTTCCGGGGCTTGTTTATTCTCTCTTGTCTGAGTTTTGGGTATATGAGTTGGAGTATTAGACTCCAAATGTTGACGATTTTCTAGAATGGCTAGTATTTTCTTCCTTGATGCTCTTAATAAAAAGGCTAGTCTTTTCTCCCTTGCTGCTCTCCTACGAGCCATCGCTTCTCTTTCCGAAAGGGCTAGTTTTTTCTCCGCTGCCGCTCTCGCTCTCTCCTTTCTTCCCCTACGAGCTTGGTGTGCTTGACTTGGAATTGAAGAGGAAACCAAATGTCCATTTTTCACAGTGGCTTCTTCTTCTTTCTCAGCGATCTCCTCTTTCTTTCTCTTCTTAGCCTTGGTCGGCTTGACCGTTTCATCACATTCCCCTTTTGTCGCGCCAACTCGTGCCTTCGATTCAGACTCTCCGTCATTTTTGTGTTTCTTTCTGCTGCTTTCCTGTTTCTCAACCGTTTCAGTATTCTGTTTCTTTCGCTTCTTTGAAGTTCCACCAACAAGAGCATGATTGCTTTCTTGTGGCTGTTGGAGACATGCCAGCACGAGCCGACAAGCTAACTTTCCTAGACAACGACCTGAGATGGACCCAGGGACAGGCCTGAAAAAGATTATATATAATTATATATATATATATATATATATAGTTTAGTAATGAGACAAACTCTTGAAATCTCTTTCTATTTTTGACAATACACATCAAGTAACGAGACAAATCATATGCCACCGGAAGAGATATTACCTATTAGTGTGTAAATACCCAGCAGCAGACGGTCTCTCGTGCCAAAGCTGTGGAGTTGGTATAATGTGCTTCTTCCGAATGGTCTGAAACGAAAATTTTTCCATTAAAGACTTCAGGAAAACACAACTTCAGCGAATATTTCTGGTTTTTGTTTCTAATATAATAATTCCACACAGATATGCCGTATATTTTTAGGAAAGTTTTGGAGAAAAAAGGCTATCGTAATACCTTGGGAGGAAACAGAACTCCCTCCAGTGGCTTCGAAATGTGAGGGTGCAAATGAGGATGCTTGTAGAACACAGACCTAGAGAAATTTAAAACTACAAATTTCAGCAGTGACCACGTGACAAAGAGTAATTAAGATACACCTACAACTAAAGCAAAGAAAACATACAAGGTTTGATTATCTGCTATCTTTTCCATGCCTTTGACTGGTGAATCTATTTCCAAAGGAAGCACGTCTTTATCAGATACGATCACGTATCCATTCATTCCAGAACTGCACAATTGAAAACAAGTTACGTAGTTAGCATTAAAATTTAGAAACACGGACAAGAAACTAATAGTTTATTCCACCAAATTACAGACAACTAGCCAAAAAAAATGGCAAAAATGAGTTTTTTTTTTTTTAAACGGTAACTTCATTATATATATTTGAAGTACCTGAGTTATCAAATATGGGAAAATGGTATTTGATAACTCATTATATGGGAAAATGAGTTATCAAATACCAATAATAAACAAAGTACCTGAGTTGTGGATTTATTGGCTGTTCGATTTTAGACTCAGCCAGTTTCAGATCACCTATGTGCTTCTTGTAGAATGAAACTATTTCATCTCCTAAAGGATGAGAACTGTAAACAAAAAGATTATCCAAACCCAACGTGTTCCTTTGTTTCTCCTCGTCCTGCAAACAGGGCACGTTCCAGTCAAAAACCCTAAAGTGGGACTTCTATACAACTATCTCAAGATAGCAAAATCGTTGATGCAATTATGACAATCACTTTGAACCAATTCCAGCTGAGAATTAACAACAGACATACAGTGCATTTGACTCTAGATAAATGCATGTGTTATCACAAACAAAAAAATCATATTCATTTTAAGCATTACCGTTAATGTGTGCTCTACTTTTGCAATCTCTGGAAGGAGGATTGATTCGTCAATAAATGGAAGTATACAGATGGCCTGAACTCAGTACAATATTCAAAAGGATGAACAGTTAACACAGGTTTAATTCCCCCAAGCGTAAAAATAAATCAAACTGTGACAAACAACGAGATATAAAAATAGTGTACATACTTGCCAAGAGAATCGTTTTCCGTCCATGTCTTGCTCAAAATCTGCAGAAACAGTTCTCATCAGATGGAAAAAAAATATATGATGAGTCAATGATAATGAGATACACAGAGTAAAATTAGAGTACCTTCGGGATAAAAGGGCAACAGAGGTGATGAGGGATCGGTCATAAGCTTCCTATAAGACAACGGGAGAGCATGTCCACTGCAAAGGCACGATTATGTGTCGTCAAATGACTGATACAAGGAACACACACACACACACACACACATATATATATATAAAACACAAATTCTGAGATTTGGTAACAACCTTGCAGCCGGTAACACAGCCATCAACTGATCAAATGGTTTGAAGGGTTCCCCAAGTGTGAACTGAATCTCTAATTTCTCAATTTCATGAAAATCTGAAGCAAACGGGGCATAATGATAGGGATAAAACCTGCAGATCGGACACTGATGTAATTAAGTAATAATCAAAGTGATAACACAGAAATCATAACTGTGTTTCGCTAAAAACTAAAAAGTGGAAAATTCCAATTCACAAAACATATATTTCCTTCATCAGCGTGACTTACTAATTCTGCTTCCAAAATCAGCTCACATCGGCATGTCACGATAAAAACACACACACACACACACACACAGTGGTTTATTACACCATAAGGTGTCAAACTAATTGCAGAAAATATCAGCAATTTTTTTAATGATTATTTCAAGAAAAATTCCGTTCTTCAATAAATTGATGGTATTCAAAGTAAATCAAAAAATGATCCAAGTAAAAAGAATGGTGAACCCAGTTAAATACTATGTTCAGTCGCGGCTTAACATGCATTACAAATAAACAACATTTTAGAAACAGCTTTGGATTTCGCTATTTTTGGACATTACCCTTTTTGAAACAGTATTACAACTTCTCTGGGACTTGAGTAAATAAACAAATCACTATACGATTAATATTAAAGAAAAATACATAAAATTAATGATGAGTAAGCTAATGCAAACATACCATTGCCAGGATGATACTCCTCCAAAATAATAATGCATGACCCAGCAAATCCCTTCTATATACTTTGACACCTACACAAGATCCAGAAACATAAATCACAAAGCCAACATAATAGCAGTAGAAATCACACGATTTGTTTGTTGGTGCAAAGGGAATGTAGATTATATATGAATTTATGACAACGCAAAATGCCTCTGAACTTATGTACTGAGTGAAATGATCCTCAAACTATTGATTTTGTAGCAGTTTAGCCCTTATCATAAAAAATAATAATAATAATAATAATAATTTTGAAACAATAACTTTTATATTGATAATGGCAAAAGCCAGTTTTACACAAAAAGATGAAACGGAGAAAGCCCACCCTAGGATCCCACGCTAAACCAACACGCAAACCCGATGATATAGTAATTATTAGCAAACGATATGTAATATATATGCAGCAAACTTAGCAGTAAAGGAAATGTAATTTGTGTACCACTTCTTTCCTTATCTTCTCGCGGTCCTCAACAGACTCGACGCCAAATTTCTTTGCATAGTATATCTCTTTCCGACTGCGCTTTTCATGTGCATTCTGTCACAGAATTATAAAAAAAAATAAAAAATCTTAACAAGAGCAGGAAGTTTCACACTGTAATACAAAGGTACCACAGAACAGCTAATAAGAACCTTGTCAACTTCGACTTTTTTTGAAATTAAAGAGCTTTCAACTGCTTTAATCGACTCGCCAGTGGACTGCTACAAATAAAATCGATGTCAACAAATGTAGCAAAATAAAAACGACGTCTGAACTTGACCTATCAACAGAGAATCACACCTTTACTGAATCTTTGCCGAGAGATTTCTTCTTTGCATCCAACTGTCTTCGCCATTCATTTCTCTTCTCCATCTGATAAACAGAAAGGTACCAGCAAAATTATTGGTAAAGAGCCAACAAGATCCTAATAGATAGACCAATGGTAAATATTAATAATTTTAAACACATATCCTCCTTGAGATCCAATCAGAGTATAAAATGTACTAGTTTAATGCCTTATCAGATCTCCAAGCCATGGCATCGGAGCTATAATAATTACATCAGTTTAACAAGGTTGAAGAAGTACCATAGTATCATCATATTCTAGTCACCCCCATTATGGTGGAAAATATAAATAACCAAGCTTTACCAGTCGTTATCTAAGTAAACTTACTTATGGCATCCAAGAGATAAAACTATAACCACGGTTCCAAATTACACAATATAACTAGACCAGGATAAATACCCGTTCTCCTCTACTCAAAATGATGTCTTCATGTTCTGCCAAAGCACGTAAGAAGTGCTCCACCCTATGCAAATTAACCTGTGAATCAAGTAAGATAAAATGCATAACATTGTAACCATCAAATATAAGAACAAAAAAGAAAAGGCATATGTGTGCCAAAATTCTAGCTTTTACCTCGCAAGCATCAGTCATGTAACCACCCATCCTTACGAATTCCTTTTTGTAGATGTCAATCATCATATCAATAGCCCCCTGAGATACGAAATAAAATATCAGTAACTTTTCAACAAGGATAATAAAATACATGATTCTTTCCACAGCATACAAATTATCTATTATCAAATACAAATGTTTACAAAAATAGATACTTAAAAGATTAGTAAATTATCTTGAACTTCTAAGATATGAGCGAGTAGAAGCCTTTTATTAAGACTAAATGAAGCAATAACGTTTGACATGGAAATATCATATGAAGAAGATTTTTCTCACTGCTGATCTTGTATATTAAACACTAATCAAGCATGGGCGCTAGATAGAAAATAAAATTACATCAAAAAGTTTGATATTTTGTCAGGAATTATGGGTACTTCATTTGGTGAATTTAAAGAAACCTGCAAACTGCCATCTCAATAACTTTTTTTAGTTTGAGCACCGCAAAATTCATAAGCGGAGTTAAGGAAACGGCTTAATCATTTACAAAGATCGATAATGATAAAATTGACAATGACTCAATACAAGAAGTTTTCACATCAGTAAATACAGCTGGAAGTTCTATTCATAATGAAGATGAATGAGTAAAAAGTTTCTAACAAACAGTTGAAGAGTTTGCCTAGATAATCAGATATAATACACACCAAAGAATACAACATAAGCATGACATTTTATGTTTCAGTTGATTAACCTCGTATATTTTCATTGAAGGCAGTTGAGGTAGAAAGTCATTCCCCACGAAAAAACACATGAAGATGAAATCATCAATAAGGCGGTCCAAATCAACAGCCATTGCCCGGTCTGGAATTTTCATAACATATGCTAAATACTCCCTAAGGATCCAAGTCTGTAGAAACTGTACACACACACACAAAAAAAAAAAAAAAAAACAAATACCAAAAAAACAATCAAAAGCATGTAATAATTAATAATATTAATGTGTGTATATATATATTAAATCCCTATATTTCTGGTTCAACAAGCAAAAGGGGTACCTGGAATTGCAGCTTGACGGTTGAATTTATTTTCAGACACGGACCAAAAGCTTTCTTCTGTTTATTTTCTTTCTTTTTCTCAATAATCTACATCATACAAGACATGATAAGTGGGAAAAAATTACGAATAGAACGACTGTTAAAGTTAATATATGTGAATCCCAAACCTCTCTCAAAATTGAAAAGTGGATTTCATGGGTGGCAAGTCCAAGCATGATAAGATCTGCATCCTACAAAACAGTACAATGTAACTCGCGCCTTGCCAATACCTTCTAATCAAAACATAAATATAGTCAAAGGGTATTAGCCAAATTACCAATCCATACAAACAATGCTTTGTATTCGGGTTATACCCAGGAAGGTTCCTTTGTAATCGAATATAAGAAATTATTTTATGCTCTCCCTCGCCCGGTACACTAGAGTCCGATAGAATGACCTGTGGGAAAAAATACCCTCAAATTTGTCGATAAAAAACAATAGAGAGTGCTTCAAATCTGAAAACATGGAAGAAAATGAGCATCCGCGGTTTACCTTAATTCGCTTCCACTCCGGATTGTCATTCATTCTCGAGTGTATGTAATAGCTTAGGGCTGAAGAAAGCAAAGCCATGAACTCGGTTCCAGGGGTGATCACATTCGAATCGAGCTCACAAGACTCTTTGTCTTCCCCCGAAGTAGCAGCCTTTTCTGGACCAGCCTGAACAATGAATTACAGTCAGAAACTCAAACGATTCAATAGATGCGCCGAAATTAACTAGATATCATGAATGAACAATCCATAAGACTTCACCGATTCCGCTGCATCTCTAGCAGACTTGAACCGCCGCGCTCGCTGCTGATTCATCTTAGCTCGAGGAGCAACGCCATCTGTGCAAAATCAAATTTAAACTCACATACTTACAAATTATTTATAAAAAAATTACACAAGAGTTATTTTTCAATGCAATAGATTCATCCTAAAAAAAGCAAAAAAAATAAATAAATAAATATGGCAGTGTTACAGAAAGCAATCGAAATAATTGGAGAGAAAGAGAACGAACCAATAGCGAGGTACAAAAGCTCGCGAGGCTTCACGATATAGACAAGTGTGTCAATGTACAGGAAGATTGATTCGAATACCTCGTCGTAGTTCTTCGGAGCTTCCTGTGTAAAAGAAAAAAAAGCTTCGATCGGTGAGACAAAAGTTCAGAAGAGATTGTTTGATTTAAAGATAAGAGGAAGAGAAATACAGACCATGTTTTCTGGATGGAAACAGGGGTGGATTATGCCGTTCATGTCGAGGTAGAGATTGTCAATTTCGTTTCCGCTCTCCACATCACTTGCACTGACGATGGCCCGAGGAAATCGTCCAGAGAACCACCGGAAGAACGCCGGGATTCCCATTCTCCGGCGGCGGCGGCGGCAGCGGCTGAGTTCGCCGAGCCACTCAGGGTTTTGCTTAGGGTTTTGATAATATTTTCTCAAGCCGCCGAGGAAAGAGAAGAAAACAGAACGGCGAGAATTTTCGAAGTATATACTTGTTAGGCTAAAATCAACCGCGTTAACGACAAATGATATACGACACGCGACAAGAACCACTAAACGACGCTAAAAAAAATTAAATTTGATTATGGTAATAATTGCCTCCAATTTTTATGATGGCGGACTTTCATACCTTTTCACATGTTTTTCTCATTGTAGTGTCCCATTTATATGTTAGAGTATGATCCAATTATTTGGGATTGCTAAAAAGTTGAAGATGTTAGAGTATGATCCAATTATATATGATGACAGATTCAAAAGTTATGAATGAAGACAAAGAACATGGAATGAAAATCCTTAAAATAATGACGTGTGTATATTATATACATTTATATTATTTATTTATTTGCTTATGGTGTCACTTGGCCAAGTATACACTGACAACACTGTGACGGGGACTAATTTGTATTAATACTTTTAATATAATCTTTTAAAAAAACACAACAATCTTGAGTGTTTTATAAGCAAAAAGAGCTATGAAGTATGAACTACTAATTTTCAAGTAATAATAGTGTGCCGCTTTTGTTATATTGTGCAAACATTCTCTGACTCACTGACCTGAGATCACAGTGCTATTCTTCAGTAATTATGGTAAGATATATGGGCAATAATTTTCTAGGCCAAAACTGATATTTACCCGAGTCTATTTTCAAAAATAAGGAGAAAGTAAGCAAAATAACCAAATACAAGTTGAGAAAGCTTGTCCATAACTAATGAGCATAGCACTATCATACCACCAAGTCTACTCCTAACAAAATGAAATATTTTAACCATCAATAAATCTCAAACACAAGACATAAGCAAGTTCATAAATAAGTGCACAAATCAAACAGCATAGGGTATAAAATCTAATCAAACAGAACTTGAACACTTAAAAAGCTGGGTCAATTATTTAATGGGAAAAACTCCAATTTGGAAGACGGCAGAAGATTTTAGTAGAAACGGCAAAAGGTAATATCAGAGTATTGAATCGAAATCCAAGCCTTTTCTTTTAACCAGATACAGGCTGTTATTACGAACGGGGATGAAATAGAGAAAACATACCTTGATGATTTGATCCCAAACATGGCAGCTTCGTCGGTGCCGGAACCCAATTTTATGTCACGCGTGCCCTTTATTATATGATAAAAATCATAAAACAATATACTGAATTCGCTATTTAGAACACTACGAAACATGAAACACTATTTGCCAGCTTATAAAAAAAGGATAATTTACAAGAACACACCCTGAACTCTTACTCGATTAACGAAGTGCACCCTCAACTCGGATTTTCAACAAAAACTACCCTGAACTCCTATATGTGTTCACTTTTGCCCCTTCCGTCAAAATTTATCAGTTACCATCCATGAGTTTCGCACGTTTTAGGCATGTGAGCTCACTATCGAGGTTATAATGGTCTTTTATGTTACCTAAATTAATTTTCTTTATGAAATATATAAAATTTGTATTATTTTGTTTTTTATTTCGAATAAATAAATGGGTATCAGGCTGAGGAAGAAGAACAGTAAGAGAAACAAATGGGTATGCTTTGTGTGCAAGCGGAAGCAGTTCATTCGGAAGATTTTCGCCAAAGCTCAAATGAAGGCCGATCCTCCTCATCTTGAACACCACAACAACAAGAGGCCTCATCGGAGAGATACAAGTCGCGCCGGGAAGCTTTGCCAGATCTGTAACAGATCTTTTCCCACCACGAGTCGAGGAAGCTTCGTGCAAGAGAAGAGACACGAGGTCTGAGGAGATCTAGTCCTTGGAACTCGAATCAGATAGGAGAAAGTTCGACGCCGGACTGGTTCGTCACGCATCGTCGGAAAAAATGGCTGCCACTAGATTGGTTCTTCGCTCGACATCTTGGGCCGGGCCGGGCTTTTGGGGCTCTCTCCTCGCCGCCTGCATGACCCACAAGAACACGAGGCTCGCCGGGTTGGCTTCCGAGAAAATTTTCGAGCTCGACCCAGGAAATGCAGGGTACCAAGTCCTCTTGTCCAATATCTACTCGGCCGAGAATAACTTTCCGAAAGCCGCCTCGGTTCGGAGCGTTACGCTTGGGAAAACCTCGGGAGTGACTCTGATCGAGATCGGAGAGACGACTCACCTCTTCACCGCTGGGGATCGGAGCCATCCGAGAGAGAGGGAGATATACGAGAAGCTGGACAAGCTGACGGGGAAGATGAGGCCACAGGTCTCTCGCCAAGACTAGGCCACGAAACTTCCGACAAAAAACAGAGAGAGGCCAGTCAACAAACTGGACTCAGTCAACGCGTTATCTCCTCCCTTTTTCTTTAACGTTTTTTATTTATTAAAATATAATAATAATAATAATATATATATAAAAAAAAAAAAAATAATAGAACTCAGGGTATTTTGATAATTACGCATGTTTTAAGTTTTATGTGACCTCCACGTCATCAAAATTTTAACAGTTTGTGAAAAAAATTGACGGAGGGGGCAATAATCAACACAAATGTGAGTTCATGGTAGTTTTTGTTGAAAATCCGAGTTGAGGGTGCACTTCGTTATTCGAGTAAGAGTTCAGGGGGGTTTCTTGTAAATTATCCTATAAAAAAACTCGTAGGCCTCGGAATTCGTAAACGTATAAATTGATGGGAAATTAATGGATTAAACAAAATTAGTATCATATAAAATGTAACGAATCTGCAAAATTGAACAACAATGAATGAAGGAGTCTACACCAACACAGCAGACTCCAAAGGTTGAATATTATCCAGGGCTTGTACTTTCTTTCTCCTCCGAGCTTTGGGTGTTTGGCTTTGAATTGCAGAATCCAGATATTGAATATTTTTCGGGGCTTCTTCTTTCTCGCTCTTCTGAACTTTGGGCGTTTGACATTCCGAAGGTTGACTATTTTCCGGGGCTGATCCTTTCTCCACCGTCGTCGTCGCCGTTGCTTTCGCTTTTGCTTTCTTTCTCTTCGGAACCATGGGTTTTTGACTTGGAATTGCAGAGGAATCCAAATGTTGGTTATTTTCCGGGGCTTCTTCTTTCTCCATCTTCTGAGCTTCGGGGGTTTGACTTGGAATAGCAGACTCCAAAGGTTGACTATTTTCCGAGGCTGATCCTTTCTCCACCGTCATCGTCGCCGTTGCTTTCGCTTTCTTTCTCTTCGGAACCATGGGTTTTTGACTTGGAATAGCAGAGGAATCCAAATGTTGGTTATTTTCTGAGGCTTCTTCTTTCTCCATCTTCTGAGCTTCGGGGGTTGGCATTTTTGTTTGTTACTTCACTTATTTTTTTACAGTTACATTTTACAAGTTTCCAAAATAATGAGTTAAAAAAAGAAAAAAAAAATATCTTGGGCCAAACTTTGGTGCCAGCCTAATTCGCAATGCAGCCCATTTTATGAGCCTGCATGCTTTGATTATCCATACATGATTCTTCTAGTTTTATAGGGGCTCATTATCTATATTTACTCATGCTTAAGCAATGTGGGATTTTTGCAAAACATGAGATTGTCATGCAAGAGTACTCTTTTTCCCTATTATTTTGCCACCCAAAAAATTCCACACGGTAGTTGCTAGTTGCTACTTGTATCTTTCTCTTTTTTTATATATATATATATTTTATTTCTTTCTTTTACTTATTTATTATCAATATTTCTTTATGTTATTTTATTTTATATAATACAAATATATATATATATATATATATATATATATATATATCAAGCTTTGAATATATATATATATGCATATAATTTATCATAATTTTTTATTTTTAAAATATACTAGGATTTGAAGACATGTATATTTTGAGTTTTTCAATTATATTTTGTTATAAGATTTTTGTCGATATATCCGTCGGTAATCGATATATCATCGACATAATCGGTAGTCGGTATTAAAATTGTTATAGAATATCCGTTGATATATCCGTAAAATCAGAACCTCGGTATGGATATCGGTATCGATATTTTAAACATTGTTCCATCCTTTCACCCAAAAAAAAAAGACGAGTATGCTTTACAACTTGCATTAGGTACACAAGTTCTCTCTCGGGTGAAGTGGTGCATCCTCCAAATAACCCAAATTCTTTGTCCCAAACATGGTGTAGCACTTAAACAAATACACACATGGAAAAAAAAAAAAAAAACATAAATGTGTTATTGAGCTTCATCATCTGATTACATTTACTCAATGTTTATATGAGGTGAAAACGAGAAACGAGGCAACTTCTATAACCAAGGCGAGGAGTAAGCCTCGAATATCATACAATATACATAAATGTGTGCTAAAATCTACTTCCATAAAAATTTATAAATTTGTATATATTCGCAGCATAATTTGTTGAGCTTGTAAGTAGATGAAGAATACGCACAGAGGAGCATAAAAGAAGACGGGAAAGAAAAACTGTAAACACAGACTTGCGAAGGGTTTTTAATCGTAAAAAGAATGACACTTTTTCTTGTTAATTTGGGTCGTTTATTTAGCATTAGGTCAGCTCCTATCCTACGGCAAAACACTATATATAGTGTCAAATTACCTCAAATAAGACAGCAAAACACACACACTATATTATACCATTTACACAGTAACACGTTAAATTTGGTGTGTTACTATATGACATGACAAAAAAAAATTCTTTTCTTTACTATGTATATATGTGTATATATATAATCATAATTATATTGGAACACCAAAATTATAAATCACCAAATTTATATAATCACTAACAAAAAATCATTTTAATAAAGTTCAATTAAAACATTAAAATCTCAAACATAAATTATAAAGTTGAAATTAAACACGTCAGTTAAACATAAAATTGTTTAAAAACCGTATTTGTAATATGATATTTACTTCAGATTTTTATATTTTTTAAATTTAGTACATTTTAATTTTTATAAAATACTAACATGTAAGATGCAATTTTAATCACTTAGTAAAAAATAAGCATTATAATTATTTATTGAAATATTTTATTAGAGATTAATTTATTTTATAGTATAATTATCAAGAAAAGTATTTTTAGTATGAAATTTGGTGTTGTGTTTGGAGTTGGAAAAAAAAATTGATCTTTAAAACACACAAAAATAGTATAACATTTGTGTTGGCGTTCCTTCTATTGCTGACGGGAGCGGCGCTGAATGACCAGCACGGGCTCGAGACCATGTACTTTGGGAACTACTATTGCTATGTTGTCAAGCCCGGCGTGTTTGCTTTCGGTGCGGTGTTGTCGTTTCTCAGCGTGGCTCTCGGTCTCTTTTATTACCGTGTCGCCACTTCCATCCCAAAGGACGGAAATGCCCCTCGGCCTCCATCCCAGCTGGCAATGGGACAGCCTCAGTTCCCGGTCCCGCCGCCACAGCACAGTGCTCAGGACCCGGTTTTCGTGCACGAAGACACTTACATCAGAAGAAACTTCACATAATTTTAATGCCTAGATATATTTATGTGTATATTGGAAAAAAACTGAATGATATGATATGAACTCTCGTAGTCTCAATGGAATGTCGTGTTAGCTAATCTCTGTTTAAGGAAATTGGAATATCTGTTTTAATCTCTCTTTGGCAGTGTTTGGTAGTCATTTCAAAAAGCGTTTTTTATTTTTTGAGTTAAAAAAAATAGGAAAGGAAAAGTGAATGGGGCGTTTGGTTAAAATTTTCGGGTAAAATTTTCGAAAAATTTTGGGATTGTTTTGAAAAAGGGTAAAGGAAATTGAAAACAAGGGGAAAGTGTTTTCCGAAATTTTTTTCGTTTTTTTTCTCTCGTGTACTACTCACGGGTCCTGAGTTTCTTTCCTTGATTTGTGCAGTGGCAGCCTTTCTTCCCTGACACACGCCATTTACATTTGTTGGTCTTTTTAAAAAAAAAATTTGTTATTCATTTCTTCTTTATAAAGAATAGTATTTAAAAATAATATTGACAATTCTTTCATACGTGGGAGATCGAACTAAGTCATACTACATAAATATATAGATTATAAAGAATAAATTGTATATTATAAAATATAAATATAATAAATTGTATATAGATTATAAAGAATAAATTGTATATTATAAATTGTATATTATAATTTTATATATATTATAAAGAATAAATTGTATATTATAATATAAATATAATATAAATTGTATATTATAAAATATAAATAATATTGTATATTTATTGCTCAAACTATGTGGGATGATTATGCGGAATGATTTCATATTTATGATGACAAAATAAATTTTGTATTCAATCTAAACAATAATGTCATATTTATATTTTGTGTAGTTAAATTTATGTTTAAAAAATATTTTTGAGTTAAGAAATTGTTTCCATGTACCAAACAGTTTTCCCTTTTCATTTTTTCAAAAAAAAAAAGTCAAAAGTGTACCAAACAGTTTTTCCAGTTTTTTCAATTTCTCAAAAACAAAAATGAAAACTATATCAAACAGCTTTTTGAAAACAACTACAAAACAGTTTTTCAATACAACTACAAAAATTAGAAAACAGAAAACAAAAAACAGTTTGAGTTAACTACCAAACACTACCTTTATGCCCCGCAGTTCTTATCTTGTCTGAAGATTTTGTCCTTGAATAAATGTGAGAGACAAAAAATATTATAAGTTTTATTTTTCAAACAACTAAAAGATTGTTTTAGAAATGCCAAAGAGAAAGTGGAATTTGTTTCCTGTTAAAACTCTGTGAGGGTGATATTGATTGTGAATATTATATATGAACTAAAACTGCAACTAAATAGTGTTATGTTTGTGTTTGAATTTGAATAAACTACATGTCGTTTCATATGAACATTGAAGTATTTTTTTAATTATTTATGTTGTGTGACTCATTGTAGTGAAATTAATTCACACATTTACATATAATAAAAAATAAATTCAATCAAAACCAACCTGGCAAGAAGCGACATTAATTAAAATTTTATTTCTATAAATGCAAATTAGGAGAAGAATCGGATGCACAATGAATTACTTTTATTAGTCTGGCTGTATCGTCGGATTCATTTCCCAAAAAAACATGGATTAAATGAAGGGTATTTTGGTAAAGCAGCAATGCAACGGACACATTTCAATGTAGCCGTTGAGGGAATACATAGGATTCGGTGAGATGTCCATCTTTGTCGAACCCATTGTCTTCTTAAAAAAACCCTAATAAACCATCTCTAATCTCTGTATATAATCCTCTAACACTCTCACTATTAAATCAATTCACAATCTCTCTCTCTCTCTCTCTCTCTCTCTCTCTCGCTATTTCTCTCGCTCGCTCGCTCTTTACTACGCGCTCTCGAATCGCTCGATTCTCGCTGCTTTATTTTTGCTTTCACTAACTCTGTTTTTGCAGGAATAGACATACGTTTATCTTTGATTCATTATTTTGTTTGTTTGTTTGTTATATATATCTGTTGTTCTATATATATTTGCTGTTAAAGATATGGATGCAGGATCTGTGAAGTCTATTTCGTCATCTTCGTCTTCGATGTTCAAGACCCGATCTCGATGCCCTCTTCAAGAGCAGTATCTTCAAAGAAAGAACTCCCGGGAAAACGTAAGCCATTTCGTACTCCCATCGTATATATTAGGGTTTTCCAATTGATTACAGATTTCACTACGAATTACGGTTTTGGGTATTAGGGTTTCTTTTCATATTACTGAGTAAAACAGATATCTTGATGGCGAGTCTACGAATTGGGGACTGATTTTGACTTTGATGAATAGATTTTCTAATCGATTGCTGATTGCACAATGAATTACGAATTTGTATCTCGTTGATTTGGGGGTTTTAGGGTTTCTTATCGAATTGCTGAGTAAAACTTAAATATTGGTGACGAATCTTCAATTTGGGAACTGATTTAACTTGGAAGAAATGGATTATCCTCTATTAGTGATCATATGGATGAAGCTATTGCTGATACAGTTTTTCTACTGGAAAAATGGGGGTATTAGGGCTTTTTACAAATTGAAATCTTGGCAGTCATTCTATAAATTCAGAACCAGTTTTCTTTGGAGAAAATGAAAAAGTGATCATATAGATGAATGTATTGTTGATTTTGGGTTTTTTTTCTTTCTATTGCACATTTTCAGCTGGACAGATTCATCCCCAACAGATCGGCCATGGATTTCGACTACGCGAACTACATGCTGACGGAGGGAAGGAAAGACAAAGAGAATCCGGTAAGTGCATCATCGTCTCCGGCGAGAGAGGCGTATCGCAAGCAGCTGGCCGAGACCTTCAACATGAACCGCGGCCGCATTCTCGCCTTCAAGAACAAGCCTCCCACCCCCGTCGACGCTTTCCCTCCACATTTCTCCGCAGCCTCGAACGACACCACCACCAACAGCAACAAGCCCCTCAAGTCCCGCCGACACATTCCTCAGGTACTACTTGATTGATGTTACTAAGAAATTGTGTACTCAAGAAGATTTGTGATCTGATTTGTAATCTGATTGTTGTTTGGTTCAGTCTTCGGAGAGGACTTTGGACGCTCCGGATCTGGTGGACGACTACTATCTGAACCTGCTGGACTGGGGTAGCAGCAACGTGCTGGCGATCGCGCTGGGATGCACCGTATATCTGTGGGACGCCACTGAGGGGACCACTTCCGAGCTCGTCACGGTGGACGAGGAGAGCGGGCCCGTCACCAGCGTCAGCTGGGCCCCGGACGGGCGCCACATCGCGGTGGGCCTCAACGACTCGCGGGTCCAGCTGTGGGACTCCGCCTCCAACCGGCAGCTCCGCACCCTGAGCGGGGCCCACAGGCAGAGGGTGGGGTCGCTGGCGTGGAACGGCCACGTGCTGACAACTGGCGGCATGGACGGCCTGATCGTCGACAACGACGTCCGCGTGCGGGCCCACGTCGTGGAGACCTACAGAGGGCACGAGCAAGAAGTGTGCGGCCTCAAGTGGTCGGCCTCGGGGGGACAGCTGGCGAGCGGAGGGAACGACAACCTCCTCCACATCTGGGACCGGTCCATGTCATCATCGTCCACGTCAGCGGGGCCGGGGTCGACTCAGTGGCTTCACAGGCTGTCGGACCACACTTCGGCGGTGAAGGCTGTGGCGTGGTGCCCGTTCCAGAGCAACCTGTTGGCCTCGGGCGGGGGCGCGGGAGACCGGTGCATAAAGATGTGGAACACTCACACGGGGGCGTGTGTGAACTCGGTCGACACCGGGTCTCAGGTCTGCGCTCTTCTGTGGAACAAGAACGAGAGAGAGCTTCTGAGCTCCCACGGCTTCACTCAGAACCAGCTCACTCTCTGGAAGTACCCGTCCATGGTCAAGATGGCAGAGCTCACCGGCCACACCTCCAGAGTTCTCTACATGGCTCAGGTAAATTAAAACGATAATACAACGTATATGATATGTGCATTGTTTTGTGGATAATAGAGAAAGAGAAGTAAGTTTTGTGTGTTGTGATTGGTTTTGTATTCAGAGCCCGGATGGGTGCACGGTGGCGTCGGCGGCGGGGGATGAGACGCTACGGTTCTGGAACGTGTTTGGCGTCCCTGAAGTCGCTAAATCTGCTCCCAAAGCCAACCCCGAGCCTTTTGCTCACCTCAATCGTATTCGATGAACCAACCCAATCCACACACGATTAATTAACACATTAAATATTCCATGCAATGTATATTGGTGTGAATTATATTACTATGTATATTGGTGTGAATTATACATAGTAGACTAGTGATTGTTGTAGACTGTATACTTCTTATTCTGTAGAAATACCACTTAATCAGAAATTTGTGAGTGAACAACAACGGTTTGTTGTGATTTGATCATTACATATTCATGATTTGATGATCATCACTCTGTACTATTATATATGTGTTTATCTTCTGCTAAGTAATTAAAATTTATTCTCATTTTCCTTTCTTTTCATGAGGATAATATAACTCATTTTTGGCCTTATTTTATTTTATTTTTAAATTACCCTAAAAGTTTACAAATTAGTCTCATTTGGAGATTTTTTTTTAATTACCCTAAAAGTTTACATTTTTGGTGAGCTTACCTGTCATTGCTTGACAGCCATAAATCTCTAATCTTCATAAAAAAAAAAAAAAATAAAAAAAAAAAAAAAATTCTGGAAATTTAATCAACACTGAGTTGAGGAACCAGTGAATCCATTCAATGCAACGTCAAAAAATTGATGCAGTGAGATTTTTTTTTTTTTTTTTGGGTATCAATTGATAAAAAAATAGCTATTTTACTTCAGAAATTGTTAATCTCTTACCAACAATTTTGTTATAACAAATTGTTAATTTAAAAAAAATTATTTAATGAAATATGTGCTGACTTGGTCAGAACTGGAATTTTCTTGTCCTGAAATTTAAATTATCGAGTTGATATTTATATATCATGTGGTTCTCTTTCTTCCAATGTCTCTATTTTCCTGGTTTCTCCCCTTCTTCTTGAATTGACTGATCAAGTTGAATGAAAAGTATGCAAAGTTGGTATTTCATAATAAATTTCGTACAACCAGACTGAATACGATTGAGTCCTAATTATTTTGACACATGAAGTAGCTAAGAAAATGGGACATCTGTTTGAAGCCATGCTTGGAACTAATCATAAGTGGAAAAGTACGACGATACAATAAAGTGAAACTTACAAGATTGAAACTGTGGTGTGGGTTGATTTGAATAAAAGAGTTGACTTGAGACTTGGACTATAAGAAGGGCAATAAGAAATCATATAAGCTTAACACATCATTTCATAGCAGCAAGAAGAAAGAAAGTGTTAGCAAATAAAATCACGATGCCTAAATACTTTTGTGTTCTTTACCTTGTTCTTCTTGTTGCTCCATTGATCAGTGAGTGCTCTGCCTGCATCGACTCAGAGAAGCAAGCCCTGCTCACCTTCAAGCAAAGCTTGGTTGTTTATGATGAGCCGTACATCAAGCTCTCTTCTTGGGACGTTGGTGACTGCTGCGAATGGAAGGGAATCGTGTGCGACAACGTAACCGGTCATGTCACGCACCTCCAACTCAGCGAGGTGTGGTTATTATCAGGCAACATCTCTCCTTCCTTGCTCCATCTTAAACATCTTACTCACTTGAACTTGAGCTATGACGAGGGAAACCAGATTCCGAGCTTCCTTGGTTCTCTTGTGAGTTTAACACACCTTGGTCTAGATGGACCATTTGTGGGAATGATTCCTTCCCAACTCGGAAATCTTTCCAATTTGCATCATCTCAGAATCGTTATATATTATGATGGCTCCTTATATGCCAACAATCTTGACTGGCTTTCTGGTCTTCCATCACTACAGATTTTAGATATGAGATATGTCAACCTCAGTCAAGCCTCCAATAATTGGGTGTCAGCAGTAAACAGGCTGCCTTCCCTCTTAGAGTTACGCTTGTCACACTGCCAGATTAATCAAATTCATTTCCCATCTCATCTTCATCTAAATCTCACATCCATTCATGTGCTGGACCTGAGTCACAACAATCTTGAAAATCCTCCACTTCTTTGCACTTTCCTGAAAAACTTGACCCATCTCCAATCACTTGATTTAGGTGCTAATTCCAATCTTGACTCTACAATTCTTAGTTGCCTCTATACTCTTTCAAATCTTCAGCACTTGAGTCTACTTGGCACGGGGTTGCAAGGTGTTATCCCGAGTGCCATCGGCAACCTAACCTCTTTATTTACTCTTGATTTATCATACAATTCTCTACAAGGAAAAATACTCCCATCTCTGGGGAATCTTTGCAATCTGGAGAAACTTGACTTGTCAAATAATAAATACAGAGAAAATCTTTCAAGTGCATTTCAAAGTTTGTCTGGATGTCTTTCAAACAGCCTCACCTCCTTAGATATGTCAGACAATTTCTTTGTCGGGGAAATCCCTGATCAAATAGCAGAGTTCAAAAACCTCACCAATCTCTCTCTGGGTAATAACAGTCTTTCTGGACCAATTCCAGCGTCACTCGGGTCTCTCTCAAATTTAAAATCCCTAGAAATTTCATCTAACCATCTACAAGGTGTTGTTTCCCAAGTTCATTTTGCCAATCTCACGAATTTGAAGACAATTGATGGATATGGAAATTCATTGACTCTGAGCGTGACTCCAGACTGGATTCCTCCATTTTCACTTGATATTCTTGATTTGGGTGATTGGAAGTTAGATTCCGAGTTTCCATTGTGGCTTAAATCACAGAAGAATATTAAGTATGTAGGATTGTCCAACACTGGAATATCAGGAATCATTCCGAGTTGGTTTTGGAATTTGTCTTCTCAATTAGACACATTGGTACTCTCTCATAACCATCTACAAGGTTCCATTCCCCATTTTCTTCGTTTTACATCTCTCATAGACCTGGGTTTCAACAAGTTAACAGGTTCATTACCTCGTATCTCATCCTCCTTGCATTGGTTGGATCTTTCTAGCAACTCCTTTTCCGGGGAAATTTCAGGGCTTTTATGCAATCCTCTAAGCAATCATAGCATGTTGCATGTACTTCGTCTAGGAGGCAATCGTTTAGAGGGAAATATTCCTAATTGCTGGGAGCATTGGTCATCGTTGAATGTGATAGACTTACAAAGTAATTATCTGACCGGTCAGATTCCAAGCTCTATGGGTTCTTTCATTTACTTGTATTCGTTGAACCTTGGTAACAACACGCTCACTGGAGAGTTACCGACTGCACTGAAGAATTGTTCATTCTTGAAAGCTCTGAATCTTGGTCATAATAAGCTTGTCGGAACAATCCCAAGATGGATAAAAAGTCTTCCAGAATTGAGGGTTCTCATTCTTCGTTCAAACAAAGTGAATGGTGATATCCCAGTTGAGATTTGCGCACTTGGTCGACTCCGAATCCTTGACGTTGCTGACAACAATCTATCCGGGGCCATACCACGGTGTTTAAATAACGCATTTGCAGTGACTCCTGCTAACGAAGAAGGTTCGATGGACTTGAGATTTTCCTACAGTGGGATCAACAATGATGAGGTGGCCAGAGAAAATGCAGTTCTTGTGACAAAAGGGAAGGAAAACTACTACGATAGCATCCTTGGTCTGGTGATTGCCATAGATCTCTCAAGCAACAACTTATCTGGAGAGATCCCCGGAGAATTCGCAAGCCTCCAAGGACTACGCTTTTTGAATCTCTCCAGAAATCATCTGTGTGGAACCATTCCGAAGAAAATCGGCAACATGACGGCCTTGGAGGCTCTTGATCTCTCGTGGAACAAACTATCTGGTCAAATTCCTCCGAGCATCACCAATCTAAGCTTCTTGAATTTCTTAAACTTATCTCAGAACAACTTCTCCGGAGAAATTCCCAAAAGCACACAATTGCAGAGCTTAGATTCGTCAAGCTTTGATGGAAATCAGTTGCTCTGTGGAGATCCACTGCCCAGGCAATGCAGCGAAGATGACGACAACGCAGCACCGCCTCCTGTGAATGCTGAGAACGAAGAAGACGAAGAAGAAGGAGAAGAGTATTGGTTCCGGCTCGGAGTCGGAGTCGGATTCGGGGTCGGGTTTCTGGGAATCATTGCTCCGCTGGCATTGTCTGGAATATGGAGGCGCGCATACTTTTGGTTCTTCCGAGAGTACCTTTGGTACACCATTTTGGATTGCATAATCAAGATCGAGTACGTCACCGGAATCCGCAGACCCATTTAGTTTATGAATTCAAGCAACTTATGCTGTGTGTGCTAGTTTTTAATGGAATTATGTATCGTTGTGTGTTGTTTTATTATATTAGAATTCTAATAGTGTGTAATCTATATTATTTACCTTCTTCTTTTTTTTCTGTTTATTTGTTAAGAAATATATCTGTGGTTGTAACCACGGTTTTCCTCCGCCACAAGTGAGTGCTTATTAATAAAATTTTGTGGTACCGTCCACGTTTAAAAAAATTGTGTGTGTTTCGTCTGTAACTGCATTGTATTAAGTTTATAATGTCTGCGATAGATATATATATATATATATATATATATATATATATATATATATATATATGCAACAAATACCCCTCTCAGTTCTGCCATTTGTTTTGAGGGATGAGATACAAATAAGAACTCAGAAATGTATGTATTTTTGTATTTTTATTTATCAAACCAATGTATTGTTGCATTTGGTTTTACATGGTCGAGTTTCTATTATTTATTTTAATTTTGTACCCTATTATAAGACAAATGCAAATAATATACTCTGTACGTATTGGAGTTTCACATAATAAAAGAATTTACCATGAATAAAAAAAACGATAAAGATTAGAGCATTCTCGATAGAGAAAAACCTAAAAATACTCTATAACATAATGTTATGCTTTGGAATCGCGTGTCTCACCGGAGGTAGAATAACGAGACCGGCTACAAGAACACTTCGGCAATCAAGATCACGATTCCATATGAATTCTCATACGAAATCGAACTCCTTTTCTCCGGAATCTCGTTGATTGGATACACATAAGTTGTCTATAAGTAACTAATCCAAGATAATAAACAGACACCTAACTTTTGAGATTATTTCAAAAGCATGACCACAAGTGTTATTAAACATAGTTTTTAATGACATTTTGTCTAGTTTTTTCACCATCTCTATTTGAATAATCCCTTTTGAAAAAATCTAATAGGTGTCATTTATGAATCTCATCATGCGTGTATCTCACAAACTTAAAGCTTTGTCTTGTTTTTCCTGGGAATTTCTTCGAATCACAAGACTTTAGCTCCAATGATCACTTCGTGATAATACTCATTCCAATAAATCTGTATATATTTCTGGTCCCAGCTCTCTTTGCCTCTGTGTGTTTACCTAAACATTGATAAGACTTTGGAAATAATTTCTAATCCTACTAATTAGGCTCGTTGTAATAGAGCCAAGACCTAATTTCCAAAAAAAAAAAAAGAAACAAATCATTTCATTGTGGTGTCCCACAACATTACATCTTGACTTGACTTGATGATCAGTGATCCACTGGAAATTACATACTTCTGACAAGTCTTATCTCTTATGAAATAATTTCGCTTCAATAGAGTTGATCTTTCAAAATCATGTGGTTCTCTTTCTTCGACTGATATTTGGTCATCTCTCACCCCCATTAAATTACGTGGTAGTTACAAAGTTGATTGGCCTAGTCTAATATTAAAGAGTCAAACACGTGAACCACGGGCAATAAGATGGCCGGTAATTACAAAGTTGATTGGCCTAGTCTATTACACGTGTCGCTTGAAACTCAAGTTATGACTTTTCAGCATTTTTTTTATCTGATCCTGGGCAATAAGATGGTACTCCAAATATGTGAGGTTTTCAATTCTTAGTATTCCATATTTTTTTTATTAGGAATATCTCCTTGAGCCTCTTTTTTTATTTTAATTGTGTTCATCATCCTCTGAGACAACACACACATTGAACAGTGTTTCAAATAACTTATTCAACTAAAGCTCTGTCATCCTTAATCTATGCATTGTTCTTCATGGAGTGATAACAAATTATCATGAAACTGGGAATCATATTTTGATGCATGATAGAAAGTTGGACATAAATATTTGTCGACTCCAAAATTGGAAATGGCATGTCCAAATAATGGAGTGATTTATCTAGAGTTGATATTAAATACGAGAGGAGACTTGACTTGAGTGATCATTAAGTGACATGGTAATTACGGTTAGCTCTGTCCATCTTGACTGACCCAAATTAGGTGACATATCATCGTCAATGCAATTTAAATAATATATATTTCTCAAAATTTGGCATTGTATCCAAATAATATAATAGGTGTTTGTTCTTGAATCTCGTTATGCATATATAACACTCGAATGGAATTTAAAATTAATGGAAACATGTTTGGTATAGTAATTGTATAATTTGCTTTGTGGTAGTGAATTGGATATGTTTGTCAACTTAGAACAATATGATTCGTGATTTTCATTATAAAAAAAAACGCCTATTTGGCTGAATGTGTCTTCTGATAACAAATTTTTCCCTTGATTATGCCATTTGATCCAACAAATATACAGAAACAATATACGTTGACCTTATGTAAGATCAAACAGAGAGTAAAAAACCAGATCAAATTCATGTATGTAATCAGTATATAAAGCTAAAGAATCAAGTACAACTAAGTTTTTTTTTTTCGAATCAATTCTAGAGTCCCGGGTCTCTAGAATTACCCGAAGATTCAATCAACAGTTTTCAAATTCATAACGTAGAGTAACTCTTTCGTCTTCGTTAATTTTTTTGTTTTCAATCTTAGGCCTCCGAAAAAGAAAAATCGTTGCGTTGGACTGGAATTTTACTATGGTATTATAGGGATTTTGACACCTATGTTTTTCATTTTTCTTAAAAAAAAATTAAAAAAAAAATATTAAACCAACCACTTGTTTTGTTTAAGTAGGACACAAAGGATGTAAACTGTAAAATCTTACAACGTTTAGACGATTACATCAAAGTTATATTTGTATCCAATTCTACGACTAAGAAAGACAAGAATCCAATTAATAATTAAGCCTAGAGTTGAGTTCATACCGAAAAAAAAAACACAGTACAGCTAGCTAATACATGTTAAAACTCAATACAAGCGTAGCATTCGGGTTGATCTGGGTAGTAAATGGCGGGGCTTACATGCTCGATCTTCTTTATTTTTCGAAACCTGCCTTCATACCCAACCATAGCTTCATAAAAATTTCCATCCGAGGCCTCAAATGTCAGATAATATGTAACTACACCTCCCAAATTGCAATTTGCCCTCAACAGCTTCTTAGCCACAAGCTCCGTTTTCTGCACCACATTTCACATTATATGATAATTTAATACTGTAACACAACCATTCCGATATAATTTACAAAAAATTTGTCAAATAAGCCATTGAAAGTGCAAAGAAATTTTTTGTAAACAACTTATTTCAAGTTTTTTTCTTGTCTTTTTGTGTGATGTAAATAAATTAAAGTGGCTATCTACAGAAAATTTATAAAAAATTTGACTATTATACAACATACTATAAGTCAAATGGCTACATAGCTAAAAAGACCATATAATTCCGATATAATTTACAAAAAAATTAGTCAAATAAGCCACCTAAAGTGTAAAAAATTCCTAGATAGCTAACATTTTGTAAATAGCACTCCAACTTATTTACGACACTAAAAAGACAAAAATATCCAAAAACATTCCAACCTATTTCAAGTTTTTTTTGTCTTTTTGAGTGACGTAAATAAATTGAAGTGGATATCTACAGAAAATTTATAAATTTTTTTTTACTATTATACAACATACTATGGCTACATAGCTAAAAAGACCATATATTTAAGTGATTATAATCAGTAAACATACATGTATTATGTTGTAGTAAGACACTACAATGTTTGTCATCCAACGAAGGCGATTTACTTCTTTTGTTGAGTCGGTGCTGCAGCGTCCAGTTGGGCTCACCACATAACCCGCACCATCAGCGCTAAAATAGAAACCCTAATAACAATTAACACAAACAGTTAATGTGTTGCTCATATGAAAAAAAGATCTTGTTATAAATTTCCATTTATGATCATTACGTACGCAATATTTTCTCCGTTCATCAGCGTAGTTTCGAGCTCTACGAGCCATTTCTTTTGGTCCTGGCTCTCTCAGTCTCCATAATTCATCATCTTCAAGTTCATTATTAGTTACGGGCTCTAAAACAATCAAAACTCGCCAATCAATTATCAAGTAATAAAATCCATCAAACTATAAGAGACTAATAAGGTAATTAAGATAACCCACCATAGAAATTAAGGATCAAATGATCATCAGCTGCCACAGGATCATTATTCATCATTAGACATATATTACAAACCATAGATTAATAAGCAAAGAAGGGAATGTGATACGAACGATCAGGTTTTTTCTCATCCCCTGGGAATTGAATCTCATACAAAAAAGCAACTTTCTTCTCATCCCTCTTTCTAATTCTGATTCTCTTTCCTTTTATGAAAAGCTTGCTCTCTTTCTCTTTCTCTTTCTCTTGACTCTTCATAATTCCACTAGCCTGAAACCAAAACCTAATCAATCTCATAAAAGTATTGCATCTTCTCTCTCTCTATATATATATACATATATATTAACGCATACAAACACAGGAAATCAGTCGTAGAATATCAAATTAACGAAAAATAATCAAATTGGTTTGTTAACATATGAGTATACGTGACTCTTCACAGGCCCATCGTTATTAATTTCTTCACCACGTTTACAATGAATCTGTTCTAAATCTAAAGCCCTATTAACCTAGTAAAATAAAAGAATTGTTGTTAATTCTCAAAAATTACGAACACAATAATGGAATATCAAAGTAACAAAACAAATACAGGACGAACCCCGTAGAGTACGAGTAAGAATCCTCTATGGCACTCAAACCTTATTTGCGACTCTCTAATATTAAATATCCTCCCCGACTCCTTTTATATACATAAGCCGGGCTTTCCTAGGCTAATAAAGCTTTTGGGCTTATACGAGCCCATCCCTTATAAACCAGGGAATTAATACTTGTGGCATTTGCGGCTGAAGTCACACCTTCAGCCATTCCTTGTATTTGTGTCACTTATTTGCTAAAATTGCATCCGTATCACGTATTTGCATTTGTGTCACTTATAGAAAGTCTTAAATTACCCTCACCTACAGAAAGAGGCTGGTTCCGGCGGAGACCACCGGCGACAGCGACGAGAATGCGGCCGTCCACCGGCGACAACGATGAGAACGCGAGGCCGTCGGGGCTGTGGTCGACGGCGAGGCTCGGGAGGCAGATCGAGAAGGAATCAGGAGTTTGGAGAAGAGGATTCTCCGATTGTCGTCGTCGGCGAGGAAGAGGCTGGTTCCGGCGGAGACCACTGACGACGGCGACGAGAACACGAGGCCGTCGGGGCTGTGGTCGACGGCAAGGCTCGGGAGGCAGATCGAGAAGGAATTGGGAGTTTAGAGAAGAGGATTCTCCGATCGGCGTCGGCGGCGAGGAAGAGCCTGGTTTCGGCGGAGACCATCGGCGACGGCGACGAGAACGCGAGGCCGTCGGGGCTGTGGTCGACGGCGAGGCTCGGGAACCAGATCGAGAAGGAATTGGGAGTTTAGAGAAGAGAATTCTCCGATCGGCGTCGGCGGCGAGGAAGAGCCTGGTTTCGGCGGAGACCATCGGCGACGGCGACGAGAACGCGAGGCCGTCGGGGCTGTGGTCGACGGCGAGGCTCGGGAGCCAGATCGAGAAGGAATTTGGAGTTTAGAGAAGAGGATTCTCCGATCGGCGTCGGCGGCGAGGAAGAGCCTGGTTTCGGCGGAGACCATCGGCGACGGCGACGAGAACGCGAGGCCGTCGGGGCTGTGGTCGACGGCGAGGCTCGGGAGCCAGATCGAGAAGGAATCGGGGAAGAAGAAGACGAAGGAATCTGTGTTGATGTATTTGTATTTGTGAAGGAGTCTACTTTTTTTTTTTGAAATATTTGAATGCGAGTCTACTCTTTGTAATTTGTTCTGTGAGTCTATTGTTTTCGAAATATTTGACTGCGAGTCTACTCTTTGTAATTTTTCAGTGAGTCTACTTTTTTTTCGAAATATTTGATTGTGAGTCTACTTTGAAATCTGCGTAAGGGTATTTTGGTCCTATTTTTTTATCAAAGTGACATCTATGCAACTCCTTTTTTCGTCGTGACTCATTTGCAATTTGGAGCCGAGTTTGTGACTTTGATGCAAATCTCTCTTAATACTTTCAATTTCTTTTATTTGGGATAATATTAGGGAATTTGTTTTGAACTTTTTTGGACTTTTTTTTTCAAAAGATCAAATAGGACTTATGAATTTAAAATGAATTATGTAATTACAATTTTACCCTTATTTTTTACTTTTGAATTACGATTCTCTATACCCTGACTCGTTTGCATTTTGTGTTCATTGTGTAGCATTTTGGGCTTCATAATCAAGATCGAGCACGTCACCGGAATCCGCTGATGAGTGCGTATTTTACGTACGAATCCGCTCTCATTAGACTTGGATTTAGCGCGTTCTCGAGTGTTTTTGATGGTTTTAGTGTGTTTATAGTGAATTTCAGGTCAACATGGATGAAAAGCAGCTGTCGGGTCACATATCGATGGAACGGAAGTAAAAGCGATGAATTTTGAGTCAAAATGAAGAAAATGAAGATTTGGAGGCTTGTGCGCAAGACCTCGCGGCGCGACCTCAGCAATCAACAGACCTCTCGTCGCGACCTTAAGGTCTCGCGCTGCGACCTCAAGGTCTCGCGCCGCGACCCACGGATTTTTACGAATACAAAAAGTTCCAGGAGCTTCTCGCGGTGCGCCTCGCGGTGATCTCGCGCCGCGACGATACGAAGAAGGAAGACTCGCGCCGCGAGGATGGATGGCGCGCCGCGAGACGACGAATCCTGACGAAAATAAAGTCGAATTGTGACTTAATCCTAGCCGTTGGATCGTTTTTTTTAGGCCCAGATCAGTCCAAAATTGTACTTCGACCTAAACCACTATAAAACACAACTCAGCCTCTTTTTTTTAGGGTACGCTTTATTTTATTCTTGTTTTGGAGAGCTTTTGCGACGGAGAGAAAGCTTATCAACGGAATTGACAAAATCCGATCAGCCGGAACTCCATTAATAGTTTTTCTTCTTCCTTCTATTTATTTTCTGTTCTTAATTCTGTATTGTGTTCTTGAATTCCTTTCTCGTTATAATCATGAGCTCTCTTCTTCATTCTATGCCAGTTTTATTGTTTTTAATCACTCTCATTGTTTTGATCATGGTCATGAACACCGTTAGAGGCTAAGTCTTTAGCGGGGTTGCGATGTAGCCGGATTAAATTGGGTTAGGGGGTTTCGTTAGGGTGAAATTATGCTGTGAATTGCTCAATTATTCATGCTTGTGTGGATGTGTTCTTAATGCGTTCTTTAGATTGGCCATCTTTAGGATTGTTTTTAGGAGTTTTCGATCACTCGAGAGAGGGCGAAAACTCATGCTCATAATCCTTGCTTCATTTTGTTCTTAGGTTGCTAGACGGCTTAAGCTTAATGTAATCGTTTGAATTCTCGTGTTTATAACCCATTTAGTTTATGAATTCAAGCAACTTATGCTGTGTGTCCTAGTTTTTAATGGAATTAGGTATCCCTGAATGTTTGCTTGTGTGTTGTTTTATTACATTAATGATAATAATTTCTACATGCGTGCACTGTATAATTTTGTCCAGGAGTTTTTCAGTTCAGTGTATATGATATTATGGTACCATGTAATTTAAGTCATGCACGTTAAGTTTAGTTCAATTCAACACTGCCAAGTAGTTTAGTTTAGATCTATGTATAACTGTTGGTTTGTATGCTGTTTTATTACATTGTTATAGCCCGTTCATCTTTGTCCATGAGTCTGGAATTTATCGAACCATAAGGAATATTTCTCAACATATGGCATTGTATCCACAGACAATATAGTAGCTGATTGTCCATGGGTCTGTGCTTTAAGTTATCCAACCATAAATAATATTTCTCAAAATTTGGCATTGTATCCAAATAATATAATATGTGTTTGTTCTTGAACCTCGTTGTGCATATATAACACTCAAACGGAATTAAAAATTAATGTAGACATGTTTGGGATAGTAATTGAATTGGAGATGTTTGTCAACTTAGAACAAAATATGATTCGTGATTTTCATTATTAAAAAAAACGCCTATTTGGCTGAAATGTCTTCTGATAACAAATTTTTCCCTGGATTCTGCCGTTTGATACAACAAATATACAGAAACAATATACGTTGTCCTTATGTAAGATCAAACAGAGAGTAAAAAACCAGATCAAATTCATGTACGTAATCTGTATATAAAGCTAAAGAATGAAGTACAACAATTTTTTTTTTTTGTTGGGTTTTGAATCTATTTGTTTTGAGGGATGCGAAAGAAATGAAAAATCAAATGTTTGTAACTTGCCAAATACAAAAGCTGTTTATGACTCCAAATGAAACTTGTAACTTGCCAAGCTCAGAATTCAAGTTTCACAGAGCACTCACAGGGACTCGGATATGTACACACAGAGCAAAAACCAAAAACCAAAAGCAGAAGAGAGAACTACTCGCCGACGGCCATCATAGGTAAACCCCTGTGGAGAAAGAAGAGAAAACAACGTTGGTCTTTTTGCATTTTTTGGCATCAAATACAGTCTTAATTTGTTACTTTACCAGCCACCGTGTCTGGAGAAATAGTCGTTATCCAACGATATTGCAAGTGCCACCGCCACCGCTCTCTCCGATAAAGTCAACGGCCGAGCCACTTCCAACTCTTGTATCTGCAAACAAACCAACAAAAACCAAATGGGCGAGCGAACAAAATGGGTTCTTTTTCTTTTTCGTATATGCAAACGTACCGCTGCAGCGGGTCCGGTCTTAGACATCGGATCAGAACTCCCGAATCGGATCACGTATTGGCCGGCATCGGTGAACAGCTGTGTCGTATATCATCAAGTTATTATGGACTCTTGCTAATAAGAACACAGCCAAATCCAAGCAATCGAAACCGCGTACCTCAAAGCCGAAACCTCTCCAATCACGATCCACCTCGGCCAGCACATTCCCATCCGCGTCCTTCAATGTAAAAGTCCAATTCCAGAACCCCGGATTCTCGACCACCGCAAACTGTTTGTTCCTGCACATTTTACGACACTAAAGAGCTCAATAGCAGAACAACGAGGCTCTTACGATCAGCCGAGTAGACCCCAGAATCATTATTCAAGTTGGGGAAAAAAAAGCGGAGAATACCCGAGGTACAAATCGTATATCCTTCTCCAGAGATGCCATCGTCTATGAACTACACCGACTTCCTAGAAATTAACAGATGACTCTCATTCTAAAATCCCACAAAACTGGTAGAATCAGAAAGAGCAGAGAGCTTAAAAGCATACCTTCCCGTTCACCTCTGCATAAATTGAGCTCGTTATCCACCAGAAAGGTCTACGAACCTTGCAATGACAAATGAAGATGTAGAGCTTTCGTGAAAACAACACCAAGAAAAATGAACTTGTTTAAAACAAAAAGGCAAAATATTTAAGCTTACGTACCTTGAAGAGCTCGGTACCCATTGAATCAGTGATGAGCGCAACAAATGGCCGCCTCAAGCGAAGCAACTTTAAACCAAAAGAAGCATCACCACAACATAAATAAAATAGACCGTTAAAAAACAGCTCACACTGAATATTCACTGAACACGTAAACTAAACAATAATATATTGAAGAAGCCCTGTCACATTACGTAGCAATTGCGATTCCCTACTTCTGCAACTTTGCACCGCACATTTTCACTTTCATCAACATGATATATATAAGCCAATTTCATCAGCACCAAAGATCACAACCCATAAGTAGAGTGCAAAATTTCAAAGAATCAAGTGCAAAATTTCAAAGAATCAAGTGCAAAATTTACCTGTCTAGCGATCAAATTACTCTGCTCGCGAATGAGACCTACAGGCTGCAAACAAACCACCACTCATAAGTAGAGTGCAAAAATTTCAAAGAATTCAAGTATAAAACTATTGGCCAGGTAAGACTATTATAAAGCTTGAATGAAACTAGTATTAGTCAAACCTAACATTACAATAAATTAGGATGATGACTATTACTAACCGATTCGGGATAACACACATCCACAACTGCGTATCGATTTTCCTGAAATTAAAAACAAATAAACATGTAAATGATATTGAATGATGAAACTGATTAAAGAGGGATAAAATTATAAAATCAAATTTGGGAAGATGAAAACAGAATTATGTGAATTCAAACAAAAGATGGTAATGAAAAGCAAGATTGCATTACCTGCTCAAAACCAAGAACAAGATTAGCCCATTCTATATCCCTTGTAATCAGTAAATTAGATCTGGCCAGAAGAGGCGCCACTTGAACCTGCCAAATTCAATGAGCAACAATTTAGGCATTGCTACAATTTCTTTTGGTCTGGAAAAAGAAAGGGACTTTAGAGTTGTACCTCTTCAGGAGAGTCTGGCCTGAGAAAACCAGAAACAGATTGGCTGAGAGGTGGTTGTCGCACGAATCCCTTACTTTCTTCTAAACAACTCTCCTCGGAATCGCCGCGGTGAGAACAAACAACCTTTCTTCTTCTTCTTTTCTTAGCCGATTCCTCAAATTTCACATCAGAAACCCATTGCTGCGCGAGAAAATCTCTGTCCGACTGCGAATCGCTCGCGACTTTCTCTCCGAAACGGCGAGACTGAATCAGCGAGCTCTGGTTCGACCTAACGCCCCTGGAACTGAAACCCCCCGCGACGGTCGAGCATTGTCGAGAGAGAAAATCGCGAAAGATTCGGATTCTTTCGGCGTCGAATACAGATTCCAGGTCGGTGTTCCTGGCTCCGGTGTGCGATGACGAACCGAACTTATAGGAAAGCGCTCTCGCGGAGTTGTTGATCTTCGCGAGAGTGAATAGACTTCTCTTCCAATTCATTGCAGAAATAGACGTTGGTTGATCTAGTCTAGTCAGTGTTTAGAGAAAGAGAATAGCATTTCTTTGGAGGTTTCTATAGACGTGTTTTTTTCCCGGCAACCAAACAGAAAGGAATCGAGAGAGAAAGGTTAAGACACTCTCGGACTCAAACGTCACTGTCTCTCGCTTTCGTTTTCGATTTCTCACACGTGACCCGAACTCGCTACTACGTCGTCGTTTTCGTTTTCTTGGACACGGGCTCAAGAGTGCCTTTTTTTTCTTTTTTCTTTTTTTTTTTTTTTGCAAAATTACATTGTTATGAACTTATGACTCTGACGAGTTATTTTTTATTCGTTATTTATTCCCATTTAAAATTCTATGCACAGGTAATTTGGGAAAATTAAAAATATTTATCTAAACAAAGAAATCAGATATGCTAGCATCAAACGTATGATCACACCACCGATCCACAATACAATATATTACAAGTTTAGAAATTAAAAGAGGGTCAACTACAACCATTTTCAAGATGTATCAAGTGTGCTTATTTATCCTAATTCTAAAACTAGTAAAAAAAAATTATTAACAATAATAACCACGTTACAAAGTACATAAAAAAAATAAAAAAAAAATAAAAAACCTGGTACTACGTCAATGAATAGATATACCCACAACCCAACTAAATCTAAAACCAAACCATTTCTGCCAAGAGATATATGGCCACTAATAAGACCTTTTTTTTTCTGTACACTTTTTCTTTCTTGCTTGCTGTACCTGTGCTTCATCGTCCATGAATATTCCTTGTTCCCAACAGAACTAAATTAGCAGCAAATAATTCCCTACCAGTGTAAAACATATTGTACCAAATCTGACCATGTACAAAGTAAAAAAAAAAAAAAATTAAAAACCTACAACTGGTTTCTCTCAAAATCGCTAGGCAACAAAGCCCCGTTGGTCGATCCCAATACAACTTTCGAGGGAGGCCTATTGATCTTCTCGAGCAACCGACTGAACACTAACTTTACGGGAATACACGCCACCGTTGTGGGCCCGCGGCCAGAAGATTCCGGAAGCTTCAAAACCCCGTCCTCCATTGGGCCACCGCCGGTTGTTGCCTTGTTGAAGAAGCTATGTTCGATGGCTATGGAAGACAGAGTCCTCGTTTTCTGGCTCGACGACGACGAGCCCACTTTCTTCGGCGCCTTTTTCCTCTTCGCCGCCAAGCTGCCCGATTTCTTGGCCGCCTTGTTTTCCCGGTCCAAGAACGGAAATTCGTAACCCGGGTTTTCGTCTCCGTCCAAAGATGGATGAGACCGCGGGACCCGGAAATTGGCGGTCCTCCGAGCCGTTCTCCACGCCTGAGGGAGAGTCCGGTTTCCGTCGATCGGGTCGTTGCTGTACTCGTCCGCAGCGGAGACGAGATTGCTCGACGAACCGTCCTCCAAGGATTCGATCTGGATCGGGTGCCCGATGATCACCTTCCCGTTGAGCTTGCTCATCAGAGAGACGATCGGAACGGGCTCTTTTCGGTAGCTTGCTTGGACGTTCAGCTCGACGTCGAACAACATGGATCTCGATTTGCCTTGGAATAGGTGACGGGTATCGTGAAGTGAATCGGATCGTTCTCTTTTGACGTCCCAATAACCTCTCGTAAAAGAAGGTTGTTGTTGATGATGATCGTCCCAATTCCAATCGGCCCACTCAACGAGACTCCGTCCTCTGTACACTTCCAACATCTCTCCCCTGAAGTCCTAATGATCCGAATCGGAATCGTCAGAACAATCACTTTCAACTGATTAGTAAAATTGAGACTCTGTACTCGAGGGCCTTACCTTTTCTTCGGGATAGGCCGTGTCTGCGGACCTTTTTGTGAGATTGCGAATATTCCTCTTCCCTTTGAGCTGCCATTTGGAAACCGGCTCGTGAGCAGAGGAAGAACGATAATGGGAATAAAAGCGAGGCATGTCCATGATTTCATCTGGGTGTTCTTGCGATTCGTATCTTCCCATACAACTCCCTTCTGGCTCCATGGCTAGAGCAGCATCTGATATACCAACATGATAAATAAATAAAATTAAATAAGATGAAAAAACAAACTCATACTCAAACTCATACTTCCAAACAATTAAAAACAAGGATCCATTAGGCATATAGTCATATTTACAGTTCCACATTGCAATATAGTCAACGTTTCGTAAATCTTGGGTAAATAGCTACGTCCATGTATTTACACGTGTAAATTGACGTATACTCCCCACCCTTTTAATTCAATGAAAGGGCGAACCAGGAATGCCATGCCATTTTTTATGGTTATTTACCTAAAATTTAGGAAATGTTTGCTATATAGCAATCCCAAACATTTTAATTGGCTAGTTACCTGATTTTTTGTAAAAAAAAAAAAAAAAAAAAAAAAAAAAAAAAAACCTCAAGAACACCATTGCAATGACTTATCCGGATGAATTTATGAAAGGAAATTGGGCCAATCTTAATATGATTTGTAGAAACTCGATACTTCATTCACCCAACAGCAACAATATCATTTTATCAGCAGTAGAAGAAAAAAATTACGAAGTATAAACTTTATCAACATTCATCAAAAGCCGTTCAATTTGATATGTGTATCTATAAACCAGAAAGAAGAGTATGAACCCAACCTGAGTGTGCAGCCATATCTTCATCCATATCTTCGGTCTCCGAAGACTCCGACTCGGATTCGGTCGTTTCGGTTTCAGAAGAATCTGACTCGTCTTCTTCGCTGGAGCCAGAAACGTTCTCTCCGTTCAAAGAGATGGGGCGTGTAAAAGGTTCGTTCTGGGAATCCGACATCTCGATGTCGCTATGCGAGACTGTCTTATAATCCAAGGACTCACTAGATTCGGCCGGCGGAACGTACACGCATCTGCTCCGCTTCGCTCGGCAAAAAGCTCCAACGGGCTCCGAAACCCCTGAAATAGAAGCGGAAACAGCAGCGCCGTCAAATTCCATCGGATGTGGAATTTCTTCTAATTTCACGCTACTTTGCAAAACTTGGTCAATAGGCCGGTGCTTGTCGCGTCTCTTCCCCAAATTCTCCTCGCCCGACTCTTCGTACGACCTTTTCCTTTTCTCTAGATAAGCTCTACCGTTCGCTTGGCTCGCGCTAACAGAAGCTTCAACGGTATTGTCAACTACGGGTTTTCGTGAGCCGTTTGAAGCAAGAAACGACGACGAAGGTGTCGTCTTTGAAGGGACAATCTTAAGCCCAAAGTCTTGCAAGCCTCTCATCCGTGGCAGGGCTTCAAGATGATCCTCTTCTCCACTGAGTTGGTTTCCCTCTTTGAGCTTTTGGGAAAACAAAGGAGAACTCTCTAGAATCTCGGTCTTAGCTTCTAGCCTCTTAGAGATATGGTTAGATTTGGAGTTTCCGAGTTTCGTCCTATTGTTTCCGAGAGTTTCCGGAGGTGTAGTGAGTAGTAGTAGCCCCTTTTTCACAGGTCCACCAAATGACTTATGGTTTGTGGAATCAGAGGGCGTACCTAGCTTTCCTTGCTTCCTCGACTGTTGTTGATTCTCGAGATCGAGGGCGTGAAGAATCGCGTCTTCTCGGCGAGCGTACTTTTCTCTCTTCTTTATCGGCATGCCCTGTGAGCACTCGGCCCTTCTTATGCACTCATCAAAGTCCCCGCATCGAAATGCTTTCACGCGCTTCGATTTCTCTAGATTGTACCAATCACTACAATGACCATGAAATAGATGTGTCTTAGGAAAAAGAACATTATGAAATCGTAGAGGGATACGTTAGTGGACAGTCTCTTTATTGTACACGATGTCGTAGTTTGTGCGAGTTTGTGATTTTCTAAAGTCTAAATGTCGGAAGGCCCTTATTTCTGAGTTTGCCCTGAACATGGAAGTAAACGCAAAGCAAAAAAAAAAAAAAAACCTTTCAATGCTTCTGATTGTTTAGATTTGATGTTAGCTTTTACTTCCAAATTGAATCCCTAATTTACTATTATGTTCTATTCTATACTCAAACAAGATGCGAAATTCCAAAACATGGAGACTCTAAATGAAACGCTACTCCGATTTCAAATACTAAAGTGGAAAATCCCAAATATTAACTATGGTTTTGTTGAATAAACTGTGCACTGTTCTAGTTCAACCCCAAAAAAAATACTAGCTGCTACGCACAAATCCCAAAAACTTGTAGTTCTTGCCTCGGTTTTTAAGAGATCTCTAACTCCAAAACCAGCAAGAAAACACGAACCAAATGCAATACATCTGTGTACCAAAGGGGAAAAAAAAAACTCTTCACGCAATCAACACCAACAAACAGAAACCCTAATCTCTACACATCTTCCTTCCATTCTAAGCAGCTCCTAATCTAGTTGCCCATAATATGCAAGGTCAACCCCCCATTATCTGTCCAATGTTTTCAACTGAAGTTTTCTTCTTGGCTCAACACTCTAAACCAGCGAGAGAAAGAGTATGATTATAAGAGATGATATATATATATATAGAGAGAGAGAGAGTGAGACATACACACTGGCGTCTTCGCGGCCGAGGAGCTTGACAGGAGTGCCGGAGCGCGGCGAGGTTAGATGCGACACCGAGAGCTCTTCGGGGCCCACAATCTTCCCCGGCCACCACGAGCCATTCCTTCTGCGGACCCACACGATCGATCCCACGCTGAACTCGCCCACACCTAATTCCGTACCCCCCATAACCCTACGCGTGCACTCTCTCTCTCTCTCTCTCTTTCTTTCTCGGGTTCTGGCGAAGAACAGACGAGAACGCCGTACGGTGATCCGAATTAATAGTGTCGGGTCAGGGTTAGGGCTAGGGTTTCCATTCACAAAGGGGGATTTTGATTTTCCATGTATAAATGTCTTTCATTCTCTATCTCTCTCTATATATGTGTGTGCATATAATATATATATATATATATATATATATATATGTTGTTATAAAACTGTATTCCTATGTTTCTCTCTCTCTCTTTCCCTACAAAGTCTTTTTGTTTGTTTTAGAGAGATGAGAGGAGAAGAGATTTCTCTCGCTGTGTTCCTAATTTCCTATTATTATTATCTGTCTTGATTGAAATCGGAGCCACGTGGTGCTCCGACGTGTTTTGTTTGCTGTACAAGCAAGTCCACGTCTCTCCCAGCTCCAATTCTTGGATTACGGCCCAGTATTTTGCTTTTCGACCTTGATCTTCCAAAGCCCAAATGTTTTTTTTTTTTTTTAAAGAACCCTATTTGTGTGCTCGTCAATTTGTTTTCCATTAAATTATTCACGTTGCTAATGGGAGTCGGAGCATACTATAAATTTATCAAAACAGGTCATGTTTGATTTATTTTGCGAAATAATCACTAAACCACATTAACCAATTTGATCAGACGAAAATACTTTCATTAAAATAAAATGTTACCAAATATAAATTAATTAACGAAAATAAAATAAATAAATAAATAAAATTACAATAAATAACTCTTTCATTAATAGATTATAAAATTCTCTAAAAATATTACAAGATCTTCACCGTCGATCTTCACTGTTGATCTTCACCGCCGAGTCAACTTCTCATCCATCTCGAGTGGCCGATTCTCCAATCGGAGACATAGAGCCTCCTTCACTTTCACCACATCCACCTCGACTCGCTCTGCATGAAGCAATGACTCTATAGGACATAAATAAATCGAAATTAACACGAATAATATTGAACGAATAAACACTAATTAACAAATAAATGCAAATAAAACCAAAATTAACACAAATGAAACAAAATATAGGATATTAACACAAATTTACTTAGACATTAATACAAATAAACACAAAAATACCAATCCGATTGAATAAATATAAATATTCGGTCCAATTCCAATCCCAATTCTAATTCAAATACACACCTGAATCCGAATCTGGGAAAGTTGCAAAGAGAGAGAGAGAGTGAGAGAGACTGATGTACGCCCACTCAAGGTTTGATAGGCTTTGGTGGGTCTTGGCCTCATACGACGAAGAGGTGATGCAATTGAGCCGAAGAGGTTTGGGAGGCTCGTTCAGATTGTGGATCTGATTTCGTGATCGAGGACGAGCGAATTGGAATTGAATCGTAAGACCATAAAAAATAAAAATAAAAATAAAAATTGATGGAGTAAGATTTTGAAACTGCGTCCCGAATTGGAAGGACGAGAAATGAGGCGAAACGAGTCGGAGCCAAAGGTTCTTTCCTTTGCGATGAGCAGAGACGATGGTCTTCTCGGTGATAGGCTCCTCAAACTCTACGGCCGAGACACCATGAATGACATTGGAGTCATCGACGACGACCGCCCTTCTGGTCCTTTTTCCGACGCAATTCTTGACAATGGCTTGCTGAGCCACCCCAACCTATGGTAAATCCGGCATTATTGCTGAGAGAGATAGAGAGAATAAAAATGTTTTCAGTGCACCGATTGGAAAGAGAAATATATAATAAATGAGATCTTAATATACAATCATAAAATCATAAGCAAATCATTTATATAATTGTATTTATATTCAAATAAACATTTTAAAAAAAGGTAAATTTAGAAGCAAAAAATTAGATTAATTGCCACATCATCAAAATTGATCATTTAAAACAAAAATCTTGAAACGTTTGTTAATTTGCAATTCCAACGTTTCAGACTATAAA
The DNA here is from genome assembly GCF_054948205.1 of Urtica dioica subsp. dioica. NCBI lineage: Eukaryota > Viridiplantae > Streptophyta > Magnoliopsida > Rosales > Urticaceae > Urtica > Urtica dioica. Next base: position 23,075,752 of record NC_142767.1, read on the forward strand.
AATTTACATGTATACAAGTTTTCATTTACAATGTATTATTGAAGCTTTTAATCATATATGATCAAATATTTCAATTATATTATTTATCAAGTGATTTTTTATGTTTTAGCTTGTATATAATCTTTTGTCAGCTCAATGATTTATTTACAAAAATATGTGGCTACACTGTCTATATTTACACTTGTAAATATTTGTTTATATTTGATGTTGTTCTATACTTATATTACAGTAGGTCTTTTTTGTTGTAGAACAACAACATCACCGGAGTCTGTATTATACGATTGAACGGGCGATTTCAGACATTTATTGAGTTGTTTTGTAATACCCAAATATCAACAAAATAGTTTATATATTATTATGATTTTAGTTTTTTATATTATCCAAAATATTTCATATTAGTCCCCAATATTTTTTATTAGCCTCCTAACTAAGCTCTAAACTCTGTCTATGTCCTAGAAGAAGGTCAAATTTCGAATAGGTACTCTCGATCGTTAAATATACCTGCGGCTGATTGATCCTTTAATGGAGGATATCGATGCGTCAACCCTCCTACTATGGTCGTGTACCGAAAGAATATCGACATTCAAGAACTAGGTTCTTGAATGCCAAAATTTTACGAGGAACAAGGAATCCCTACTCATCAGAGTTCGAAAATCCTTTTCGCTCTTGGATAACTTAAGTATATTGGCTAGTCATTTTGGTTCATTACTGATGTTGTGCCTTCTTGTGATTTACGGTCATGAATTATATCACATCAAGTACGTATTTTGAATTAAGAGAATTAATTTGTATATATTATATAAGATCAAGCTTTCTCCTTGTAGATCATTTGGTGTTTCTAAAATGTAGTTTGCCAACTGCATTAATATTAGGATGATTAGAGAGAAATAGTTAAATGAGGAAATAAACAATGTATCCTTTAGCGTAGTTTTCCAATTTCACAATTAAGAGGTATATAACGCATAACAAATAAATAAAACTTCATTGTATGGATTCCTTATTATTTACGGCAATTCATTCAAACATAGAACACCAAATGTCTAAAGCCTGATTCTCGCTTCCCTCTCACCATAAAATTGACCGATTTAGTTTGTCACAAAAATAGGTAAGGACCGATTTGAGAGCTATCGAATAATCTAAGATTTTACACAGGCCAAATGTATAACAACATGACCCTTGAATTCAAAGCGTATGAGTGATGCCAATAGGAAGATTGACCACAAAATAATATTTTTTTCATTATCTAAAGCTCGTCACACTAAAAAAAATATTTACAACCTTGTTCGCACCAAGTGAGTATGGCTCATCGAATTTATTCAAGAGAGATTCTCCGGTTAAAATTTGAAGTTTATTGATTAAACACGTTCATTATGCTCATGCAAGACACTGCATGTTGTTGATCAGCTAAAAGTAGCCAACCTAAGAAACACATAATTCAACATTTACAAAATTGCATGGAAATAATTGCAAAGAAAAAGAAATTCGTTTATGACTGGATACTCTCCCCTAAACATGACACGAAACAGCATTCAAATCAACATAAATGTTGCTCTTACAAAGCAACCCCGTATTAGTACACAAGACTCTCTAGTGATTACATCTTTTTTTTTTTCTTTCTCAAACATTATTGGTGAAAGAACATACCAGCTTGTCATCCACAAAAAACTTATTTGCATCAGATTCCAAGTCCACCACGCTATTATTCATCCAACGGTTCCATAGACCTCCAGCCCCTGAACCAAACGTAATAAGAATATAATACCACAAAGAAAGAACGACAAGCTTATTGGAACATACCAGCAACAAGCGCCGCAGAAGAACATTGTACTTGTTGAAAGTTATGAAATTTGGCAATAAAATAAAAAATAAAAAAAAAAAAAAAAAACTACCTTTGCAAGAAGTACACCAAGAAAATGGAAAAATTGGAGATGTTGTTCGTGTATCACTTCCGACCCAGGATCAGGGTAAAGCATGTGACAACAGTTTTCTGATAGGAACCACATTAAGAGTTAGTTATCAGAAAAACCAACGTAAGAATTAGAAGCCAGCCCAAAGCTACTACTTTCCCAACCTTCATAAATCAGCATCATGAAATTTTTCTTTCCCTTCTGTTTTTACAGGTAATGGTTTGCAATTATTTTGTGTCTAAACTCTTTCTTAAGAGTAAGAAAAACTATATGTAGCCTCAAGAAGGCCGTGACATGTCTCTGTTTTAAAATGGATCACGTCACTAAATTAAATTTAGCCCCTTAAATTCGGCAAAACCAAGAGTTAGTAGTCAGAAAATCCAACGTAGGAATTAGAAGCCAGCCCAAAGCTACTACTTTCCCATCCTTCTTAAATCCGCATCATGAAATCTTTCTTTCCCTTTTGTTTCTACAGGTAATGGTTTGCATTGATATTGTGCCTAAACTACTAACTATATGTAGCTTCAAGAAGGCCGTGACATATCTCAGTTTTAAACAAGGATCCCAACACTAAATTAATTTAGCCCCTTTACTGCAAAACCAACCTTAAGTAGCCATATTGTATATCAAAGGCTCCTCGAGTAATGTTCTCCGAGAAATATTCAAATATACCTCCAAACTCATTAACAAATGAAACACGGATCTGCAGGAAAAAAAAACATGTATAAGATAACTGTACCCGAGAAAAGGAAAGTAAGGAAGAAAGATTAGTCAGGACTTAAAGCAAAAGAAAGCTTAAGAGCAGCCTACATACCCTCTCTCTCTCCTCTTTTCGGGAGAGAGTGAGAGAGAGAGAGGGATCAAGCCTTTGTTTGTATTTCATTTTTTAGGGGTGGGATAAGAAATAAAAATTTGATGTAACATATACAATAGTTATATGTGCAGTAACAATACATCACACAATCTTTATAATAATGAACTACTAGGTTCCTAATCAGCATTTTCTCATAGAAAGTACATAAAGGAATATATGTAACTTCATATAATTCTTAGCCAAAAAAATATGTAATACATATAGTTTTATAAGAGTTTTTTTTACTTTTAAGAAATATGTATTGATTAACATCACCCAAAAGCTTTTGACAGACTCTAAAAAATAGACGCCTAAACACACTCGACCAGCCCAACCACCCAAAAAAAAAAAAAAACCTATGATAATTTTTTAGAACCATCCAAAACGTTTGGGGAGAGGCTAATCAATAATTTTTTTTTTATACATATATATAAAATCATAAACCTTGAACATACATGAAAGTTAGATCCCTTTAGTAATCTATGAAAATATCTGACTAGGAGATCGAAGACGTGAGAATATGATAGTTCGTATTAAGATCATGCATAGACGATTGTAATTGAAGATGTATGATGTAAAGAAAAACAAAATATTTTAGATGGAAATAAGCATACCTTCTGATTCGAGACCAGTGACCGGTGGCTATTGTTGAAGTTCAATACCTTCTTCATTTAGTTGGACAACTTATTCGATTTTGAAAATTTTGCCTCCATATACCTTGTCAAAAGTAGTAAACTAGGAATTAGTAATTACAATGAGAAAGTATGATATACAATAAGAAGCGCCAATACAACTTAAGGTTAAGTAAGCTAAATACGCAGGCTACAATAGTTTTAAACACTAAAATAGTTCTCTAATTATGGCAGCTCTTAGGTACATAGAGTGAAATGGGGAACTGTGTTCCCCAAAAAAAAAACTCCACTTCTACTAAAAACCTCATTTTTAGTCGGTAAGCGAAACTTGAAAAAAAAAGGAAAGAAAAAGTTATACAAATAAGGTTGAAATCACAACAAGTCTTATAAAGAAAATGTGATATTACATGATAAACTCGTATATGATTTAAGACGAATATAAATTACGTACCTTTCTTCATGTGGGACAATCCCGTACCCTTCCCGCAGAAAATGGGCTTTTCAACAAACCAATCTGCAAGCAAATAAGTGTGGCTGCACTCATAAATGAGCTGCCTACATACCCTCTCGGGATCAAGCCATTGTAGTTCATATATTCACAAGACACGAGTAAAATATGTTAGAAATCTAATGCCAAAACAAAATAAAATAAATATGAAGACATTACATCTATGCATAGTTTTAATCAATATCCTCAACTCCAATCTCCAACATTAGATTCTTCGGTAGAAAATATTTTGGGGAATATAACAATTCACATACTTCCAGCAAAAAAAAATATAGTTTTATTTGAAAATCGTACATATATGTAGTTTTGTTTGAAAATCATCTGTTGGTTATGCTCCCCTGTATTTTGACTGACCGAAAATTAAAAGAATTTTTTTTTAAAACATTTTGGCCGGCCGGCACTTAAAAAAAAATAAAAAATAAAATAAAAATAAAATAAAATAAAATTTAGAGCCAGTCAAAACAGCCAGGGGAAGATAACCAATCATTTTTTTATATTTATATATATATATGAAAATATAAGAAAACCAGAAATTATATGAAAGTTATATTCCCTTTTGTACGTAATGTAGGAACTAAATCAGGTGATCAAGGCTGAGAATAATGATTAAAATTATGCATAGATGCATAGTCTAACTACATATGAAGAGACGTTAGGGAAAGAGCAAGTTACGTACCTGATTCAGTGGTCGTGGAGCTTTATTGAACGCTAGAAGAGTCGGGTTGACCAACCTGTCCGGCGACATCTGAACCAAGTCAAAAGCTTGCAAGTTTACATAAGTAGAAATGAGGGGAAAAAAACAAAATTATTAGACTACCTGATGGAAGCATCCCAATACTTTCAGTGATCATAGAAGCCTGCAGAGTACTTAAATAAATAAATAAATAAAAAATGGACGCACGAGTAAAAAATGGATAGCCAATCCGAAAATGAACTTAGTCCAAAGATTATCGATCAACAATTGCGTGAACTTAGTCCAAAGATTCAAACTTTATTGTACGGAAAGTTATAAGATCAGAGCTTTTTGTTTTGGGTACCTTGTTTTCCCACCGTATGTGCTTTGGGTACCCGATTCAGTGGTAGTGGAGCTTTCTTGAACGCTGGAAAAAGTGGATGTTTTTATCAGATATCTCTCTTATCTTGTTCTCGCAAACCAAATTTCAAGCATTCATATTCACTTTGGTCTGTCAATTAAGTCCAAAGTTCAGCAAAACAATCAAATAAGTACCTCCAAGACATTGGCCTTGTCGAGCATCGAGGACTGTGGCAGGAAATCCACGTCCTTTTGCCATTATTCTCGAGCTTCGCGTAGGGGCGGATGGCTTCTGCAATATCAATCTGTATTGGTCCTACAGATCATGAGCCTCGTAAACAGAAGAGAAATAGAGAAATAATATATCCCTCGCATCTCACTCACTCCCTATCGCTTTCACACACACACACACATGCTCCAATCCTTCTAAATCTCTTTTACACATGCTCTAACTCATTTTTACACACGCTCTAATTCCAACTCCCAAGCACTAAACGCTAACAATAACACTTAAAAATAACATTAACCAAAGTATTATCGTCCTCGAGCTGCTTCCGGGGATTCACCTCTGTTGGGATTCCCTCCTCGTCTTGACTTCTCGGGGGAAAGCTTCCCACAGATCCACATTGCTTCCTAGCTGAATGTTCACACACGAGTTTAAATGCAACACCAAAAGAAAATCAAATCTGTATGGATATCAAGAGTCCATACCAAGACAGAATTGTGAGTTGCGAGTTGTCTTCTCTCCAGCAAGTACCGAGTTGACTGGACTTCCGGTAGTAGTCGCAGAAAAACCACTGGAGACTCCACCGCCGAAGGCTGCGATTCAGCTTCTCTCACGAGAGCTTTTCTGACGGATTTGCCCCTGCGAACCTTGAGCTTCAGGTCAACCTAAATAAAAATATAAACAATTTTCATAAACAAAAATAAAATAAATTAAAAACGACGAAATTTCTCTGAATCAGTTTTCAAGTGTAAAACCTGCTTCAGATTCTTGAAGAAAAGGCCGTACCCTTCCCGGGGAAAATGGGCTTTTCATCAAACCCCGGAAATGGATCTGCAAGCAAACAAGTGTGGCTGCACTCATAATTGAGCTGCCTACATACCCTCTCGGGATCAAGCCATTGTAGTTCATATATTCACAAGACACGAGTAAAATATGTTAGAAATCTGATGCCAAACCAATATACAACATATATGAAGACAATACATCTACGCATAGTCTTAATCAATATCCTCAACTCCAATCTCCAACATTAGATTCTTCGGTAGAAAATATTTTGGGGAATATAACAATACACATACTTCCAGCAAAAAAAAATATAGTTTTATTTGAAAATCGTACATATATATAGTTTTGTTTGAAAATCATATGTTGGTTATGCTCCCCTGTATTTTGACTGACCGAAAATGAAAAGAATTTTTTTTTTAAACATTTTGGCCGGCCGGCACTTAAAAAGAAAAAAAAAAAAAAAAAAAAAAAGAGAAAAAAAAAAATTTTTAGAGCCAGCAAAACAGCCAGGGGAGGATAACCAATCATTTTTTATATCTATATATATGAAAATATTAGAAAACCAGAAATTATATGAAAATTATATTCCCTTTTGTACGTAATGTAGGAACTAAATCAGGAGGTCAAGGCTGAGAATACTGATTAAAACTATGCATAGATGCATAGCCTAACTACATATGAAGAGACGTTAGGGAAAGAACAAGTCGCGTACCCGATTCAGAGCTTTCTTGAACCCTAATCTGACATGTCTCTTGTTAACCTCCCGATTGCAAAAGCTGCCATCTTCAAGAAGTCCCCCAACAAGTTGTTGTACGACCCTGCAACTAAAGTTAGATTATCGATCAGCAATTGCGTAAAATTAGTCCAAAGATTCAAACTTTATTGTAAGAAAAGTTAAAAGATCGGAGTTTTTTGTTTAGGAAACCTTGTTTTCCCACTGTAAGTTAAAAGAGGCTTGTCTCTGCAACGGCTGACGGGAATGCCATGTAGTCTGTTCGTTGTGTCTGCAAGTAAAGAAGGGGATTGGGTGGCTGCACTCGAGTCAAGACTGAGCTGCCTACATACCTTCTCTCTCTCCTCTTTAGGAGAGAGAGAGAGGGATCAAGCCTTTGTAGTTCAGATTTGAGGGATGGGATAATAAATAAAAAATTGTTAGAACCTTGATGTAAGATAGTGTTAAAGAATAAGTAAACATACAGTAACAATACATTAATGCGCAATATTGATGATAAAGAACTACCATTAATATGCATTACTAGGTTCCTAATCAGCATTTTTCCCAGAAAGTACACAAAAAGGAATGTAACTTCATATAATTTTAAGTAAAAAAATAAAAACATTATATATAGTTTTATCATAATTTTTTATTTTAAAGAAATAGATATTGATTAATATCTCCCAAAAGCTTTGAAATACTCTAAAAAATGGACGCCTAAACGCTTGGCCGGCCCAACAACCTAAACCCTCTACCCAACTAAAAAAAAACCTATGACAAATTTTTTTAGAACAAGCCAATACCGTAAGGGAGAGATTAATCAATAATTTTTTTTATATATGTATAAAAATAATAACCCTCGACATTACATGAAAGTTAATTCCCCTTTGTAATCCATGAAAGTATCTAATTAGGAGATCAAAGTTGAGAATATAGCTAAGGAATCACTTACCGTAACAGGTCACATACCATCCAATCTCGTCAATCTGGGTAACAGATCAAGTAAATATGCTAAGGGTCACAAGTCAAATTTCAGGAGACTCAAAATGCTAACTAAAACATCTTATACAAAACAAGTCTTCAACAGAAATTGTAAGGGAATTACTTACCATAACATCGGCACTCTGTGAGACTACGGTACGATCCTCCGCGGCCTGGATCTTGAAGAAAATCCCGTACCCTTCTCGCAGAAAATGGGCTTTTCAACAAACCGATCTGAAAGCAAACAAGTGTGGCTGCACTCATAATTGAGCTGCCTACATACCCTCTCGGGATCAAGCCATTGTAGTTCATATATTGACAGACACAAGTAAAATATGTTAGAAATCTAATGCCAAAATGATATAAAATTAATATGAAGACAATACATCTATGCATAGTTTTAATCAATATCCTCAACTCCAATCTCCAACATTAGATTCTTCGGTAGAAAATATTTTGGGGAATATAACAATACACATACTTCCAGCAAAAAAATATAGTTTTATTTGAAAATCGTACATATATATAGTTTTGTTTGAAAATCATATGTTGCTTATGCTCCCCTGTATTTTGACTGACCAAAAATGAAAATAAATTTTTTTTTAAACATTTTGGCCGGCCGGCACTTAAAAAGAAAAAAAAAAAAAAAAAAAAAAAAAGAGAGAAAAAAATAATAATTTTTTTAGAGCCAGCAAAACAGCCAGGGGAGGATAACCAATCATTTTTTTATATCTATATATATGAAAATATTAGAAAACCAGAAGTTATATGAAAATTATATTCCCTTTTGTACGTAATGTAGGAACTAAATCAGGAGGTCAAGGCTGAGAATACTGATTAAAACTATGCATAGATGCATAGGCTAACTACATATGAAGACGCGTTAGGGAAAGAGCGAGTCACGTACCCGATTCAGAGCTTTCTTAAACCCGAATCTGACATGTGGAACTCTCTTGTTAGCCTCCCGATTGCAAAAGCTGCCATCATCTTCAATATTGATGTGAATCTGTTCCAATATATTGATGACAAATCAAATAAGAAGGAACACAAACAAAACACAAGAGCTGCTTCTCTGATCACCTTGCAATCCGAATCTGGTGCAGAAAATTGGCTTCGTAAAGTTGTTCCAAGAAGTCCCCCAACAAGTTGCTGTACCACCCTGCAACTAAAGTTAGATTATTGATCAGCAATTGAGTGAACTTAGTCCAAAGATTCAAACTTTATTGTAAGAAAAGTTAAAAGATCGGAGCTTCTTGTTTTGGGTACCTTGTTTTCCCACCGTATGTGTTTGCAATCCTAGAGGCTTGTCTCTGCAATGGCTGACAAGAATTCCATGTAGTCTGTCCGTTGTGTCTGCAAGTAAAGAAGGGGATTGGGTGGCTGCACTCGAGTCAAGACTGAGCTGCCTACATACCCTCTCTCTCTCCTCTTTAGGAGAGAGAGAGAGATGGATCAAGCCTTTGTAGTTCAGATTTGAGGGATGGGATAATAAATAAAAAATTGTTAGAACCTTGATGTAAGATAGTGTTAAAGAATAAGTAAACATACAGTAACAATAAATTAATGCACAATATTGATATAAAGAACTACCTTTAATATGCATTACAAGGTTCTTAATCGGCATTTTTCACAGGAAGTACATAAAAAGGAATGTAACTTCATAAAATTTTAAGTCAAACAAACATAATATATATAGTTTTATAAGAATTTTTTATTTTTAAAGAAATAAATATTGATTAATATCTCCCAAAAGCTTTGGCATACTCTAAAAAATGGACGCCTAAACACTCGACCAGCCCAACAACCTAAACCCTCTACCCAACTAAAAAAAAAAAAAAAAAAAAAACCCTATGACAAAATTTTTTAGAACAAGCCAAAACAGTAAGGGAGAGGTTAATCAATTTTTTTTTTTTTTTTGTATATATGTATAAAAAGAATAGACCTCGACATTACATGAAAGTTAATTCCCTTTTGTAATCCATGAAAGTATCAAATTAGGAGATCAAAGTTGAGAATATAGCAAAGGAATCACTTACCATAACAAAAGGAAGTGTTGTTTAATTTCTTGCTTGCAACTGAGCGGGTCACAAGTCACATACCATCCAATCTCGTCAATCTGGGTAACAGATCAAGTCAATATGCTAAGGGTTACAAGTCAAATTTCAGGAGACTCAAAATGCTAACTAAAACATCTTATACAAAGCAAGTCTTCAACAGAAATTGTAAGGGAATTACTTACCATAACATCGGCGCTCTGTGATGAGACTGCGGTACAATCCTCCGCAGCCCAGATCTTGAAGAAAATCCCGTCAGAAAATGGGATTTTCATCAAACCGATCTAAAAGCAAACAAGTGTAGCTGCACTCATAATTGAGCTGCCTACATACCCTCTCGGGATCAAGTCATTGTAGTTCATTTATTGACAAGACACAAGTAAAATATGTTAGAAATCTAATGCCAAAATGATATACAATATATATGAAGACATTACATCTATGCATACTTTTAATCAATATCCTCAACTCCAATCTCCAACATTAGATTCTTCGGTAGAAAATATTTTGGGGAATATAACAATTCACATACTTCCAGCAAAAAAAAAATATATAGTTTTATTTGAAAATCATACATATATATATAGTTTTATTTGAAAATCATATGTTGCTTATGCTCCCCTGTATTTTGACTGACCAAAAATGAAAAGAATTTTTTTTTTTAAACGTTTTGGCCGGCCGGCACTTGAAAAAAAAATATAAAAAAAGTATTAAATTTTTTTTAGAGCCAGTCAAAACAGCCAAGGGAGGATAACCAATCATTTTATATATATATATATATGAAAATATTAGAAAACCAGAAATTATATGAAAGTTATATTCCCTTTTGTACGTAATGTAGGAACTAAATCAAGAGGTCAAGGCTGAGAAAACTGATTAAAATTATGCATAGATGCATTGCCTAACTACATATGAAGAGGCGTTAGGGAAAGAGCAAGTCGCGTACCCGATTCAGTGGTCGTGGAGCTTTCTTGAACGCTAGAAGAGTCTGGGTTTACCAAGCTGTCCGGCAATAGCGATCTCTGGAGCAGAGCCGTGTATGGGTTCAAAAACTCCAGGTCCCTGAACCAAGTCAAGAATGGAAATATGCAAAAGTAGGTCAGATTGGAAACAAAACATTTGGTTTTGGGACAAACCATCAGAGTATCATGGGGTTAGATGTGCCTCCCCGATTGTAAAAGCTACCATCTCCTTCAGTTGTCTATCTGAAGACTGAAGTACAATGTGAATCTGTTCCAATATTGATGACAAATCAAATAAGAAGGAACCAACTTGACCATATGGAACTAGGGTAAACGGAGTAAAAATTTATATTGCATTGTGATAAATCCGGGTTAGTTGAAAGAAAGAAAAAAATAATCAGGTTTTGACAAGATACAATTCAAAAAGACAGTAAAAAATATATCATTTGATAACAATATCTCACCTTGATGGTTTCAAAGCAGTCTTTGTGACTCCCATTCACTTAACATTAGCAGTTGGCCACTTGAAGCATACAAAGTACTGCATCCTGTGAAAGAAAAAAACTGTTTGCAAAAAATTAGGAGTTTTTGAAACAAAAAAATAAAATAAAAAAGTTATAAGTTAGCCACGAAACCCAGCCCAACATGGATGGATCTTTCTTGCATCCGTCCGGAACCAGGTTTTGGTCGAACAACCTCCTGTAAACCAATATATATATATATATATATATATATATATATATATATATAATATCAAAATAAGGAACATATGATAAATCTGAATTTAAACTGTAAGGCGGTGCACATCCCTTCTAAGAATTTATTGTATTGAGGAAGTAACATAATTAAGCTGAAAAAGATGTATCTCGAAAACTTGCGTCGAAACAAACATATTTCCTTTTGCAAGTAAACAAACATATTAAGCTAGAATGATAGAAATATTCTTTATTCATACAAAATCTAAAAGGGTGTAAGAGATCAAAAAGTGGCGTACCTGGGAAAACTAGTGCGATACCTGCAACAACAACAAAAAACAAAATCGAGGCAAACAGTCGTAGCCCACTATACCTGCAACAAATAGTTGTATATGGCACATCACATGCAAAGAAAAATAGAATAACAGTGCACAATTTTGTACACGATTGTTATGCACATCACATATTCTGATTTTATACTAACAAGGGCACTCATATTCTATTTTTAGTAGACTAATATTATCAAACTCCATCTTTCTACACTACCAAACTCGATCTCTCTCCCAGGAAGAGAGACGAGCTTGCAAATTCTACACTACCAAACTCGATCTCTCCCCCGGGAAGAGAAACGAGCTTACAAATTCTAAGCTACGAAACTCGATCTCTACCCCGGGAAGAGAAACAAGCTTACAAATTCTTAGCTACGAAACTCGATCTCTACCCCGGGAAGAGAGACAAGCTTAAAATTCTATACTACCAAACTCGAACTCTCCCCCGGGAAGAGAGACGAGCTTAAAATTCTATACTACCAAACTCCATCTCTCCCCCGGGAAGAGAGACGAGCTTAAAATTCTAGCAAAACTAAAAACTATTAGCAAAAAGGTAGTGAATTAGCATGTTAGTAAGTTAGTAGTTAGTAAAGTTATTGGTTAGTAGAGTTAGTGGTTAGTGAAGTTATTGGTTAGTAGAGTTAGTGGTTAGTGAAGACATTGGTTAGTAATCTGGTCCCGGGACCAGGTCCGGTCCCCCTACCCTTTTCCCCAGCCTAGCCCGGTCCATTGATGCTTCTTCGACTCCGTTGCCCGGATTGCTCAGTGACCAAAGCACTGCAAAAGGAAGAGAAACTATGAATGTTAAAACAGCTACGACACAGCTCATGTAATTATCATGATTGTTAACAAAACCACACATCTCGGTACTTGCTTTAAAAGGAACTCCTCTTATCTAGCAATACCAATTATCATCATTACTACCTGACAGCCGCCAAACAACATTGTATTTCTGAGAGTAAAGATAGGATGTTGAAATTACCTTGTCAAAGGTCAATTTTCTGTTTGCAATGTTCCACAAGACCGTGACTTCAAGCAGCTCCAATACCTAAAATATTTTATCAGTATTCAGAAAAAAAAAAAATCAGCTTATTGAAGTGTCGTACATACCTATGACTATCTGTGGCTTCTTGAAGTGTTGGAGAGACCCATGACATGATTTCACTAATCAGTCCATGTCACTTTTTCTGAAAATATTACAAAACAAATCAGAATATCAGCAAGAAAATCCATCACAAAAGCAACATAGAATAAATATCACAGCTCGTAAAGGGTACAAATTATAATATACCAGCAAAACTAGTTTCCCCGTTAGACATAACCTGAGAAAGCTTCGTATTGGTATCCGGCGACTTAAATTAAATTATTTCAAGCAACTCCAATACCTAAAAAATTTGATCATTATTTAGAAAGCAACGAGCTTACTCAAAAACAAGGAGATCATACTAGCCACTTTTAAATCACGAAATAAAAACATGGTTAAAGACACTCGTCTCATTTTTTTACTGCAGTAGCTCACAGGGACATCAGAAACAGTGAACGCTTGACAAATGCTACGGACACGTGAACAATTTTTAATTGATGGGTGGCCACTATCTGACAAGACATAAAAGTTGGTAAAAAAAGAGAAGTTATTTAAGTGAAAACAAACTCTATTTACCGAAGAGAGAGAGAGAGCGCTTACGATTGGGGATTTGGTTGTGCAGACCTTTAGAGTTGAGGCAGTGTGTCCAGACCTAAAATCGTGGTTGTGGTCGATTCAGTGGTCGTTGAGCTTTCTTGAACGCTAGATGAGTTCGTGAATGCGATATTTGGAGCAGAGCCGTGTATGCATTCAAAAATCTTCTCCAGTTTTTGAATCTGAAGACTGAAGCATCGCAAGCAATGGCTTCACAACTCCGCTTTGTACAATGTGAATCTGTTCCAATAATGATGAAAAATCAAATAAGAAGGAACACAAACAAAGCACAGGAAGAGAAAACAGAAAACCAAACCATCTCTGAACACAAACCTTGCAATCTGAATCTCTGCTTCTCTTTGGCTCACAAGCATTCTCGTCGACAGAGGCCCATTGCGATAACCTCTTAAAAGCCTTAAGAAAACAACTCATTTAGACACAATAATCAGCAAAGAAAACCTACGTAGAAAATTGAAGAAACCTAACCTTGAGAAAGATAAGGTGATATGAGGGACTTTCCGGTCGAAAGCAGAGGCTGATCTTGGTCAGGAAACAACTTGGCGATACTCTAAATAGAATCATTTTTTTATTTTTCTTCTTCTCCTTCTTCTGAGCTCTAAAGTCGACTCTTCTCTGTCAGTTCGGACAAATGTTCCTCCATATACCTCGTCAAAGAAATCTAGTATTAGTAATTGTATGAGAAATTATGGGGCACAATATAATATGCCCAATACCAAACTCATTAATTCAATTACTTGCAGAAATTATTTTGGGAAAATTAAAAATACATATAATTACAGAAAAAAAATATATTAATACATATAGTTTCATAAGAAAATATGTTGATTAGGCTCCCCCCAACATTTTTGGCTGAATCTAAAAAATAAACGTCTAGACACACGGGCCGGCCTAACAACCTAAACTCTAAAAAAAACCTAACAAAGTTTTTTAGAGCCAGCCAAAACGGTTAGGGAGTGGATAATCAACCAATTTTTGTATATATATAACTAAAAAAAGCATGAAATTATATGAAAGTTATTTTCCCCTAAAGAACTAATGCAAGAACGAAACTAGGAGGTTATTGAGAACACGTTAGTTATTGACAACATACATCAATGTTTCAGATTGTGCTCGCTGAAACATCCCAAACTTCTTCTTTGCCTCGCAATATATTTCCTGAAGAAAGAAAAAATAAAAGAGAAATACATAACCATCAGAAATTGTTACAATGTCCAAAGTTTCTGAAAATTAGAGTTTCGATCAAACATTTGTCCTAAAAGAGTACAACCAGATATGCATAAACATCACACACGCATCAAAGTTCAAACGAGATATCAATATTCATGAAATTGAGTCCTTTTTTTCTTTCAAAACCGAAAAGGTTTTCCATTAATTGGTAGAAAGAAGCAACAATATAATCAGACAAAAAGAATCGAGACTGAAAGAAAACCCTAGGTAGATAGTTGAAGAACCCTAACAGAGAAAAAAGAGAAGAATCTTACTCAATCGGACGATTCCACGCTCCGCCTTGTTCTTCGTCGTCTCTCCATTTCTCCAGAGATGGAATTCCTCGGAATTTTTAGGGTTTCCTTCGTTTCGGAGAAAAGCTGGCTTTTCTCATCGTCAAAAATCAAGAGAGAGAGTCTCTCTCTAGAAAACCTATTTTTCTGCTTCTCTCTCTCATTCCCTCGCGAACCTATATATAATCTCCGATCGAAATCTTTCCCAACGGTACAAAAAAACTCTGTCTTGATTTGGTTTCCGTTTCGTTGTTTCCCAATTCGGTCTACTTTCCTTTTTTTCTCGATCTGTTTTGGCGCTTAGCAATTCACTTTGGCGCCTAAACTCCCCTCGCCGAATCTTTCTTTCTTTGGGCCTCGGCTAATGAGCCCATTAGTCAAAACATAGCAAATAGGCTAAACACCCATAATATGTTTTGATTATTCTTTATTTTTAAATTTTAGCTATGAAAATCTCATTTATTATTCTAAATTGTTAAATATTTTAAAGATCTAAATAAATTACCAACTTATTTGTTTTCCTTATAATCATCTAATTAAAAATGTATAACTATAAACAACAACTACTCCTTCTCTCCGCGGTTGAGAAGAACTCCAAAGAAACTAGGCGTTGAAGAGCGTGAGGTACTGGATGAGTTTTTAGTGCCCGAGGCCGAGAGCGCGCTCGAGTGGAAGGAAGATCTCATTCTTTTCTATGTCTCTGGTCACCAAGGCTCTACTCTTCGATCACCAACTTTTCAATTTTTGTCTATTTATAATTTTATGACATAATAACCCGTAATTTGAATTGAATTTGGTAATTGATCTAATATTTTGTATATATTTACGATAGTTTAACTTTTCAGACTTGTTAAATTCTTAAAAATACTTGATTTGGTTCATTTGATTTAGTTTTGGTCTCAATTTTTCAACTCATTTAATTTATGGATAGTATTATCGGTTGATAACGCTGGCGAGACACGTGCCGGAGTGGAGACTTGATATGCATGTCGCTTGAAGGTCTTCGGATCACAATGTTACGTATTTAGTATCTAGAGTTATTATTTAGGGAAATCAGGGGTTTTCAATTGTGGAATTAGGGTTTTATATTATACAATTAGGTTTTTAAATTCTGTCTTTTTATTATTTCGAATATAGATAATTAATTATGATTTTATTTATGTAACTAAGTTTATGGTTTTTGGCCCGGCCCATTAGATTGTAAATCTAGCCTGTTTAAGAGCGCTCAAGTTAATGAAAAAAACGCAGTCAATAATCAATCACCAAAAGTTTAGCCTCTCTCGAAGGAGGGGAGTCTAACACACATTTCCATTGAGTTCGAGAGAGTTCGTGACGAAATGAGGTG
The DNA here is from genome assembly GCF_054948205.1 of Urtica dioica subsp. dioica. Lineage (NCBI taxonomy): Eukaryota > Viridiplantae > Streptophyta > Magnoliopsida > Rosales > Urticaceae > Urtica > Urtica dioica. Next base: position 23,091,976 of record NC_142767.1, read on the forward strand.
AACCGGACTGTGACTATTTTTTTTGTGAGTTAATTTTTCACTTTTTGACAATGAAGATGAAAATAACATACGAAGAGAAAACTTAATAGTAAAAAAGAACTTCTTATTATGCCACAATTTGATAGGGTAAAAAAGTAGAGTATTAATTTGTGTATAAAAATAAGGTCTATATAGTACACACATTTGTGATCGCGTCGTTTTTGACATCATCACAACTCTACTATGCGAGACTATGTTCCGAAATAACTACCTCGTATCAGTGAATCGTTGTTCATATGTGTTCCTCATCCTATAACAAGATTCTTCTCTTTTACCTGAGAAGATAATATCAGCTAAATGTAAAACTAAGCAAGCAAGCAATAAACAATGATATGAAGATGAAGATGGTTACCTCAAAACACCCGGGTTTGGTTTTCATATCGTGCTTACACACGTGACAAAATGTTCCCTACTTTGTGAGCCACGAGTCCACACAGCTTGAGTGAAACTCTGCATCGATTGTTTAAGTTGCTTCAACAGAAAAGCTAGGACTTCATTGTTGCGATAGGACTTTGTTGTTGCGATTTTTACGCGCTCAAGTGCACCTGACGTTCAAGTAATATAGTGAATTAAGTACGAGTGTCGATCCCATGAGGAAAAAGCTTAATTAGCAAACAAATCAACTAGCACGAATTGAACTTAAAGAGGAGATGGAAAGATGTCACAAATTATTGACAAGTTCTAACGCTCATAAATAGCAGAACACTCAAATAACAGTTGTAAGCAGAAAAAGAGGCTAAGGACCAAGGCTTCACGAGTTTTATTCAACGGTTTGGATACACGAGTTTCACGCACGATCAATAATCAACTCACTACTCTTTGCTAATCATACTTACTCACAAAATAATATTGCTAAATCTCTCTCGAACATCTAACAACCTATGTCAAAATTAGGAAAATCTTCTCTCAATCTCAATCCCTAACAAAAACATGCATTAATATCAAGAGTATTCAAACGATTCTAAGGCAACCTAACTATCTCTAGCCTAGGCATGCATCATAGTAATTCAAACCAAAACACTAACAACCTAATCTTTCTCAAGCATCAAGTTGAAATACAATATCATGAACAAGGTAGCTAATCTCGATCAAGCATTAAAACGAATTTGAATTAAGCAAAGCAGTAGAGAATGAAAGTTGAACTTCAATATATTAAATCATATCCATCACTGAATCCTAAACCCGCTACGCCATAGTCCTTAATGGAATTAGTTCATGACGTAGCGAGAAAACAAAAAGAGAATAATAGAATATGGAGAAGAATAAACCATAATTAAAAACTCAATTGTAAATTAAAATACGGGAGTTCAAGAGTAAAGGAGAAGAAGAAAACTGTAATTGGCGCGAATTGATGAAGAACGGCTCTCATCTTTTTCTCTATCTTTCTCAACTGCTCAGATCGACTCAAAATCCGCGTTTCCTCTTTTGGTTTCGACGCACCTCGCGGCGCGTGATGTAAGGGTCGCGGCGCGAGGTTGACATCTACGGGACATCGCGTTCCGCGCCTCACGCTCGGGGATTTTCGGCGTCCAAATTTCTCTACCTCGCGGCGCGCAATGTGAAGGTCGCGGCGCGAGGTAGATATCTCCACAACTACGCGGAACGCGCATGACGCTCGGAGCTCAACTGGTGTTGGATCTCCAGACCTCGCGGCGCATGTTGAAGACTTCGCGGCGCGAGGTTGCACGTTTTCTTGAATCATTCTTCGTTTTTTACTCGTTTTCGATCCCGAATGCCTCGCTTTGTACAGATTTGCCCAGAGTATATAAAAATCCCATATTCACTTGAAAACCTTCAAAACACACGAAAAACCTCGAAACTACTCAAGAACAAGCTCGGATTTTGTCGGGATGATAGGAGGTTTCTACGTACGACACGCACCTATCATTCGTATATTTGTTTGAAAGCGTGAGAAAATAAAAATGTCTTTAAGAGAGAGTTTTAGAAGGTTATCTTTGTTTATTATGTGGATGTTTAAACTTTAAAGGCTTTTTTGGGGTAAAAATATACATACCTTCTATATTTTAAGGATATAAATTTTGTATAGTTTTAGGCATAGATAACTGAAATTTCTCATATAAATATACCTATATGTTATCAATACCTACATTTTTTACACAATGTTTTTAAATGATGTTATAATTTTGTTGCCAGTGAACAAGAACTCATTCTTCTAGTTCTATTGTTCTTTTTGTTTAGTTACAAGTTTAGAATATTGATTTTAAAAAGAACCACACTTACTACTTGAAAAGCTTTAGATATGTGTTTGCACGCGGGTGTGTGTTGATTTCTAATCCTATCTTCAATCAATCTTGTTTGTCTTTATGATTCATGGAATACTTTGAAGACTTCTTGAGCTAAAATAGTCCTTCCAGTATTTTAATATGGGGTATTTTAGTTCCCAAACTAATTTACTGAGTAAAAGCACCTCACGAAGCCCGAAATATTAATTTTACAACATTTTGGCCATTTACAAAATATTATCTAACATCTTAATGAGATTTATTATCTAAGAAAGTTAAAACATATACGTAGCAACTTAAAAACATGTCAATTTTATAATAGAAACAAATTATATCATAATCTAGCTCTAAAAACACTAAATAATGTTAGATCTATTGTAAACAGGTTATTAAGTTCGTAAATATACTTTTACGTTGTTCGAGTATTAAATTTAATTTTAAAAATATTGGTAGATTGAAAATAAATAAATAAATAAAAGAACAAAATTGGTATATAGTAATAGTTTAAGAATATTTCTACTAAATATATTAAATTGGGAGAACTGCCTGTAAATAGTCTTCCAAAATATAGTTGATGTACTATTTGAAGTCCATAATCAAACATAGAGCGAGGCTTAAAGTCCAAATTATTGTTTACTAGCATACTTATATAACCTTGAATACTAATTATTATTATTATTATTATAGCCCGCTTCGTATTGAAAGAAACAAAATAGAAAAGTTGCAACAAAATTGGATTCCCCAATAAAAAAAAATTTATGCTTGAACGCCCCTTATCATGCTCCACAAATTCTCTAAATTAAATATTAATCTAAAATACAAAATATAATAATGTATAGTTACAAACAAGAGAGAAAAAAAAAATCCTAGATGGCTGGATGAAGGAGCTTGGACTTGTTCCATCTATGTACGTCGTAAAACGCAATCTCTGCGTTTGTCGTTCTACTGATATGAACCCTTGTCCGTCGTAAAAAAAATTCATATAACATACTAGCAAAATGAACTCCACGCAACTTTGATTTAGCCATGTGTATGCATATATTGTCCGTCGTGGAGACTAGGGGAATTTTGCACATATATTTAGCTATGCTCATTTTACTCTCACAATACTCGTTTTAAGATAAGTGCTAAAGAATAAAAACTATACGAAACTATGAGCATTAAGAAAAATAAAATAAATTATGGTCAAAAGTTTTTGCGGAAAAAAAAGTGTAAGTAGTAAACATAAATTATGCGAATATTATGGTCTCTCTACTGAATCCGAAAAGTTTGAATGAACTCATTTATTTAGGTGAAAATGAGAGCTTGAAGTAATGACATGATAGGAAATGCACAAAAGGGATAATGTATTCTCAAAATAAAAATAAAAAGTGTGATATTATAGGAAATACTTATAAAAATCAGGTAACCCATGTAATTTATAATATTTTTACTTTTTAAGGCGATAGCTTTTGGTTCCTGTTGAGCCCAGCCCGAAGTTAAATCAAAGTAGGCCCTCCTGGACATATTTTCTTTATTATTTTTTTATTTTTTAAAAAGAAAATAGTGCTGTAACTAATGCGACAAAAAGAAACGAAAAGAAACAAAATTAATTAGATAAAAAAAAAGGGAAAGAAACAAAATTAATTCGGATTTCGTAGATTGAAAAATAATGAGCGGGAAAACCCATTACTGAATTCCAGATTTCACAAATCCCTCGAGCTCTCAAACTTCATTTCTTCTATGCTGAAACTGGTAATCTATCTACCTCTAATTCGCCTTTGCAATTCATTATTCATTTGATTCTTCAAATTTTCTTTTGTTGCTCGTAGATTCATTATCCATTATGCCCAGAAAGAGCTCTCTTCGCGTTTATTATTTTACTTATTTATCTGACTTTTTTGGGAACTTATTAAATTCCATTTCAATTCGTTTTATACATTTCCAAATAAACTATCTCACCACCCTTTAATGCATAGTAGCTCCGTCGTTTTTTCAGGTACTTAATCACTGGATATTAGATTCCGATATTCTTACCCTAGCTAGTTTGGGTACATAGGTCGTTCATTTCTGTAGTTAAATTCAGTTCGTCTGCGTTTGAATTCAACTAATTTATTTTTTGTTTCTGTTTTGGGATATATCTAGGATGTGTAAGTTCTTAGAGCAACCAATTTGAGCAATAAACCTGTTCAACCACCAAATAAGGTAAACATTTAACTGCTTTGATTTTTTTCAAAAGCAAAAATATAAAATTGTGTACTACTCTGGATGAGAGCCACGAAGACTTATGCAAATTGGTGAATTTGATTAGGGATTTGAAGTTGGCAGAGGAATATTTTTGTAATTAATTTAAGAATGGGCGTGGAAGATTATCATGTGATCGAGCTCGTGGGCGAAGGATCGTTTGGGAAAGTATACAAGGGTAGACGAAAGTTCACAGGCCAGGTATGTTCTTATTCATTTTTATATATTTACACATTCACACCATATGCTAGTTTTGTGGATTTATTGTTTTTGAGCTTATTAATATTTGCGTCGGTTTTCAGACCGTTGCAATGAAATTCATTATGAAGCATGGGAAGAGTGACAAGGATATTATGAATCTAAGACAAGAAATTGAGGTATCTGACTTACTTGACTATTGATGATGGAACTACTGTATTTTATAGTGGTTATTATACTTAAGTTGTTACTCAAATTTAATTATGTTTTCACATTCAAATATGCAGATTCTTAGAAAGCTGAAGCATGAAAACATCATTCAAATGCTCGACTGGTTTGAAAGCCCTCAAGAGTTCTGCGTCGTCACAGAGTTTGCTCAAGTAACGAGCAGTGATTTCATAGTTTTTAGAGCTCAATAAATACCTCAGGCACATTATTTCTGCATATGATTCTGGGACATTGTTGGAAACATTTTTTTTATAGCTGAATGTTCGTAAGTCACTATTGGCAGGGAGAATTATTTGAGATTCTTGAAGACGACAAGTGCCTTCCTGAAGAACAAGTTCAAGCAATTGCAAGGCAGTTGGTATTTCTTTGTTTCACTTTACATTAGTCATAGGCATGATTGCCAATTCTTAGCATCTATTGATATTTACAGGTCCGGGCATTGCATTACTTGCATTCCAATCGGATTATCCATCGTGACATGAAGCCTCAGAATATTCTTATTTGCAAGGGGTCTGTTGTTAAGGTTGCGACTCTGCTAATTAACAACTCTTCACGCTTATCTTTTTATCGCTATTTTTATATTTTATTCCTACTCATATTCCTTAGTTTGCCTTTAAGCTTGTGGTTGTGACGCAGTAAAAAAGTATAACTTTTTTACTTTTTCTTATCAACAGCTATGTGATTTTGGATTTGCTCGAGCAATGTCCATGAATACCGTTGTTTTACGATCAATAAAAGGTTGGGTAAAATCCGAATTTGAAATTATTAAGATACAGTTAGTTAGTTGTGGCTTGTTTGATAGAAGCTTTGATATTCTTTCGCAGGCACTCCCTTATATATGGCTCCGGAACTGGTACGGGAACAACCCTACAACCACACTGCAGATTTATGGTCTCTTGGAGTCATTCTGTATGTGAAACTTCCTTATGTTCTTGATATCGGCCATAGCATTTGAGCATTTACTGATGCAAACTAATTTTTGTTGTTTATATCTGGAATTTGTAGGTATGAATTATTTGTTGGCCAGCCACCATTTTACACAAACTCCGTCTATGCCCTTATCCGCCACATTGTTAAGGTACACCAACTCGTACTATTTACAGCCATGGTTGACTTAAGATACAGAATTACAGGCTGACTTTACCTACGAATCTCCAGGATCCAGTCAAATATCCTGACAACATGAGTTCAACTTTTAGAAGTTTTCTGAAAGGATTGCTGAATAAGGTTTTTTTTTTTTTTTTTTTTTTTTCAAGTGAGCTGAATAACGTTATGATTTTATTTTTGTCATTTGATCAAGTTTTAATTGGGTTTTCTTTTTATTTACATAATGGGAAACAGACACCGCAGAATCGATTGACATGGCCTAATCTTCTTGAACACCCTTTCATCAAGGAATTATCAGATGAACTGGAGAACATGGTAACTTTGCATCCACTTGTATCTGCAATTTCTATTTTAATTTTTGCGTTTACATTCCAGAAAGTTACGTAATGTAGTTGTCTTAACTGGATAATCTGGTCAAGAAGATTGTGTATTATTTTAGAGTGATGCATTTTATTTATTTATTTATTCACCTTATATTATCCTTGACAGGTTATAAGTCCTGTCACTGCTAGAGAGGCTGATACAACACTTACAGGAGATGGAAGAACGAGTAACATGTCAACTGGTCAGGCTCTTTTAGTTCCCTGTCTAATATACTTAGATTCTACTTCTGTATTACTAAAATCTATGTTTCCCATGCCATAGGTAATGACACTTCTCCCCATTCTATGGGAAACAATAATGGGATGGCCAACAAAAACGATGCACAGTTAAATGTTCCCAAGTCCACCTTAGGGAATTCTTCACCAGCTCAAGAGTTCCCTGGATTTGCAAGTCCTAACGATGTTAAACAGTCAGGTAATTTTGCATTCTTGTTCGTAGGAAGTAAATCATAAAATGCAGGGACCAGAATTCAGTATTTTGTTTTTTTGTTTTAGAAAAAAAATTGACTTAAATTTTTGACATGTCTGAATGAGTTTCAGTTGCTTATTTTTTCACGGAACGGATGAAACGTACTCAGCTATGTATTGTTTTCTTTCAGGTTATCAAATATTAGATAAACTGGAAAATAATTCCCGTACCATTAAAGGGGCACAAGCGATCAGTCAAGATAACGAAGCGCTGACACATGTCTTGCAACCACTGAAAAAATGGTCTAAAGGTTCTCAATCTCCTTCCCGGTAAGCACTAAAGGGTAGAGCTAGATTCTGCTCCATTTTAACACACACACACACATATATAATATATTTAATGTATCTTGTATTTATTCTGTAATTGTGTAGTTGATTTACTACATCTTTTATAGCAATCGGTATTTGTGATTCTGTTAGATCAGATCCGTGTACAAGAGATTGTTAGACTTAGGGATGTATCAGATTGTTTTTTAACGTAAGATATCGACCATGATTATATGTCAATGTTTTCCAGGGAACAAGACATTATCATGTCAAACCAGTCACTTAGAATTCTTTCAAACTTAGTCGCAGCTGGGGCTATTCATTCCAGTCGATTTCTTGATGAAATAACACACCAACTTCTCGGTTTCACAGCATATGCTGTTAGCGTTAGATCGTCCGACCTCAATGATTTGAAGGCAAAGGTACTCTTGCGTACTATTAACAATTTTTTTTATGATCTAGCAGAGTCTACTTGCGAAACATTGCTTGTTTAACAGAGTTCCTAATTTTTTTTTTTTATGAAACTTACTCATGACTCGAACCAGTCTTCTCTTTTTCGGAGGTTGTATGTGCTTACTACCGAGCTATCTTTTTTTGTCACATGGTTCCCATTCCGCACTTTAGCTTTTCATCAAGTTATTGTGAAATTAGGCTTTTCTTTTATTATTTTTAACAATTTTATTTTTTATTTGTTACTGCTCTTGCTCTATTCCCCACTATGTATTTTTCTTGTTTTCTTTAAATGGTAATTGTTATGATTATAGATTGACACAACTACATTGTATTTGTAGAGTTTCGCAATCATCAAATTTCTGGTTGACAGTAGAGGCAATGGCGATGCAGGCTCATATTTCAGGCATTGGGTCTCCCTTACTGAAATTTTTTCACAGGTCAGATTCTTATATAGAAGAGTGATAGTGATATGATGCGAGATATAAACAACAGAAATCAATATTATTATAGATGAATTCGGCTCACTATACTATGAATAAAGAACACAAAATAATGATGGATTAACATTCCTCCTCGTCCCTTTCAATTCTCCAATTCTCAAATGCGTAGGTTGTTAATGGAAATGAAGACATATCTGGCAAAGTCCTGTATGCATCCACAGCTTGCATTACTGTCATGCTTTCATCAGTTGCTCAAGGTCTTAAGGTATCATCTTCAAGTTTAAGCCCCGAGGTCTCTGCTTCACATGAGATGTTTCGGCGGATTCTGAGCCATGCGATGAGTTCTGGTTTAGTGGACCACTTGTGTCTCTGTTTAGCCACATCGGGCTCGAGTCTCATATCAGGTTCCTCAGATAAGCTTCACGCTGCTTGCGAAGCATGTCGAGCCGTGTGGTCACTGGTAGCAGCGCTGGAAGTTCTTTACACGAAAGAAAACTCCTATCGGTTTCCTCTAAGTGCTATGCTAAGTCCTTTGCTCCAACTCGACGTCGGCAATCAGGATCGAGGATCGTTACTTGATACGGAATCGGCAAAAGTCATTGATGCACTGACAAAAGCGTTCCTCCAATCTAAGGCTGTACAGGTGGCTCTGTACTATTGCCTCAACCAACGTATTGAAGCTTCATTATGTGGTGGCATTCAGGTATTCTCTCTAGCTTTCAAACATTCAGTTTGCATTATATTTAAACCTATTATCTTATTTTTCGAGTTCTAAAGCTCATCAAGTACAACTAGCTTCTATGATCTGACATGAAAGATGTTTTTGCTTCTTTTACTAATTGTTATTCCATGTTTCAGCTCTTGTTGAGGTGTTGTCTACATAATACAATCGTCCCAGGTGCTCTGTGTGGTCTTCCGAGCTCACTCCCCGTAACTACTGTCGTTAGCGGTGGAGGAGATGGAACCATAATCTCAGAGATATTCTCTGTACTCTCTTTTTGTGCCTCATCCATCAACAAAGACGAACAAACAACCAACTTGAAGTCTGCATTAGCTAATCCCAGCGTGTTAGTTCAGCACTGTTGCCTCATCGTTGCGACGGTGGCTCAGCGCTTGAAGGCGACTGGAAGAAACTCGACTCTGTTTATGCTCACAACCTCTCAAAAGAAGCAAATTTCTCGGCTTGCCGTCATCGCCCACTATTTGTCCTCTTACGAGAAAACAACAAAAGAGTCCCTCCAACCTTGCGGTGCATCGGCTATGTTGGCTCTCGCTTCCATTCTATCCCTCGAAACCGGGTCTTCTGTTGAATCTGCTGTCTTGGATATAGGGGTGCCTTTGATTCCACGAGCCGCCATACTATCTGACTTCCTTAAAATATCCGGTGATTCAGGCAATAATGCTCTCTCATATTGGCATGGCTTTGGTGATGGATGTGTCGGTTTACTAGAATCCAGGCTGAAATGGGCCGGAACATTAGCAGTTCAAGAGATGTGTGCCATTGGGATGCCTAGGCTTCTCATCGATTCCTTATCTACGAAATCAAACCCTGAAGGAATCGACAGCCCATCAAAAGATCAAGTTGGCCTATCCCCTGTTGGAGTAGTATGGACGGTTTCTTCAATATGTCACTGCCTTACAGGCGGAGCTCTTATTTTCCGACAAATAATGAAAGGCGAGAACATCAAGATCATTTCCGACCTACTCAGCGACACGCATCTCAAGCTCGTGAAGTGCTGGGCCGGCCCCGGTGGAGGCAAGAACGGTGTCAGGGAAATTATAAATGCGGTGATCGATGTGTTGGCATTTCCTTTTGTTGCCGTACAGAACGCTCCGGGATTGCCCGCGGCCACTGCCTCTGTAAACAGTGGTTTCCTTCTCAACATGGGCTCGCCCGGTGGGAGGGTGTGTATGGAAGACAAGGACTTCCTGAAAGCAATCGAGGAAGACTTGGGAAAGTACATTAAAACCCTTTTGGAGGTTTGTTTGATCTTCCGATTTCTTATTCGTGCTTTGATAATATTTTCTATCCATTCTCTGTATTGGCTAGAGAAAAAATCATGTGATTTTCAACATGGTGTTGTCTTTTTCTTGGATTTCTTTTTTCCAAATTTGCAGGCTGGAGTGCCGGGCATTATTCTTCGTTGTTTGGAGCACATGGAATTGAAAGAGTTGGGAAAGCCTGTTGCTTTTCTGGCCAAGACAATTCGTCACCCTCCTCTGGCGGCTCAACTTGTGAAGAAAGGACTATTGGAGCCGAATCGGTGGAGAAAGTTGCTGGATTCTTCTTGCCCCATAGAAGTCACACTAGACGCTCTTATGATCGTCTCGGATTTAGCTCGCATGCACAAGGTTACATTCGCTTCTCCTTTTATATCTAAAAAAATCTTATGCAACCAATTTCAAATCACAGCCGATACTAGAATATTGTATTTTTCTATATTAACTTTAGTTGTGTTGTCCAGGGATTTTATGAGTACATTGACAGGGCCTCGGTGTTGGACTACCTGAAGAAATTTCTGACCCATGAAGATCCCAACGTCCGTGCGAAAGCATGTAGCGCTCTCGGAAACATGTGCCGTCATAGCTCCTACTTTTATGAGTTGCTTGTAAGTTATGTAACGGTTAAGCTATGCTTTTGTGCTGTCAATCTATAGTTAAGAATGTTCTCATGATCGGGAGATAATGTTTCAGGCAAGGTGTCAAATCATCAGCCTCCTCATCGATCGGTGCTCTGACCCAGACAAACGGACGCGGAAATTTGCATGTTTTGCTGTGAGTTCTTTTTTGCCCATTCTATTCGTACTCCTTGAAAACATCACGAATTTAGCTACTGATATTTACTTTCGCTCCGCTGTCTGTGTTTCTCTCTTTCAGATTGGAAACGCAGCTTATCACAGCGAGACTCTGTACGAAGAGCTCCGGAGATCGATACCTCATCTTGCGAATCTGCTTCTTTCATCAGAAGACGATAAAACAAAGGCCAACGCCGCGGGTGCACTGAGTAACCTTGTTCGACACTCCAACAAACTTTGCGAAGACATGATTTCTAAAGGAGCCATTCAGGTTCATCAGAGTACTTTACATTGAGTCAACCCGTTAAAATGCTGAATTATATTCCATGCTTAAACACGGATTGAAAGCTGATAATTGGTCCAAGCAAGCCTTTACGAGTTTTTTTTCAGCATAGGTACTGAGAGTTGTTTCTTGCGATGCAGGCTATGTTGAAATTGGTAGCCGAGTGTTCAGCAGAGCCCCAAAGTCCGGCCCCGGGACCCATGAGTGAGTCGCCTCTAAAGATAGCTCTTCTTTCATTATCGAAGATGTGTGCATATTCCCAGTGCAAGCAGTTTCTCCGATCATCGGAGCTGTTTGCGATCGTTGTGAAGCTCAGACAATCGCCGGAAAAAGAAATCGCCAAATACGCGATTGAGATTACCGCCAAAGTGTCCAACGGCTAGTGCCAATCACACCTGTGTAAGTAATCTAATAATCTAATAATCACACACTCAAAACACAAACACAGCCTTCAGAGTGTTCTTCAACGACATATGGGAAACAGCAATTATTGTTGCTGGTTTATCATTCTGAAGAACATGGTTGATCATGAAGCCTTGTAATATTATGATGCTTAGTGAGGTAAAAGACATAAAATAGCTGTTTGATTCTTATTTTCTTTCATAAACGCGTACACGTATGAACATAAGAGGGAAGATGATAGCGTTCAATTATGGCTTGCGACTGACCTATTCTCTATTCTCATATGTGTCTGTATCTGATTTTTTTTTTTTTTTTTGTATATTTAATTGTTTTGTTTTTACATTACAATATTTATTTTCTATCCCATTATTTTCGGTCTTGTCACCACTACGGATAAGCCACCATGACTTATTGCCGACATTAAATAAAGAAAAATATATTCTTTTTGTTATATGAATGAAGGCTAAAATGAGTGTTAAAAAAACATTAGATTTCTTACAATGTCGCATCATGAGCTGAGGCTGAGCCTGAGATTAATTAATGACTTTTTCAAGAGAAATTGTATGTCATTCGTTTCCTCCAATAAACCATTTAGTTCAATTGATATAACTAGTACCGTATGATGCGTATAATGTAAATCAGAGATGATTGAACATTGTAACTTTTTTTTTTCTTGTTGGCTAATAAACTCGCGAGCAGTACTTATTTTAGATGTTAGATCCGTAGAAGTCTTATTTTAGAAAGAAAAAAATAATTAAAGAAGGATAAATATATAAATAAAAGAGACGCAGAAATAAATGATAAAATTAAATAAGTTAGATAAACATTAAAGGGAGGAAGACGAGGTAGAGAGGGTGGGAGTGATGGTCATTGGGAATGAAAGTGACTTCTGTGCCTCCGTACGTAAATGGTTTATTATTTATTTTACATATATTTAGTGGTACCCACTTTCACATTTTTATTTTTATTTATTTATTTTATATATATATATATATATATATATGACTAAGTTTAAGACAGTCTTGGCGTCTACTAGACTACTACCACATCATCTCGAGGTTGGCAACTGAAAGATAATAATAAATGAGGTTTATATATATAGTTTATATTTTTTTTGTGGTCTATGTCATAAAAAACCAACTATTATTTAATTTCCGTCTTGATTTTTCTTTTGGAGAGCTAAGATGTTATCCTCACTTATGGGAAAAAAATGCCAACAATAAAGTTTATGGTTTATTACTTCAATTGTGTTAAAACGTAAATTGTATTTTTGGTAAACAATAACATGATGATAAAATATTATTGAAATTTTGTGGAAGTAATCGCTCTACTTTTGGTATATTCATAAAAGGAAAACACTAATAATTTCAAAAATATAATATTTAATTAATAATTTTTCTTTTGTTGATTTTACTTGTAATTTAGGTTTTGATTTTGAATTTTCAGAGACATCCCAATGGAATTTTGTGTATGTTGGTTCTATGGTTTCAATAATTTAACTTTTGAAATTTTAATTGTAGTTGTGCTTCTAATTTGTGTATATTGTTGTCTATTGTATAACTTTTGTAAGGGAATATATTATAGGGCATTGTAGCTAAATAGCCAAAATTAAACTATAAAATTTGTTTTTAGCCTATGTTTCACAATTTTTAGGGAAATAGCCAGCATGATTATGTGTCAATAATTAAGGTCTTATTTACCCTTATTTATTAATAAATTCGTCATTTTCTCTCTCTTATTTTTTTCCTACACTTTTTTTACATAAAAACTTCAAAAAATCATATCTATCTCATATGAACTCGAAATTGAGTGATTCCAAATCCTACGGATTCGTGACGCCGAGATCTTCAAAAATAGATCCATTGTGTTTGATGAAAAATAATCTTTAATACCATAGATGTAGAAAAATCTACTTTAAATATGGAAATAACTGAAATTTTTTTAAATTATAAAAAAAAATAAATGGAAATGTAAATATGATGCATTAAAAATAATTTTTAGCAAACACAATGAGTCTATTTTTGAAGATCTCGACGCCACGAATTTGTAGGATTTGAAATCACTCAATTTCGAGTTCGTATGAGAAAGATACAAATTTTTGAAGTTTTGATGCAAAAAAATTATTTGAAAAAATAGGAGAGAGAAAGTGACGAATTTATTAATAAATAAGGGCAAATAAGACCTTAATTATTGCCACATAAACCATTTGGCTATATCCCTAAAAATTATCAAACATAGGCTAGATCTAAAATCACATGTTTAAAATGGCCTAATTAGTTACAAATCTCTATATTATATATGATATTAATTCGAATTTATTTTAAACAACTTAACATCTGTCACAGAAACAACTTAACACTTTTTTTTTGTGCTTTTTTACTTTTGCTTCGAAACAGCTTTTTTTTTTTTTTTTTCTAAGCCATTATTATTCCAACCAACCACAGCCACACACGTGTCAATCAAATATTTGAAATCAACGATCCACGCTTGCCTTAGAGCCTTGCCCACGTTTCTCTCATATATTTGTCTCTATACTTTATTAATTTTTAATTATTTTTCTGTCTCAAACTTTTTGTTCCTCTTTTTTCTTCGACACAAAAGAAGGAAAATGAATAAACAAGTAAAGCCACTTTTCCATGCCTCTATGGGGCCTAGCAACACAACGACTCATTTGGATTTATTTAGCTGTTTAAAATTGAATTGTTTATAAAAAAAAAATTAAAAAATTAAAAATCAAAGTGTCTCAATTATCATTTTGTATAGAGAGGAACTACAAGACTATTGTTTTTTGGAGACTTCCATTCTAAAACAATTGTCATTTAAAAACATATCGATATGTTGTGCAGGAGTTAGTCTCTTTAACTAGCCTTGATGTCCAAACCGGCACACTTGCGGATGGGAAATCTTCAACTTGTGTGAGCCCAAAAGATAGTGCCCTTCCGTCCACTTCAGATAGAGAGAATATGATTAGAGGAATCATCTTGCAGAAGATTTGGCGTAATCTTAAAATCATAATTCAAACATCGCCGATGGTCCGAATCTTTAAATCATAATTCAAACATCGTCGATGATCCGAATCGGATCGGACGTGTAGTATAAACTATCGAGGGATACTACGTACAAAAGACTTTTTTAATCCTGAAAAAGATCCATTATTTTATACACACACGTACTTTATTTTCTTCCATCCACGAATTTAATATAAATTCCTTTTCATAAGATTCATGTATTCCTTTCATTTTCTTTGCAAATATTATATGTGTTGTCGCACAAAATTGAACAACGATTTAAAGTTTCAGACCAAGTGGCCGCACCCGAGTCAAGTATGTGAACTCGAAAATCACGAGTTGTCGCTCTTCTAGCTCGAAGGTGTTATTTGCTTGTCACGGAGATCTGAGAATAAGAAGAAGGGAAAATCAAGCTTAGAGGGGTGCAGAGACAGTGCCTCTGGAGCGCACTTTGACGCTCAACATTAGTCTTATTGCTATGTGAGGTGGATGACCAATATTTGTTAGTTGAATATTTTTAGAAAGATGTGTTCGATAAAGGGAACAGAGTGCGGAAAGTCCTCGGTAACGTTTCGGAACTCTAGAATCGAGTGATCTTTAGAGAGAATGGATGTGTTTTTCAAAGAAAAAGTGTGTGCCTGACCCTCTCTGAGTAAAGGTATTTATATTGGATGCGGATGCTGAAGAGGGCCTCTGGACGCATCACATGGAGCGCGCGACGGAGAAATCGCACGCAGCGTTCCTCACTGCGTGGTACGCAGGTAAGCTTCGCTCCGTGGATGGGCACGACAGGCGTCTTTTGAGTGGGCCTTGAACTCTGTGAGCCTTTGATGGTATTTTTAGTAACCCCGCCTGTTGGGCCTTATAATTCGGAACTAAATGTGAGTCGCATAGAACTTAATTTTTTCGGATTTTCTTAGAACAACCGCCCGATTTGTACCATCTCAAACATTCGTGTCATTTCTTTGATTAAGATTTATCTAGTGAAGTTTAATAATCGTTATCGTACAAACTCAAATCGAACGTTTGTTTGCAATCTCACGACAACATTATCATATGATTTTTTTTTATGAAACTATGATAAGATTTTTTTTTAATTGAACATTACATTTTGAGAAATACAACTAAAATTGAAGGCTTACCCAAATTACCACTTTCTTATTAGGGCACTCTAGTCAATTAACCAATATAAAACGTTGTAATTTCAATATGGCTAGCGTTTTGAAAGTTTTAATTAACTACAAAAAATAGAATCTAAAAAAATTAAGTAATTGTTTCCCTAAAAACATGCAATTAATTATTTCTCAAAATTCTAAAAGATAAATTATTACACTTCAGTTTCTCTTTCATAAAAAAAAAAAATTAATTGCTACTGCACCATAAACTTAAAATGCACAAATTTATTAACTATAATTAACGAAAATTTATTGATGATTCAGAAGCAAAAATGCTAAAAAAAATTATAAAATCAATGCATATTAAAATTAATTAACGAAAATTTATTCGCTATTCATAAGTAAAAAAGTCGAAACCATAAAAACAAGCGACTATTAACAATAATTGACGAAAATTTACTATCGATTAAGAAGTATATAACATGAAAATCATACAAAACTACCGTTTATTAACATTAATTAACAAATATGAAATTCATGATATGTTCCTTGTTCATCCGCGGTGTCAAGCCTTCGATCCACAATAACCGAATCTCCTCGAAATCTTTAGTCGTCTACGTGCCCCGAATCCGTTCTAGAAACTTCATGCGCGGAAGAGTTTCCACCGGTGCGGTCTAATCTTCGCGTCGATCTTCAAACCCTAATCGTAACCCAATCTTCGGAGGAGAAAAGAGAGGGTGAATATTTTGGATCCAAAATTGAGAGAGGAGAGAGAGAGATAGAGAGAGAGAGAGAGAGAGAGAGAGAGAGAGAGAGAGAGAGAGAGAGAGAGAATTCAAATAAAAAGCCATTCTATATCACTCCTCCTCGTGTGATATTGAATGGCGTTGGTTTATGAGAACTTTATTCTCTTTGTCGAGTGATTCCACATGCACAACAAACCCAATCGGTGTCAATATATATGTATATATGTATATATATATATATATATATTGTTATTTGTTACTGCTAAGGAAAATGAGAACTTGAATGATAACTACGACTACTTTGGTAGTGGTAACTAGCTTGGTCTAGCGGTAATCCCACACTCACCTCGACGGAGAGGTCATGGGTTCAAGCCCCCATGAGATCCAGAAATGCATGCCCCTAGGATTTATTATAATAAGTATGTAATCTTGCCCAATAATGTCACCTACTATGTAATCTTGGTCGATAGTACCACCTGCGCTTTGCACTGTTAATATATCATGTAATCTTGGCCGATAGTACCCCTACTAAAAAACAAAAAACAAAAACAAAAAAAACTACGACTACCTTGGTCAAAGAAGAGAGATGTGTTATTAGGAGAGAAAATTAGGTAATTCAAAATAAATGACTATAAAACGTAATTGTTTTTTTTTCAAAAAATAAAAGCACCAATTTTTTTTTTGAATTAAATACACCAATAAGATTATAATTGTGATACAAATTTGTTGGATTACCACGTAAGTAAAATTGTTTATTTAAAAAAAAAAAATTGAAATTTTAGTTATTTCACAAATCTATCTTTTCAAGTGGCCTAAATCGTATGATTTATTTTCTTATTATTTATTTTTACTATCAAGTAAAACTATATAATATATCAAGAAAGATAAAGCAAAATAAAGAATTCAGTAGAAAAATAAATTTAAGATTTGCCCATAATCTCTTAGTTATGAACCTTGCATATTTTTATACTTAAGAACAATATCCCCTTTGATCTTTTTAATCATATTTCTATATCTATAATTGCAATTTAATAAATCTCACTAAATCAATGTAAAATCATTAATGATTTATTGTATTTATTTGTTTATTTTGTTCCACATATAAAAAAGATAATTATGGAGACAGTTGTGATTGGAGTTTAGGGCAGTTCGAGGATCGTGGGCCTAAAACTGGAAAATACGAGTAACTAACCATACGCGAATAATTTTGTAGATTTCGAAATATAAATAAGAAATAAAAATATATTGTATTTGGGTGTGTGTCAGAAAAAGAGGAAACACGAATTTAGATAGTGAGAGGCAGTGATAAGCGAGCGTACTTATCACTCTCCCAGAGTCAGACAGCTATCTCGCACCACCTCTTCCCTCCGACAATGACATCTTTGATTTTGATGCCATTTCATTTTCATAAATTATATCAATTTAATTATAATCAATGAGAGAAAGAGTCAGTGGGCTTTTCCATTGGGACCCACGTGATTAAAAAGAATAATACACCACGATTAACATTAACTTAACCAAAAGTTGAGGCAACCCAAAACCTGTACGAGGTATGATGACGTGGCTTATTGGGAATCGAACTTCTTGTCTTTAATGTCTTCTATATATAAATAATTAGATTTTAATTTCAAACACAAAAACTAATATCTTGAATTATTGATTATGACCGAGTGTCACAAATATCAACAAGTTTGGTCGAAATACAACGTACAGCATTAACATTTGTACAAGCTAAACTCAAGATTCAAAATTTTTGTGGAAAAGTACCAAATAATTTTATGTAGCAAATTTTACTTAAAAAATAGTCTATACATATATATATTTTTTTATGGGAAAAAGTCTATAGTTTTGCGATAGGACATATGGTAATGTTAAGTCAAATGTTGTCACCTAGTTTTTATGGAATTAAAAAAAAAATTGGTATTGGAACTTGACCAAGCTTTTATAATAAAATAATATTAGAGTAGTACAATAGTTATAACTATTAGAATGAGGTGGTTGTCGCTTTCTTATTGCCCACCTACCTGCCAAATTGTTTGCAACTATATATCATTATGGCTATACCTATGCACATTTAGATATAGCCTTCTATCACACACAGACATATATATATATATATATATATATATATGTATTACCTTATTTACATTTATGTATATTCATTTTAATTACTCGTATTGGTTTTGGCGTGGACAATTCTACAAAACACGGTGAGATATCATATGAATATGTCTAGATATTATATATAACTCCGATATAAAAAGAAGATATTATGTATAAAATAAGAGCTTGACTCAAATGGTCAATTATATTTTTGGGTTTAAACGCTTGTAAATCATCTTTGATAACTTTGCTACATAAAGTCAAATTTGATTATTCCAATTTAAGATAGACATCTTTGTATTGATTGTATGAGTTGTTTATTACTTGGTCCTGCGTGTATAACTATAAAGTATACATAAAACATAAATATAAAGTATTATTTCGTGCATAGTTAATACCTCGTTTTATTAGTACATTAATTGTGTATTCATTTTAAAATCTAAATTCAATAAACTGGTTGAAAAAAAATACAAACCTCACAATAATTATAATGTAAAAAAAGATATAATTAATACAAAAAAACTATAAAAAAAACTCGTTGAATATGTTCTTTCTGTTCCAGGAGTTTAGCTTAGGCGACAAGACTTTCTGTATGTGAAATGACCTTTATGAGAGGACGAATGTTCAACTTCTAAGAAACGCAATATTGTCGTTTGAAAATTATATTTGGTAATTTGTGCTTAGATGTTTAATATAATTGATAATATGATATATGATGTAAAATTGAATTATTAAAAAAAATATCTTTCTTTTTTATATATTTTTTTTCTTTGACGTATTCTTTATGTGCACATTTTTTTTTGTCGTTTTCCAAAGAATATAGAGAAGGAGAAAAGGTGTTATATAATTATTATGCTACTTAATACAGGAAAAACTTGAAATGGAAAAATGGTAGAGATTAATATAAAATAAATTAAAGGCTCAAATAGGCAGAGAAAATAAGGGAACATATGGCCCACAAATTGCTGAGTTGACTGCTGACCTAACAAGACTCATTTTCCTATTAATCTCTCTCTCTCAAAACTATGAGCTATATTACCGTTAGGCATTCTCATAGACTGAGTTATAGTGAAATAGCCATTTCCAATTTGTCAAAAAAATAAGAAAAATGGGGAGTAATAATATCAGATTCATAATACATTTGCGTCTATGACATGACATGACATTTTTTTTTTTCATTTTCTCTTTACTTGTATGTTGTATTCAATGAGTGAAAGAAACAAAATTATTTCCAGGTAAATTGCCACATTGTTTGCACAAAGAAAAAAAGTAAATTGTCATAATGCGTTACATGTGATGTGATGCCAATTTATAATAAAAAAATTTCCCAAAATAGAGTACCCTAAATTTGTATGAACATGCCATTTCACTTTCAAAACTATATTTAATTTATTTTAAGGAAACATCAAGAAGTGTTGAAGTATGAAAAGTAATATTATAGAAATATATTTTCCATTTTATGTGTGGTTATAAAAATGAAATAGAATGGAGATAAAGGGAAACAATAATTCCACGGTTTGATTTTATTTTTATATCTATATCTATGTATCATTTTACATGCAATATTTTATCTTTCAAATCATACATATTTCTAAAATAAAAAGATTTTATATTTAATTGTTTCTGTCAAAAATTTTAGCCTACTTTTGCGTGGGATTTTTGGCCAATGATAGACCGATTTTACATGGTGTAAAATGATATTGAAACAGAAAATCAAAATGAGATTGTAGTGATTTTAGGGTTTTTGTTTGTTTGTTAGTGAGTCTAATGGACGAGAGAGAGAACGAAAGAGAGAGAGTAGTCAAGTCTCACAGTAGAGAGAGAAACTGTTTTTTTAATCACTTTGTAATTTATTACAAATATCAATTTCGTTTTAAATTAATTTAAATAGAAAGTGAAAGCTGAATGTGAGAGAGAGATACAGTAACCCTAATCATACACAGAGATATATACAAACACCGTATTTGTCATATACATATATTACCATATGGAGAGAGAGCAGAGAAAAAGCGCTAAGAAAGAAAAAGCAGAGAGAACCATGTCCTTATCATTTTAGAGAGAGAGAGAGGAAAAAGAGTATAAAGATTAACACTTTATAGACAGAGAGAGAGAGGTTGTTGGTAGTGCAGAGAGTTAGCTACGAGAGAGAGAGAGAGAGAGAACCCACGAAAGAAAGAGAGAAGAAAAAAGAAAATAATAAAGTTATAAGAATAAAAGCAGAGGCAGTGCAGAGAGAGATTTTTAGAAACCCTAACCCTAGAAGGAATGGCCATTTATCTGCGCTTGGGTACTCGGTGAAGGAAAAAAGGAGATTCATTTTATAGTCTCTCTCTCTCTTCTCTTCCTGACTTGGCTCGTGGATCTTATTCTCCTACAAGCTCATCAGCTTTTTTCTAGGGTTTGTTGCGCTTTCATCGAAGAACGGTTCGTCTTTTTAGTTTTTAAAAGCTTTTTCTTTGTTTTTAGTGTCTGGTTCTCTCTCTCTGTTTCTCGTTTGCAAAGTTGGGTTGTGATTCAAGGTTTATTATCGTTCCATACCAGAGAAGAGACGAGAAGAGAGTGCTGTGTTTGGGCTCTCTGCATTTGGTTCGAAGCTTTCACAGAACAAAGAGTGGGTCGGGTTTAAGAATAGATCTTTGCACTGGAGCGATTAGGATTACCCGGGACCATGTCTTCTCTAAGTAGGGAATTGGTATTCCTGATCTTACAGTTCTTAGACGAAGAGAAGTTCAAGGAGACCGTTCACAGGTATAATTTACACCTTCCCTTTCCCTTTCTTCTTTCTCTCACATCTCTCTAAGTAGGATTATTGTAATATTGTAATTGATTTCAGATTAGAGCAAGAGTCTGGTTTCTACTTCAACATGAAGCACTTTGAGGACCAGGTTCAGGCCGGAGAGTGGGACGAAGTCGAGCGCTACTTATGCGGATTCACCAAAGTCGAAGACAATCGCTATTCCATGAAGATCTTCTTTGAAATTAGGAAGCAAAAGTACTTGGAAGCACTTGATAGGTCAGAATCCCCTGTTTTCCTTCCTATAATTCGCATTATAGGCGCTTCAGAGCTCTCGTAATCCTCTGTTGCTTTTTGGTTGCGGTGTTTACCAGGCAGGACAGAGCTAAAGCTACTGAGATTCTTGTGAAGGATCTCAAGGTCTTTTCATCTTTCAACGAGGACCTTTTCAAGGAGATCACCCAGTTGCTTACTCTCGATAACTTTAGGTCAGTGCTTCTTATCCACACTTGGCAGCGATTATCACATGCTCTTTGCTTTGTCTTTACTTTTACCGTTGCTCTATGTATCGCGTGACCAGGCAAAATGAGCAGCTTTCCAAGTACGGAGACACAAAGTCGGCTCGGAATATCATGCTTGTTGAGCTGAAGAAGCTAATCGAAGCGAACCCCTTGTTCCGCGACAAACTTGCGTTCCCGGGCTTCAAAAGCTCTCGCCTGAGGACCTTGATAAACCAGAGGTGAATATTCTACAATGTTACGACTAATCAAGCCTCTCTGAAAATTGACGTGACTTTTTCTTCCAGTCTAAATTGGCAGCATCAACTGTGCAAGAACCCTCGGCCCAACCCGGATATAAAAACGCTCTTTACGGACCATTCTTGCAATCCAAGTGCGAACGGATCTCGCCCTCCTCCCACGAACAACCCCCTTGTGGGCCCCATCCCCAAGGCCGGCTCGTTTCCCCCTATCGGGGCCCACGGTGTAAGTGCATTCCTATCCTCGTTTCGGGTCCCGCGAATTGCAACGATCTCATTTTTCACTTTTGTGCAGCCATTTCAACCGGTGGTGTCACCGTCTCCGAGCGCCATTGCCGGTTGGATGTCCGCTCCCAACCCGTCTATGCCTCATCCCGCCGTGGCAGCGCCGCCTCCCGGTCTAGTTCAGCCATCCGGCGCCGGTATCAATCTCAGTTAATTATGAACCTCTTAATCTCTGTTAAAATTTGATTATAATAACCCACCGTTTTGTTGCACATAGCCGCATTCCTGAAGCACCCGAGGACTCCGACAGGTGTAACAGGAATGGATTATCAGTCAGCTGATTCCGAGCACTTGATCAAGCGTATTCGCACTGCCCAATCTGACGAGGTGAGGAAGAGGAAAAAAAAAAGACATTATCGCTTTAAATACATTATTTTCAAAAGCTGATTGTATGAAAGATTCTTTCTTGTTTTGTTCTTATAGGTGTCGTTTTCTGGCGTGATGCACCCTGGTTCTTACTCGCAAGATGATATCCCGAAAACCGTTGTGCGGAGCTTGAGTCAAGGGTCTAATGTCATGAGCTTGGACTTTCATCCACAACAGCAAACTATACTGCTAGGTTTGACAGATTGAATACAGTTTCGTTAAGAGACTATAGTGCAAAATAATTCTTAGAAATTTATCCCCTTTTTTTTATCTTCTTCTCCTTTTCAGTTGGCACAAATGTTGGTGATATCAGCCTTTGGGAAGTTGGGTCACGGGAGAGGTTGGTGCACAAACCTTTTAAGGTTTGGGACATGCAAGCTATTTCAATACCGTTGCAGGTACTTGCATTGCGATTTGCGTGATATCATATATAGCTACTTGGCGATTTCCGAGAGGCATTATGTTAGTTAGTGCCTTTGCTGATCTTTTGCGATTAATAAATGGTTACCGAATTTCCGTTTTTGGATATCAGTCAGGTTTGATGAATGATGCGAGCATATCAGTGAATCGATGTGTTTGGGGCCCAGATGGGCTCATGCTCGGTATGTTAATTTGTAATTCTCGGTCAAAACTGTATCTCAATTTGTGTTACTCATGGGCGCCATCTTTTATTCATATTCCGTTCAAAATTTTCCAGGTGTTGCTTTTTCGAAATACATTGTTCAGATCTATACATACAATGTTCCTACTGGGGAATTGAGGCAACATTTGGAGGTAAATAACCTATTGTTGGTTGTTTTACCTCGCTCTATTGGGGCACTTATATAATGTATCGCAAATTGACCGGGTGTGTCTGATCCTTGACAGATTGATGCTCATATTGGGGGTGTTAATGACATTGCATTTGCCCACCCCAACAAGCAACTATGCGTTGTAACCTGTGGAGATGACAAGTTGATCAAGGTTTTTTCAATTTGATGCTTTATTAGGTTTCTATATCTCAATCCGTGTCTCAATATTTTAACCCATGAAATTGTAAATTGCAGGTGTGGGACGCCGTTGCCGGACGCAGACTCTTTTCGTTCGAAGGTCACGATGCCCCTGTGTATTCCGTTTGCCCTCACTACAAAGAGAGCATACAGGTACTCTTTTCGTGGGCTTGATTTAATTACAAGCTCCTCTAGAATCCTTAAAGAAATGTTTCTGATCTTGACAATTCCACGCAGTTTATATTTTCCACTGCCATCGATGGGAAAATTAAAGCCTGGCTGTATGATTGCTTGGGGTCAAGAGTGGACTATGATGCTCCTGGACTATGGTGCACCATGATGTCATACAGTGCAGATGGAACAAGGTTACGAATATAGCTGATCTCTGTTTATGCAATAACGTTAATCCGTAAAAAAAAAGAAAAAGAAAGCCTGAAAAGATATATGTTCTTTCCTCTTGTGTCCAGGCTTTTCTCATGTGGAACGAGCAAGGACGGTGAATCCCATCTTGTTGAGTGGAATGAAAGCGAAGGAGCTATAAAACGCACGTACACTGGTTTTAGGAAGCGGTCTTTGGGCGTAGTCCAGTTCGACACGACGAGAAACCGGTTCTTAGCTGCCGGTGATGAGTTTCAAATCAAGTTCTGGGATATGGACAATACAAGCTTGTTGACCGCGGTTGATGCTGATGGCGGTTTGCCTGTCAGTCCTCTATGCCTTAATCATCTATATCATGTTTTTATTAATTTATTAAGAAGCATATAGTTGTTTAATGCGACTCTATAACTGCAGGCTAGCCCTCGATTGAGATTTAACAAAGAAGGGTCGTTGTTGGCTGTAACGACAAATGAGAATGGTATCAAGATTTTAGCCAACAATGACGGTTTACGCTTGATAAGGATGCTCGAGGGCAGAGCTCTTGATAAGAATCGAGGCCCCTCTGAGCCTATTAATTCCAAGGTACTTCTGTTCTCTGCGATTTTTGTTTTTCGTTTTTTTATCGTCTAATTATGAAATAGAGATTGACTCCAGTTGCTTAGGCGTCCAAGTTTACGAGATTTAAGGACCCTATTTTTAAGAGGCTAGAATTTCACATCTCGTAAGAAGTGATGCATTCTCGTGACATCGAGTTTAACTTTACGAGCACTATGCAACGAGAGGCCGGTTTTCGAGAACATGCAGAAGATTTTGTATTTTGTTAGGCTATGTTCCAAACTACAAAAGATTCTTACTTGAAAATAATCCGATGGTTTGATAGTTTAAATTTGGGTTTTGCGGTTGCAGCCACTGATTGTGAATGCACTGGGCCCAATGCCGAGTGTTTCCTCAGCCGCTGCTCCGACTATGGAACGTCCCAACTTAATCCCTCCTGCTGTCTCTATCACCAGTCTTGTAAGTTCGTCTTCTACCAACTTCACCTTTCAACGGTGCATATTCACTGACAAGGTTTGTATATGGCTGTAACTGCAGAGTCCAGCGGAAAATAGCAGGCTCGTCGATGTGAAGCCTCGGATTCCTGATGATGCAGACAAGATCAAGAGCTGGAAGATTCCCGATATTGCCGATCCGTCTCTGGTCAAACCTTTGCGATTGCCTGATTCGGGAAATCCTGCAAAGGTTAGTACTTACGATAGCTCGTTTCTCCCCTTTTCAAGCCATCCTAGGACTTGTTCAATGAGTGCACAAGTACTTGCATTGTAGTTCATTCAAGCACGACTAGTTATTATATTCGCTTTAGTAGAAGGAAAAGGAATGATAAATATTGAATCCGGGATTGTAGGTTGTGAAACTGATGTATACAAACAATGGGCAAACGGTGCTGGCGCTCACTTCAAGTGCTGTTCACAAGCTCTGGAAATGGCAGCGCAGTGAAAGGCTTCCCTCTGGGAAGGTACGAACGCCTTTGGTCCTATAAATATATATGGAATGTGTAGTACCGAATTTTGGTAATAACTCTGTTCAACTCTTTTTTTGTTTTTTTTTTTTGTTGTTTCAGGCCACGGCTTATGTGATGCCTCAGTTGTGGCAACCTCCGAACGGGACTCACATGACAAATGACATAAACGACAACAAACCGGCTGAGGAATCTGCGGCGTGCATTGCTTTGTCTAAAAATGATTCTTATGTCATGTCTGCTTCCGGTGGCAAGGTTTCCTTGTTCAACATGATGACCTTCAAGGTTCAGATCTTTTGCATATTTCAATTCTTGTTCCCTTTTCAGTTCGTTAGATTTATTACTCAATTGAATACCGTCTTCTCAGGTAATGACGACATTTATGTCTCCACCGCCGGCAGCGACATTTTTAGCATTCCATCCTCAAGATAATAACATTGTTGCCATTGGCATGGAGGACTCTACCATTCAAATATACAATGTCAGGGTCGATGAGGTAAAACTATCCTTCATCTCTTTTGCTTAGTATTACCGCTGAGGTCTAGTACGATGTTTCTTTCTGCCTTCTTTGGGCTTTGTTTGCCCGCGTGAAACTCCACTAATGTTGGGAGATTTGACAGGTGAAAACGAAACTGAAAGGTCATCAGACTCGGATCACAGGGCTTGCATTTTCTCAGACTCTGAACGTGCTTGTTTCTTCCGGAGGCGATGCTCAGGTTAGTGGATACATTTCATGCTTAGTATGGTCAAAGTTAGTTGGTATATAACGGGATGTTGTTGTTGAAGATATGCATGTGGAGTATCGAAGGATGGGAAAAGAAGAAGTCGAGATTCCTACAAGCTCCGGTTGGTCGGCAGGCTCCGTTATCCGGAGAAACCAAAGTTCAGTTTCATAACGACCAAACCCACCTTCTGGTCACCCACGAAAGCCAGATCGGCATCTACGATAGCAAGCTCGAGTGTCTACGCTCGGTAAATGCTCTTACTATTCTAATCATGCGTAGCTGATTCCAGAATGATACTAAATGTCGTTTCAATGGTGGTTAGTGGCACCCAAAGGACGCGCTGTCGGCTGCGATATCGAGCGGCATTTATTCATGCGACGGACTGCTCGTCTACGCCGCTTTCTGCGACGGCGCCGTCGCTGTTTTCGACGCCGACACCTTGCGACTCAGGTGTCGCATCGCACCTTCCGCTTACATTCCGCCAGCTGTCCTCAGGTCCGAGTTTTTAAAATTATTTAGTGTTTTAAAATTAAAATAGAATTTAATTTGTCGTTAAATCCGTATTTAATCTTTGTCGAATATTTAAATGTATTTCAGCAGCGGGAACCCGGTATATCCGTTGGTGATAGCGGGTCATCCATCGGAGGCGAACCAGTTTGCGGTCGGGATGAGCGACGGTTCGGTGCATGTGGTGGAGCCGTCGGACGTGGACCTCAAGTGGGGCGGCGCTCCGTGTCAGGACAACGGCTCGAACTCGTCAAACCCGTCCCTCAGCGGTCAACCCTCGGACCACCCTTCTAGGTGATCCCCCACACACAACAAACACAAGACTTAATTGTTAGCTAGAAATGTTTTTTTCTTCTTCTTCTTTTCGGGTCCCTAATCTATTCTATACATTGGTTGTAAATCTCTTTTATTTTATTTTATTTTTTTGTTCGGGTCATTTTGGAGATGAAACAAGTGTTTCAAAGGGTGAATGAAGAAGAAAAGTTTGTAAATTTGTGTGGTGAGAATGGAAGAGAGAGAGAGAGAGAGACACCCTGAGAGGCCAATTTGCCTGTCCCATACGTTGTCTAGGTGCTTTAATTTAATCTATACATAGAGAAGAGAGAGAGCTTTATACGTCTCTTGTTTCCTGGTTTTCGGTCTTGCTTACATTACAAGTTACAACCATCGTCTTGTTTGAGCTTGATGCCCGTTTGTAGGATCGTTCTATTCTATTAAATTTTATTTAACGACGCCGTTGATTATGATTCTCTCTAAGCGTTCAATTTATTGATTTATGTCATTTTATTATAAAACCAGATGACCAAAATGCTCACTATTGGGGACTGCGTTTTCTGACTTATATGTCCCATTTTCTGTGATTACCAAATTTATGATTTAATCAGATATAAGCATGAGATTAATAAGAGCAAACCTACGATACTACAAAGGAATCGCTCTCAAGACTTTTGAATTTGATACAAGTGTGGTTTCTATATCAAAACAAAGGTCCGTGCCGCCGCCAAAGTCTTGTAAAAAAAGCAAAAATAAAAAATAAATAAACAAATCAACACAAAAGTATAAGTCTCTAACTTTCCAAGTAATGTCTTCTTTTTTCCTTTTTTTTTATTATAAAATGGCGGTACATATATCTAATGTTTTCAGTTTTATACAATTATAAACTCATTTTTTTCTTCATCGGCATAAATACTTAATGTCTTATTTTAGTTGCACCGTAACTATCAAGCCGTTAAATTTAAATAGAACGACACGTGGCGAAGCTAGAATTTCCTTCAATAATGTTATTTTTTTAGCATTTGCCACGTGTTTTTCCATCTAGATTTAACAGCTTTGTAGTTACGGTGCACATGCAACTAAAACAATATATTAAGTATTTATCATGCCAGAAAAAAAGAATGACTATTAAAGATATGAAATCGAAAACATTTGATATTTATACCGCCATTTCCATTTTTTTTTTCCAATTTGCTACACTAGTCACCAAAATTAGAAATCAGATCCCGCGTGGCATGATTTTAAGGAAACACATTTAGTTTCACGTACATCTTTATGCGGAAGATAGATACCCATTTGATTTGATAGCCAGGAAGACTCTCTCTCTTTTGCTTTCACTGTGAAGTCGAACCAGACATTTTAGGGGTTTCGGTTCCGTCAGGTAAACTTCCCCTTCTACTTCCGATCTCAGCCTTCATTATTCTCAATTGACAATTGCTCGAGCTTCTATTCTTTTTCGCGGTTCATTTAGGTTTTTATCATTGACTACGGAGACCATTGAAATGGCGTTTCTTTTGTATCTGCTGTGAAATTTCGCTCCCTCTTTCGCATTTACGTTTTGATTTTTAGCTAAGTAATTAGAGTCGATTTTCTCGAGTAAGTAAAGACCTTTCTTCCCCAATATTACGACTACCAAAACTTGACGTGTATTTCTGATACCCTCATTGTACAACTATCCACTAATGCCAAAAAAAAAAAAACAAAAAAAAAAGTCGACAAGTTTACAACGATGGAATGTCATTTGCTCCGCCTAGCTTATTAGCTCAGCCACTCATGACGTTTTGCTAACAAAGAAATCCTTTGGGAAATCTATATATATACGCTGCTCTTTTGTGTGTGTGTTTGTATTTGAGGTCATTGATTGTAATCCGTATTTGTGGCTACTGTAACCTTGTTAATTTAGACCTCGATGGAGATCGCACCAAATCCAAGTGAGGATCTGCAGAAACCGGTGCCCAGCGATGATGGTGATCGAAATGATGTTCCTGTGGTCCCTGATGCGCCGAATCATAGGTTCTTATTCCTTTCCAACATCTTATCGAAGGAAGCCTTTTTTTTTTATCCAAATATGATCTGTATGTATGTTGGTTTTGATGCATTTGCTTTCCTTGATTGTTATGCATGTTCTGTGTCACTTTCCTTGATACTCTAATCTAATTGAATTTAGTGACTTGGAGCCAAAGCCTGATGTTTTCGCAAAAGAGGCTCGGGGAATACTCGAAGTCATCGCATCCACTGGAAGATTCTGGTATTTGCTATAATGTTACCATTTTTTTCGAGTGTTTCTTTCTTCTCTAGATAAGATTGAGAGGCTTTGTTAAATAATTTAACCGATGTGCTTTCTCAAGGAAAGTCTTCCAATCCATATGGCTTACGTATTTCAATTTCTTAGATATTTCAATGCTTAGTCCTGGATCGTAATGTATATACAAAGAATACTAAGCCTTAGCATAATATCCTTTTGTTTTCATCCATAATTGTTCTTCAGGCACGAGTGGGACAAGTTGAAGGCCATCTTGTCATTTTATCTGAAGCAGGTATGGCGAGGTATGCCAGCAAATTTCATTTTTTTTACCTAGTATTTTTTTTTAATAGAAAAAAATAGGTTTTCTCATGTGCTTTTGATTTATAAAGGTCTTGTCAGAGTACCCTGAGGCAAAAATGACAAACGAAGACCAAATATCTTCCTTTGCAGAGCTGGTTAAGGGATTGGATGAAGGTAATGGGCTGGCTCAGTCTTTGTTTTCGTTGATTCTCTTTGGTGTTCGTGCTCCTTTTGTGAACTTACAAAGGCTACTTTTGTCGATTGCATTTTCAAACGAAGACCAAATTTTGTAACCTAAGCCAAATTGATTCACTAGCATTTTCTAGATTCTGTAATTTGTCGGGTCTCATCAGTAGAACGATAAACCATCTGTTTTATGCTATTTCAGCCCTACATAGCTTTGATCAAGGTCCGCCATTTACCCTTCAGAGGCTGTGCGAGGTAATTGACGTTTACATACCAGTTCTTCCTTTTATATCCCATTCACGCCCTTCATCTGGTGCGAATCACACTCAAGTTACTACAAGAGCTTGAGTTTTTGCTCATAATAAATTCAATTTTTACGAGCTTCTTGTTGTA
Organism: Urtica dioica subsp. dioica; assembly: GCF_054948205.1. Taxonomy (NCBI): domain Eukaryota; kingdom Viridiplantae; phylum Streptophyta; class Magnoliopsida; order Rosales; family Urticaceae; genus Urtica; species Urtica dioica. Next base: position 23,122,131 of record NC_142767.1, read on the forward strand.
CCGCATTGTAATGATCTGACACTTGGAATTTTTTTTTTAAACTTTTGGTTACAGATCCTATTGGATGCACGGGGCATTTACCCAAACCTCTCAAAACTTGCATTGGCTCTCGAGAAGGTATGTCAGCGAACATATTTTGCATTATTCTCTGCAATGATATGTTGACTATGAAATGGCACATATCAAGAAACGATGATACAAAGCACTTTTGGTGTTTGTCGTAGAATCTATTAGTGACGTCAATGTTGAGTATGTCCACGGATGCGTCCCCGAAAGCAACGGCCGAGCCGAAAAAAGAAGCAGAAGAAGAACAGGAGTCGGCAACAAATGGGGGTGTAATATCACAGGACAGTGATACAGTCATGACAGAGGCCACACAGGACCCGCCCACCACCGCTTCCTAAGAGGCTTTGGGCAAAAGAAGACACATTGCTGTGTGAAATGTCTACCTCCAAGTTCTTGACTCGGAATTATGTTGTTCCGTTGTGTAGGGTTCCATGTCCCTCGTCATGTTTCGTCTGTTTGTTGAGTATGTTTTCATAGTGAAGTACATGATGGAGGACATAAATATGATGAACCACAATATTTACATATATTTGTTGAATTGTTCCTTGGTATTCACAAGTAGTAATTACATGATGGACAAGGGTATTTATGTATCATAGTCTGATCTCGACCACGTCACCGTCTTTGAGCTTGGTGTTGGGCAAGACGAGGTGGCCGTTGACGAGAACGAGCTTTCCGTCGAGACCGGCTCTGGTGGCCGCATCGGCAGCGGTGCTCCCACTTCTCAGCCTCATCATCTCGCCGTGCGGCCAACACACTATCACCACTTCCCCGAGAGCAACCGCTTCACAGTAGAGTTGCTCTTCCCATCGCAGCATCGTCCTCAATAACCGCACCTATAAACTCAATCCTTAGTATTACATGAACTTCACTTTATTATCATCAAATTGTGTTGCTTGTTTACAAAAACCAAACCTTGTTGTTTATGCTGCTATCTGTGGAACCCCATGTCACAGGATTCAAGCTTGGTCTGGTCGTATAATCATCGACCTGTCGGCCATCAAAAACCGCAGATACAACTGCCCAATAATCCGATTCCTCTTCTTCCCTCAAATCAATTATTTGAATGAAAGTCGGCAGTAGGCGTCCAAATTGATCTTCCTGCACCACATCAGAAACCTTAATTGTGTTAATTGCTCTTCTTAATCCCAATGTTTGCAATCTCAATACATCAAAATGCGACATAAGAGGCTAATTAAGGTGTAAAAATAAAATACCTTGTGGTATATACCGTCTCTGGAGAGAGTGTACTTCTCTAGACACGTACACCAATCCCCGTGTCCTGGTTCGCACCACCACTCATCGGACACCTGAAATGCCAATAGCTTAGTGTAGCATATTCAAGATATCATCTTTCTACACTTGATTGTATCACGAGCCGAAAAAAATCAAGACGGGTTTCAAGCAAAAGCATAAGAGAAAACGGACCTTCTTGAATAGCCTTGCATGAGCTTCCCAGCGACGCATTTGGAAGGACGATCTTCGATCAGCGACTGCCTCGGAAGCTGTCAATCCAAAGCTCACGGCAACAATCAACTCCCTTCCACCTTTGTCTACTCTGCATATTCAATTTGATGGGCATACAATTACAATACGTGGATTATGGTCTCTTGATTGAAATAGAGAAACTACTCTAATCTCGATTTTATACATACCTAATGATGACAGCAGCGAGAAGGTGGCTTGCGTCGACTCGAAGAACTGGATGTCCGACCTTGAGCAAACCGTACTTTAGGCATTCCTCAGAAGCTTGGTCTTCCGAGTCTTTGGCAACATAAGAGGGTGTTTCTATTTCAGACTCGTCTTTTGTGCCCAAAGCCGACAGAGGGCTTCCAGATTCCTTGTAAAGCCAATGCGCAGCTGATCCATGCTCCGCGTATTCATGCATCCTCTGGAAAACAGAGTTTTCTCTGTCAGGCTAAGCCAGAAACTAGAGCTACTAATTACAGGATTTATTGATAATATGTAATAAATAAAAAAAATTAGAAAAAGCTTGGGACCTGCGTTCGTATTTGAACTTCCAATGGTGATCTGTCTGGACCTTGTACTGCCGTGTGCAGAGACTAGAATCACAAATTTGATATTAAATACCAAATACATGAAAGAAAAACTAGAGACATGAACATTATACTACCTGATAGCCACTAGGCTTCGGATTCACAATGTAATCGTCGAATTCGCCATCAATTGGTGTCCAAAGTCTGCACACGAAATGAATATGCCACGCAGTTACACACGAGCACTAGTGAGTGAATAACTTAATTAGTTGTCTATTGTGGCATGTATTTTAATACGCTTAAGTTGAGGTGTTTTGGTTTACTTGTGTACAATGTCGAGCAGACTGTAACAGCACTGGATAGCGGGTCCATGAAGAGTTCCACTCTTGTCTCCAACTACTACTCTTAAAGCTCGCGCATCGTATACTTTGTCGATACCAACTTCCTTTCTCTTCATCTGTAGATTCAGAGAATTAAGAAAACTATATCAAAAATAAAATCTAAACAAGGATCAGAGCCCTTAGAATGATTTAAGAAACAATATCATCTTATTTCCTTTTTCTTAATTTTTTTTAATGGTATAATGTACTCCTTATAGAGTTAACAGGCCGAGATTGCCAACATCGTCAAGTAGCAGATTTTGCGGAATAGGCTCACATAGTTTAGGTGGAGGAACCAAAACATATAAACCATCAGACCAAAATAAACAAAATGAAAGGATAATTTGACGCACTAAGACCAACATTCCCGTATTTAATGCAATTCATACGACCTTAAATTACTTACCTTGCTGTAGATGCTATATAAACTCTTTAGTCGGCCAGACAAAGTCACCTCCATTCCTGGAACATAACTGTATGCACAAACCTATATAAGAGATGCTCAATCTGATTCGCGTTTAACCTTCTCAGAGACAAAGGGGGATATAGATAATTTAAAAACGATTACAAACACCAAGAGAAAGAGGTAAAAGGGAAAGGAAGAACGTACGAAGTTGAAATGATCAATTCCCGTTCCAGCGCTTCCTCGCATATGGCCATAGATGCTAAAGCAACTCCTGCGTCCAGCACAACCTTCGGTTTCGTCTGGGTTTCCAAGCATTTTTCTAGTGCATATATATATCTAGACCGCTTTCTTCGATCTACCAAGACATCAAATGGCAATACGGCTTCCAAAAGATCCTGAAGTAAATAGGCAAGAAGGTATGCACATTTGTAAAGCTACTTATCAATAGTGCCTGAGAATCTGGTATGGTAACATTTTGAAGGACTATGTCCCATTGTGATTGCAATAAATGGTTGGTAATCAACTCACCTTCATGCTCGTGACCTCTTCAATTTCTGCGGATTCTTCATAATCGCATATAGAGGTTTTCTTATCCAAGGACTTTGTGTTCAGTCTCGCACATAACCTTTTTGTGTTTGCCATTTTGATACTAGAGCTCCACATAGAAGCAAGATCAGCTCTCATTTTCTGAAATGTTTGAGGCTGCACATGTTGTATCCAACTAAAAATGAATACGGTTTTTTTTTTTTTTTTTTTTTTTTAACTAAAAAAATGAATATGTATTGTGCAGAAAAGGTACAGGACAAACTTAGGGCATTAAAGTCCACAACAACAGACGATGGTGGTTACCTGTAGCACAGCAAAGCAAAGATCTTCCAGTTCAGCTTTCAATGCCCACAAACCCAATCTTGAAGCGAGGGAACACCAAACAATGAGGGTCTCTTTTGCAACAGCTTGAGCCTTTGGTAATGGGAGGGCATAACTGCCAAACATTGTTTTATCATGAAAAATCCAGTAAAAGGTCAATAACAAATAGATAAGATACACTCAAAGTTTAAGTGGCGGTAATTATGTCCGTAAACCATATTGATATACATATGAAGTATAAACACAATCTCCTATACTTTTAACATATAATAGAATATACATGAAGCTGGATATAATAAAGATATAATTAGAAAAAGATAAGAGGAAAAAAAAAAAGCTACAGTACTTGTATGAAGTAAAGGTCAGTACATGGTTCTCATGTTGTGAAGACGATCAGAAAGCTTGATAAGAACAACACGCGGATCATCAACCATTCCCAAGAGCATAACTCGTAAAATGTTAGCCTGATGATAAGTAATACAAAAACTAAGTATGAGATATAGAAAAATCAAGCAGCTCCATACATCCAGATTAAAAAAAGAAAGAAAGAAAAAATGCAGTGCCTCACAGAACTAAAATGAATCATTTGGGACACAAATTAATGTCCATTTTCCAACACTTGTTGAAGATACTTATTAATTAAGCGCATATGGAAAAACCTAAGAACACTGTGTTTAGTTATCTGGCAAGCATTAAGGAGTTTCTAAGGAAGGATATATAATTGCTAATCTTAAGGGGTTCACAAGCTCTCCCCCGGGGAAAAACAGCAACGTCTCCTACGTTACATAAGAGTAATATGCAACATCTGTGTTCATTCTTACACTTTTGGATGTAGTTAAATTTGCGTACCTCTTCTTGCCCAATGGTACCCCGGTCCACATTTATTCTCCGATGTCTCCGTAATAGCTATAATAGGAGTAAGAAATTTAATTGTGTAGTAAAACCAACAAAAAAGTGTGCAGAACATAATTATGCATGCTTTCAGCAATATACCTGATTGATATGGCTGAGCCTGGAAACACCAGCCACCAATTTAGCAACATCCTCACCGAAGTGCTCTTCCACACTCAATAAATTCTCAGTTGTATCGTCGACTACATCATGGAGAATCCCAGCCACGACGGTCTCGATCGCCTGAACCAAGTCTTCAAGTTAGCTGATGTTGATACGACTGGTGATTTTGTATGAATGTAATATAAAAAATACCAAACGATATCCAATGGTCGATATAGGAATCTCGAGATGTGCATGCTCACTCTAGTTTAACATACAATTTCCATGCATTTCTCCACTAGATTTCCTTGTTTGGAGGCTATTATAATTTCTAAGTTTTATATATTAACCCCTTAACTTATCTAGAGTACTAACAGGTTACAGATACACTTGAAATTTTTTTACTGCGAGAATATAAGAACGTACTCTTTCGCCGGTCGGGGGAACCAAGACGGCCAAGATTCTTGCAGTGTGAATGCAATGCGTTAAATAAGGGTCGCCAGTTTTGCGAAGCTGGCCGTGATGTGCCTTCTTAGCAAAGGCAATAGCTTTTTGCACCTGCCTTCACACAAAATCCCACAGATTAATGTTCCTGATTTTCATAGCCACAGAGATGTTATACTTGTACCTTTGGATCGCTGAAAATCGGATATCCAGTCACGTCCACTCCTTCCAATACAACAGAGCCTGGAAAATGAACGACCGATTCTTTTTATTATTATTATTATTATTTAAAGCTGATTGAATTGAGTTGAGACCTATAGAGTGAGACCTGGTTGATCGTCGAGCTTGGGCCACAAGAAATCGACTTTGGTGGAGAGGCAAGCGCCGGAGGCGATGGCGACGGCGGTGACTGCGACGTGAGTAATGGTGGACGTCACGGCGGCGTGGATGGTGGAGGTTCCGGCGGCGACGGCGATGGCGTTGGCGGAGGTGAAGACGGATGTCAGAGACGACGAGACGGCGAATCTAGGGACGACGAGGCACCGGAGCCTTCCGCCGGCGACGGAGGAGCGTCGGAGCAACATCGCTTTCGCGGGGATTGGGCATGACCGCATCACTTTCTCTCTCTAACAATAAAAATGGTGCTACTTATTTTCTGCTTTTATTTTGGTTGAATTAATTAATTAAATAAATGTGTATGGCTAGGAATGGAGGGAGAGAAAATTGGGAATCTTTTTCAGCAAAAAAGGAAAAAGAAGATGATAGAGAATGCTCTCGTTGAGAGTTGAACTCAAGACCTCCCGCTTACTAAACGGGTGCTCTAACCAACTGAGCTACGAGAGCTGTTTGCTTCCCCTTTTTAAATACTTGTATTAAAAAAAGAAAACCCAAAAACCGTTCCGGCTCTGTTCGGTAATGAGAAATAGTTTGTTCTTCAATACAAAGTTTACAAACATTTAATGGTATCTATTTTCTGAAAAAAAAAAAGCAAAATATTGCTATTTAAATCCTGTCCAGTTCCCAAAAAAGAAAAGAGCAGTGTACATGGGAGACCAAAGTGTCGCATTCATTAATATCTGAGTTGATCATGAATATACAATGAAACTTCTTCTTCTTCTTGTTGTGAGAGTGGCAGCTAAGGCCAAAGGCAAAGGCAGTAAAAAAAAAAACTAGAAAGAGGAGGTTCCGACGGAGGAGAATCCGGCGGCTCTGATGTCTTTGAGGGTTGAGGAGAGCCAGTCGAGGCCTTCGTAGAGGCCGTCCCCTCGAAGAGCACACGTGCCTTGGATGTGCCACTTCCGATTCTTCAGATCAAACAGCCCAAGCCCTTCACACACCTCCCGGGCCGTCATCGCTCCTTTCTTTTTGTTCCCAATTCCCACACAAGACAACATCAAAATCAATTATGAAAATCTCGACGCTCTGTATGTATGTACCACAAGAATTCTTCAATATTACGTACCATGTCTTGCTTGTTCGCAAACACCAAGATGACGCTGTTGAGCATGAACGGGTCGCTGATGATTGTCTGGAACTCTGCTTTTGCCTTTCCTATTCTTTCCCTATCCAACGAATCAACGACATAGATCTGCACACACATTTCCCAAATCAAATATCCAAACCTGGGAGTTACTGTGCACGATGAAAAAGGCAAGTCAAGTAATTACGAGCCCATCGGTGTTATTAAAGTAATGCCTCCACAGAGGCCTGAGCTTCTCTTGGCCTCCCACGTCCCAAACCGTGAATATCACATTCTTGTACTGCACTTTCTCCACATTGAAACCTGCAATTCCATCACGCAGGAATAATAGGAGCCTTGAGGGTAAGAAAAGAAATCACAAGATAAACCCAGGTGTTCAAGAGACTCCGAAAGGCTAAGCCTAAACCCAAAACTCACTTGCTGCCTAAATTATTAGAGATCCCTCAGCTTTTTCTTTTTAATATACTTACTCTCTTGGTAGTACTAGTTTTGCCTCTTTAACATTTATCTAATTTATTTATCTGCCTTCAGAAAATGGACATACCAATAGTTGGAACAGTTGAGAGAACTTCCCCGATATGAAGCTTGTACAGGATGGTCGTTTTACCAGCTGCATCAAGGCCCAGCATTACCACCTAATCATATTTCAAATTAAACATGACAATGAGCACTAAAATAAATGCCATAATTAATTCGATCAGCTAGTAAGTCAAACATATTGTAAGCCTGTTTTTGTAGTAAATGCGTCTGATACTTAAGTCAAACGTTCATAGGATCAAAATCAGAATCTGTAAATTTCATTTCAGCTCAAGACAACATAAGGATATAACAAAGCTCGTTTCGCAACGCCCAAATCAAATACACAAACTACTTGATCATATTATTGTTTCTATTGTCTTATGAAATCAAGAAACAAACTCGCGAACTAATTTTTTTTTCTTCCTTTTCTAAGAAATTGATTTGGAGAATCAATTAAAATTTCGGGGTTGATAATAAATAACAGTATTTAAAGCATCTAAAAAGACCTTAAGTAAATTTCATGAGCCAATCATATAATAGCAAAAAAAAAAAAAGAAGAGAGAGTGAAATTGAAGGTAGAGAAGTTACTCGCATCTCGGTGTTGCCGAAGAAGGCATCGAAAAGCTTGCGAAAAGCTTGACCCATGTTTGTATGGATGAACAAGTTTGATGTTGTTCCTTCACGTCTCAGACAAAACCATTGACAGTTCGATCGGATTCGATCTTCTGAGAAGAAAGGACTGGCAAAGGTAGCGTTCGGCTCTCTTTTCTTTCTTTCTATATTTCATATTATTAGTATTATTCTTGTGAAATTTGCAAAGGCCACGACAATAGATTCAGCCCATAAACAATGGGCCAACAAAGGCCCAATTAGGAGGTTGGCATGTGGCAACCATCTTGTTTAAATGTAAACCAACCCATGTGAAACATGTGGGACGGAGGGGCGTGCGGGAGGAAGGTGACGTGTCTGGTGACATGGGAGTGCCGTGGGTCCCCTTTTGGGCCGCTGGCGCCGTCAGGGCCCATGCTCGCGGACTTGACGCCCGAAGTGGTCCTCACTCACATCAACCCCTTCTTCTCCGAGCCGCCGCCGTGTTCATAAACTCTTTCGAAGAGCTTGACGAGCCAGTCATGACTCGCCTACCTCAACTTGAGCTTAGTGACGAGCCGGTCATGACACGCGACTCAACGGAGGAAGAGGCATTGGAAGGAAGCGGGGTCCCCTTTGTGTGGTCGCTGAGGGGCAACGGAAGGGCGGGGGATACTGAGGCACGAAGCGGTGGGAGTGTTTGTGACCTACTGCGGCTGGAACTCTCGGTGCTGGAGAGCATCGGCGGAGGAGTGCCCATGTCCTTCTGGGGCAAGCCCTTGAACATTGGCTGCCCATGTTTCTGAGGCCACACGAGCAAGGAAACTCAGCAACCCAGCCGCTCTCGCCCTTGGGCCCACCGCCAACTTCCACAAGCTGGTTCACATTATCACCAAACCCTGACGACCCTCTCTCGCCCTTACTGTACTCTACTAAATGCTTACAACAAGGCACTTGATTGCAAGAAATAATGCAAACAAAAAGAAGAAGCCATCTATTAAAACCAACAAAAAAATACATGTACGTCCAAATATCCAACACCAACAAAAAAAAAAATATGAAAACACCCATTTATGCTGCTAAGAATAAATAGCGAGAAAGAAATTTAAATTTCTGCACAACTCAGCCAGGTTAGAATAGATTACACCTAACACACGACAGATTCATCGATGTGAATACGTTCTAATACCAATGAGTGCCTATATATTTATATATTAATGGGGGTCTCTTATCCTCTGAAATCAAATCAGAACCATTGGTCTGCTCTACTAACGCCACCATCTTCATTCTTCAAGCACACCACCAAATCACGGGTAGGTGGGCTGTGTTGTGGGTGACCGGGAAAAATGTCGCCAATTAGCCTCTGCCTCTAAGAGTCCAACATCTCATCTTGAATCTCGTTCGGGGCAATCAGCCCCGGAATTGACATCATTCTTTGCCTCTCTCTTTCTCTCTGCACAGCTGCCTCTTCCGCATAAAGATCTTTGTTGTCCTGCACCATATATACACATACATATACATATTCGTGAGGCTCTGTAAGTGACATATTTAACACAGCAATCCTTACCTGGGCAGAGAATTCTTTAGACTGGACAAGGAAGTCACGGATACGGTCCTTGAATGCAGAGAGGTCGTTCCTTGCCTCAAACATCCCATTCACAAATTGAGTGACCTGAAGTAGCCATATTAAATACCAATTTGCTGTTATATTTTTCAAGCGAGAAAACACAAGAGATTTGTACCTCGGCTGAAGTCATGTTGGGGAATGAGGTACTCAAGAGCTTAATGGTGTACTCGCGAACAAACATCGCATTATTTGGATGCGGATACGAAACCGTTGTCACGTCCCACAAAGGCTCCGTCAAAGCACCGTGCTCCGCCTGCAAAACTCTCTTCGTCACACTTGTTCTTAAATCTGCGCACAACTACATATATATATATAGCACTAAGAAACATACCAGGCAAAACAGATGTTGAAGCACCAAAACATGCAACTTGAACCCGGGCTTATGGAATGTGTCCGTCAACACAGCAAATATCTCTTGCTCAATATTCAAAAAGTAGGTACGGTAAAACTGATTGCAGAACTCCGAATTCTATAGCAAAGAAGAAGAAGAAAAAAAAAAGTTGGTGTCATAAATCAATCATATGAGAGTTAAGCAACAGTGGACAAAAAGGTGAACCTGAAAGTTCTTCAGCATCTCCAGTAGCAGGTTGAGCCCTGTTTCAGCAATATTTCTTTCCGTGTGTCGGAAAGCCCAAATTATTGAATCCATGACAAGCTTCAGTTGCTGAGGTGTACCAAAATCAGATCTATTAGCGAGGAACAAAGAGGCAGAACACATAACTTGATTGATACAATATACCAAAGCAAAATATAATTCAACACAAACCTCTCCCGACAAGCGAATCAATGCTGGGAAACAATGTGTTGCGATTGCACGAAGTAAAGAAAAGAATTTGAGGCGATGCTCGGGATAATCTTCAAAATTTGCAGTAATCATCTGCAGAAACAAAGCATGCAATAAACGTTAGAGAACAGCAAACTATTAAAAGCATGAGGGCAACGAAGATATTTATGAGATGGGCGATCAAATACTCACCCCAAGGGTGCACTGAAAGACTGCTTCGAAAATGCGAGGCACATCATCAATCATCGTCGCTTTGTACCTGAAACGAGGTGAAGAAAATAAGCAAAATCAATTGAAGAAACCATGTTAATTTTGCACAATCAGAGGAGTGAGAAATCCTTGAAATAACATATATTGCCGGTGAAGGATAGAGGGGCAGTGTACTTGTTTATTATTGTGGCAAATAAGGACAGAACTTCAGATTCCCGAGCATCAGGCAGATTCCTGGCATAATCTCCTAGAACAGGATCCATCATCGGGGGCACAAATTGTTTTCCTATTTGAGGCTGCTCTTCTGCTTTGTCCAAGAAAGTCTCAATCAGCTTAAGAGTCTCCCGCTTCACTGATCTGCTTCCACAAAAAGCAAATGAAGGATAAATAATCACACTTAAGAACCATCTGCAAATGCAACCAAACTTTATAGCAAAATTCGTGGTGGATCAAACCTCAGCAACTTCACATATGACGTTTTAGATGCAAAGGCATTCCCTTCTGCAATGTTGCTAGATACAAGCTCGCTGTACATCCTGTTGAACAATTTGTTTATGTCAAGAACAAAAAAAATCGGATAAATTTAAAAATAAATAAATAAATAAATCAACCCAACAAAGACGTACCTGTACACATTAAGCATGTCCAGAAAAATTGTGGTAATTTGGGATAAGAAATATGTTCCAAGAGAAGTGGCAACACTTGTATTTGTCTGCAAAGTTAGAACTTGCTTAATTAAACTCATCCCCATGGAACACTGAAACCAACTAACGAATTCCTGAGTGGCAAGAACAGAGACTAGGGAATCTATTTGAGATATAAAAACAAGATTTGAGAAAGTAGGCATTTCTGTTTTGCCCTTTTTTCCAACTTTTCTATCTCGCGATCCACATTAAACAATAAACCAAAATAATTTACCTACGAATCAAAACAATAAAGCATGCCTCAAATAGATGTAGGGAGCAATAAACTCATGCAGTACCTCGATGCAAGAGCAAACAATTGAACATCGGTTAATATCTTTCGTTTGTATATAGTTAAACCAGTAGAAATCTTAGTTAAAGGTTGTTAATGCCGCACCTGCAATATGTTCAACACCGTCCTTATCACATCTTGATCCTTCAAGAAATCAGCAGCTACGCGAGCCTGGCCAATAATTTCACCCCATTTCTGTACAGAACATAATGGTAAAATTACAGCAATCCTCACAACTTGTATTTCTTCAACACCATGATTACAGTATAATTGAATTTAGACAAAAAAAAAAAAAAAAAAAAAAAAAAAAAAAAAGGAGCATTTATCTTTGCCTATTAGTGAAAACTGACGAAGTAGAAACTGGACCAACCTGATTGGGAAGAGCCATTAACCTCTGCAGATACTCATCTCTCTTCTGAGGATCAGGTTCCGCTTGAATCATTTGGCCAACCTAAGATAAACAACCATTTCACCTTTGTGTTTGTGTGTTCATAAAAGATATGAGAAAATATAAATGCAAAGCCAGGAACACAAGAAAACATACAGATTCATAAAATGTATGGATCTGGTGAGGTTCGAGGTCAGCGACAGTTGTTGCAAGACCTGTCAGAAGTTCTGATACAAAAGGTTCTCTTTCTCCAACCTGAAATTAAAAGCAAATTTTTTTGGTAAAAAAAGATTTAAGATTTAAAACTACATACGCCACTTCAGTTTCTCATTACAGAACTCTCAAAGCTGTATATACGCGCAATTAATTAAAACGAGTGGTTCCATTGCTTTCATATATTATCACAGAATAAAGTAGTTGAGGATTCCTATTGTAGCTTTATCTTTATGTTAAGGTAGTGCAGCTTAAAGGTTCTCCGACGTCATCAGGGTCTGGTCCTGTACCCTTATCTAATATTTCTAATTTTTTTTCCTTATAATTGAGGATTTCTTGTCATCTTTTCCTTCTTTTTACTATCAATATTCAATATTACTTTTGGTCTCTCTAAAAAAATAAACACAAGTATGTATTACCTGATTAATTACAAATTTACGCTTACACTTCTGCACAATCTTCAGAAAAGTATCACAGGCCATATCCTGAAATGTATTGACAAATAAATTTTAAACACACTCGAGAGAGAAAGATAAAAAGCCAAGAAAAAGCATTCAAAGATGAAAAAAAAAAAGTAACTTCTTACATATGTATCAGAAGTATATAAACTTCACTAAGAAAATTATAGTACCTGAACTCCAGGATGTATTTCATGCATGAACTCAAACAACTTGTTCACTACAGTCTTTAGAAACTTCCAATGCGCTCTCAGAAACCTCGGATACTGCCCCACAACATACCTGTGAAAGAAGATCAATTGTTGGAGGGAAACGAAGACCAAAATAACAAAGGAGAGGGGAACTAATATTTTTGTCGAAGATACATGTTCGTTATCATCTAATAATTTTTAAAAAAAATTACTTTATTTCAGTATTAAAATTAAGGAATCACCATCCTCGTGCACTTCTATTTAGTCTGAAAATTTCATTACTTTTTTACGGGGCATCTTTTGTATACGGATAAACAAGAAATAACTGAATCAACATCAGGAAGAATAAATATATATATATATAACGCATTGCTAGGTATGCCAAGTATCTAAATTTATTAATGTATCCGTTTCTACCACAAAAATAGATGCAAATGCGCAACCATTACAACAGTGACGAGATCTTACATAATGTTACTAGCAATAACAGCTTTGTTATCTTTTCCCTTGGTAATTTCGCACAAATTCAGCAAATCACGAATGACCATCACCAAAAATCTGTTTTCCTGCAAAACAAGGCAACACAAGACATGTCACTAAGAAAAAACGATGGATCCAATGATCAGGATTGAAAAGGAAAAAAAATATGTGATGCGAGATAAAGGCATTGCTAAAAACACCAGCTCTTTTAACAATGTGCATCCCAATCATGAAATTTTTTTGGTTAAAATAAGGCAGAAAATGTACACACAACAAAACCATAGGTTATCTTCACAAGGATTAGTATTTATTTTTCCTCAAACTACTGATGGATGCTTATGTTATCTTCACAGGGATCAGTGTTTATTTTTCCTAAAACTACAGATAGCAAAATCTACCTGTTCTTCCACCATTGAACCAGAGATAGAACCTATTGCCCAGCATAATGTGTTCAAATTATTCCAACTCCAATCCTCGCCACTCAATTGTTTGTTTAGCTTCCTCAACATCTGGATTAAACAAAATGAAGAAACAATTAAATTGGGCCATTTATGAATCAAGTAAAAAAAAGAGTTTCAACAAAGGCTCTAAAGAATATGAAGTGTCAATTTTGGCAAATATGAATCATACTCGGAACTTAGCTGCACAAAGACTACCCCATACAATATTAGAAAACAGAAGTGATTTGTTCCATCAAATCGTGTGACAATAAAACCGAGAATTACTTCAAAAACATAGAATAAATAATATATTCCATATGTACCCTAAAACTTGAGACTAACAGCTCTGAAGTTAGAGCTACATAAATGACACTGCACATATTTAGTAAACACGTCGCTGACCTTAGTTAAAAAAAAGGGGGAAATATACAAGTCAAGGAAGCAACAATATATTAGGTTTAAATTAGAGCTAGTAATCACACTAGCTTCTTCTCAATCACTTTTAAATTCTAGTATATCCGCATTTAGTTATTCCATTAGAGAATTAGTCCAACGAATCAACTCATGGAATTCTTTACCTGCTTCTCTGTGTCCTCGTGGTCAAGATGAGACAAGTATATGAGGGTCTCCCTCATGATCTGCACAACAATAGATAATTACATTTTGCATGAGTGAGATTCAGGACATTAAAAGCTCAGGCAATGAATGATCAGTAAATATTATAGTTAGTGCAACCAACATCCTATATCTAACAAAACCGCTTCATATGAATTTTGCAATTTGAAAAAATATTTATCTGGCTGAAACCATGGGAGGAAGAAACTCGAGTCTATCATTTGGTAGGTATTTGATACGATCTGGATACTTGAGAAACACAAGTAAATTTTACTGATAAACTTGAACTAATCCCTCCAATTACACTACTCTAACCTTGTATTGAACAAGAACATCATTGTCCTTCATCGTCTCCCGAACAATATTTCCATTTTCGTCTTCAACTATGAGAACCTCTTCAGGTTTAGCCATGCGACAAATCATGAGCATTCTTAGCTTTGACATTGGTTCAGCATACAGTAGCCGTCTCTTCTGCTGAAGTTGGTTCCCAAGACCATCGGTCATTCCAGGAAGCGGCATCTGCTTTCTCAACACAAACAGAAGATTGAGTTAAGTAACTCTGGCACTTTGCCTATGCTGTAAAAAACTAATGAAAAATAATCTAGCACCAAAATCCATCTTAACCACAGCAAACGGAAACCACAATATCCTAATTCATCAATTTCTAAAATTCACATCATACTTTCACCAAACACCATTTAATACTATCTGAAAATCGGTATTGGTGAAGTACCTGCAATCCCATCATATTTGATGTTACCGCGGGATTCTCCATATTATTTTGTGCCTCAAACAGCTCCAAGACAAAGGAATTCCAATAGTCTAAGCAGACCTGTTGCATAGTCAAATAATAAGATACCGGATTTCAGCAATCTCACCAGTAAGAGCACGGAATATAGGACAAAGTCGGAAACGTTTTATACCTTGAAAACTTCAGTGTCATCGACGTAAGAGATTTTGATAAGATATTCAAGACCCATGAGCAGTATATTCTCGGGAGGGGTCTCCAGTACACGGATGTGCGACTGCACCCAAGAGAAGTTGATATAAGGAAGTCGAATTTACCATTGTTCCAAACCAGAAAGTGTTAGATAATGGAAGGCAATAATGATGCAATATAATCCCTTACAATCTAGTAACTGTCCTAATATACACGATGAAGACCAAATTACATCAAGAACAAATAATTCAGGACTGGAAAATAATCTTACCTTGAAGAATGATGTGAAAAACAGAGCCAAGTTTTGAATAAAAGCCTGGAAGATACATAAAAACAATGAAAATAAGATACGTGTAAAACAATAAGATATTACAGTTTAATAAAAAGGAAACTAGTCATTTTCAAAACACGGTAAAATCTAACCTGTTCCTCATCAGACCCTTGTGCATAAGCCTCGGGGATGTTTGTATTGAAAGAGAGAATGGTCTGAACAGAGTCCAATTGGAAGATCAGAAACAAAATTAACAATAATAGAATAACACGAACTCGGGTAGAGATATGTTATGTCAACCACCATAAAGATGTGTTATGTCAGTACAGATATGTAGTCAACTGCCATTTGAGCTTCAAATTGTCAAAAGAAAAACAAGAGAATTTTTGTCGAGACTCACCTGTAACTGCCCCATGAATATACTGTACATTTTAACATATTGCTGATCGTAGAAGTCTCCAAAACTCAGAGCAGCAACCTGAAAAATCAGAACAGCCAAAAATGAAAACTGGACATAATTCAAAAAAGATTTCACCTAAAACAGACAAGACGTACCTCAGTCAAACATTGAAGAGTGAGATTCCTATACGATGGAATAGGAAAAAACTTCAACAGTGTTTCTAGCTGCACCACACACACAGGAAAATCAGATACATTAATTTATGAAAATATGTTTTCAAATAAATATGAAAGAGCAAGGGATATACCAGCGGGGACTCGAAAATATAACCCAGGGGAATCCACGACAGAAAAGCATGCAATGTGGATAATGTAGCACGTATAAGCTCAGTTCTTTGAGATGCTGATAGAACGTATAAGCATAACTCATGAATGAGTTGAAACTCACTGCAATAAACAATTCATATTCTTAGTAAGCAAGGTAAACATTTGCAGGATATTGGAAGGTAAGTTCTGACATGTTGACTCAGAGAAAAATATCATGAAAAATATGTAAGAATCTTTTTGTATGTGCCTTGAATTGCCAAAAACAAAAAGGGGAGGCCACAAACAAACAGCAGAATTAAGACGATCAAAATTAAGACAGAACATTGTTGTTTGAATAACAAAGTCCCGACTTCATACATAATACAATAATTAGCAACAGAAAATTCCTATCAAACAATACTTGGAAGCCTATATTCCTGATGACTTACCCACCCAGAAAGATCTAACCCAAATCTTTATCAGAGAACATACTATCATAAGCCCTCCAGAAAGAAAAGAAAAGAAGAAGAAAAAAAAGGAGTGTAGATACTACCAACGAAAAAAAAAAGAGAGAGACATCAATGACTACCTGTTCAGTGATTGTTTAAGTTCCTTGATCTTATTTTGAGTCATTTCTCCCCTTGAGAAATCAAAAACTTCTTCGCTGAGAAGCTGTGGAAACACGACATGCAAAGTTAGAGGACTGCATTGAAAAGCGAATCAAAAATAAAATGCAAACACTTGCATCTCACCTTCAATATGGCCATGCAGTTCTCACAGATAGTTTCACTAGTTTTAGCAGCTGAAACCAAATCAGGAATAAAGCTTTGCCACCTCACTGGCCAATCATGCTTTAGAATCTGTAAATTTGAATTTAAACATTCTTATGTTGTGGGAGTGATGAACAATGAATTTAAATGATGCTATATCAAGCAATTTGAGATAGCATTTGTTCAATCAAGTTCGAACACATAGTTGACCCCGAAACAGAACCCAGAAAGATCATCCATAGCACATACAACAACAGGCATAAATAGTATTTCGCTCCGGTAGGAACAATTTAACTCGGGAAAATCAGATAAATTGAGTTTTACCTGAACCAATATGATATTCAACTTGTTGACATACAGCCTTTCTGCCCGGAAGGAAGCATCATTGCTTGAAAGCTATACAAAACAGATCAAACACAAGAATAAAGATTACAATCAAATGAATCTTCAAAATTTATAAAAAGGAAGCACTCCAACTAATTATATTCAAATTTGTCCCAAGACAACCCAACAAATTTGTACCTGAACAATGACATCAGATATATAATTTTTCATTCCATCTCGCTGTTCCACAGGCAATGCATTCCATCTATACTTAATAACGCCTTCTAAAACCTGCATACAAATGAAAGCAAATATGTCAGTGAACCGGTTCAACAAAATATCGATATTAAGAGGGGGAAAACGCCTCGTCAAAGATTGATGAAAACTGAGTCACTAACAGATTGTTATACTAAGTAATGCACCGACCTGCAAAGCAAAGAACTTGGTGTTCAGGTTCTTTGTGTTTCGCAAGATGTGAACAACTTGGAGCCACATGTCCTGATTATTTTGCAACTCCCGTAGGATCTGGTCTGCAGCTGTCCTCTGCTTCCACAAGATGAGGCAAATAAATTAAGTTAGTGGCAACTTCATATAAAAAATAAAATCAATCGCATGAAGCCAAGAATCGCAAGTCAATTCGGAACTCGGTTTCAATTCTATAACACCACAACTTAATATGTTAAATGCAGTGAAAACCGTCAATGTGGCAGTGTATTATAGACTGTGCAAATTGAAAAACACACTCAATTTAGTCAATCAATCTTGATTCTTGTTCACAGCCTAAAACCTAACATAATCAATTTTCAATTCTCTAGGCAACTTTAAAGAGCACACCAGAAATCACACATATTCTCTAGTCTAGGGGTTGAGGTCCCTAGGCTACTAAACCCTGAGAAACGCAGCGGCTTAAACCCTAGCATCGAATAGAGAAATCCTACTCTCAAACACTAACACTCTAGCGAAACGATTCTCTTCACCGCAAAGTTGCACATTCAAAACAAAATCGACGCCGAGTTCTAGAACGAAGAAAAAAAACAAACACGGAAATGCTTTGAATTGAGAATGGAAATCGGTTGAGAGATTTTAAAAGACAGACCTCTTCCTTAGATCCGGTGCCGTAGAACGCAGCGACGGTGGCGTCGAGGAGAGCGACGTCCATCGGCTGGCTCAAATCCCTAAGCTTCTCGGCCGCCATAACCAGAAAGATGAAAAAAATCGAGGTCAATCAAGACCCAAACTCTTGGTAACACTAAACCCTAGAAAGCCAGAGTCGGAGCGAAAGTGGAGTGACCAAAACCCTAGGGTAGCGAGAGTGAGATGGCGGATTCTAGAGAGAGAAAGAGACCGGACGAAAGTTGAGGGATTATACTTATATATATATGTGGAGAGAGAGAGGGGGAAGAAATCAAAAGAGAAAAAAGGTGTGAATTTATAGAGAGAGAAAGGAGAGTGGGAGAGAGTGCACAAAGAGGGAAATAAAAGACAGCTTAGCTTGAAAATGAAGCAGAGTTTCTTTCTAGAGAGAGTCTCTAGAGAGAGAAAACAATGAACGGCTTTTTAAGGGGGTATTTTATTCTTATTTTATTTCTTTTATTATAATTAAGGGATTTCTTTGTATTTTTCACGCCTTCTCATCTTCCCCCTCTTTTTTTATAATTTCTATGTGATACAGTGGGGCCTCATTTCGAATTAAACTATGTTTTGGGGTATAAACGAAAAACAAGAAAAGTGGATGATAAAAGAAGCAAAACCTTTGATTATCAATATGGAGATCCTAATAACTAACTAAAAACTCAAGAACCTAGAAATCCACTATTAATTTATAGAAAATTTTGTATAAAATTGTCAAATAATTATTGTCAATTAAAATTATAGTTTAATTATTTAAATATTAAAAAATATCTAATTTATGCCTACTTTTATTATAATATAGCGGATGCATTTTGCGTAGTTCAAACTATTTTTTATTTTTAAAATCTTTGACAATGAATTTAATGTAAGAGATTTTAATAGACTATATGTCTAACTTTTCATAATTTATACACAATATACAGTTTTGGGCAACGTGTGAATTTCTAAATAACAAAATCAGTAGATAAAATGAACAAATAAATTTTTAATATAGATATAGGACTCTTTTTTTTTAAGAAAGATATAGGACTCTTAGGGATGGGGAAATTGACAACAATAAAACCAATTCTTTATCAGTTACCAAAAAATCAATAAAAACTCAGATATTGACACATCTAGTACCAAACCGGTCGAGTTGATTTCGACACATTGGTCACGAACTGGTTGCAGTTCGTGACCGGTTTGGTATTAAATGTGTCAACATTTGAGTTTTGGTTGATTTGGTAAATGACAAACAAATGATATTATTGTTGTCAATTTTTCTTAGAGATGTGTTTTTAAATAAATAAAAAAATTAACGGCATGAAAATATATTGTAAAAAGCATATAGATATTTGATAAATAAATTTTTAAAATTATTCTTGTTAATATAAGAAGATTTCGTCATTAGTAAATTTAATATGAGTATATCAAATGATAACAATAATAAGTTTTATTTTTATTTGTTAATTAATTTTTGTATAGTAATTTCCTTTTTTTTTTATCATTTTTCTTTAAGACGATGGGGTTTATTTTAAAATTAACTAGAGTTTGGGATACTTATGAAGAGAAAAGTGAAAGTTCCTAAGTAAAAATTAAGTACTATAGAAATCCATTGTAAATAATATGTTCTTCCGCTAATTCAAGGCATGAATTGTTATCTTACCCAATTTTCCGAAAATTATAAAAATAGTGTTGTTCAGGTGCAATATTTTTAAAATAATAATTGTTAAAACAATTATTTTAAATTATTTTTTACATAAATAATTTAATTTTAAATAATCAATAAAGTTAAATATAGCATATAGCAATTCAAAAAATGTTTTCGCGATAATATTTTTAGACGCTCTATTTTTTTTATTAATTTAAAATATATATCTATTACAACATAAAATTTCCACATTTGTACGATAAATGAGTACATAATCTAATACATAAGCGAGGAGCTCGGAAAACATATTTGTCTCTTAAATGATGATTTGGGTTCGTGTTCTTGAAGTTTAAAATAAGAATGATAAAATAATTATAATAATAAAGATGAAGATGAATGAATTGAGATAGAGGAATCAATGAAGTTATTAATTAGTAGTCTTTGTTTGATATCCAAAATGAAAATTTAAGCAATAGATAAGGATGAATTTGTCACCCATTGAGGCCAGCCCAAAACAATTATCTCCTAATTACTTAAATGCAATGCAAAATATGGAAACCAATTATTTAATAAATGGTTGTAACCTTTATCCATCTAATTATTATTATTAATATATATATATATATATATATATATATATATATATATATATAAGAGGCGGGATTTACTATTTATCTAAGAAACAATTCATTATTCATTATACAGTGTAATGATGAAAATACCTTTCTAATTTTTTAATTTACATTTATGTCATTCTTTATTGTCCGTACATAATTACCTTATACAAAATTATAAATTATATAAAATGTCACTGATATTCAAAAAATTCGAATTGCTTATGTCAGCTCAATAGGGTTATCATGAATTCATGACACGATTATCCAAAAATATCTGGATTGCCAACTTCAACCAGATATCCGTAAATTTATACAATGAGATTTTTTACATTCTTTTTAGTCTACATATAGCTATCTCAACCACATCCATTAACTGATCATATCTGTATATAAAATTATTATTATTATATATATAAAGTATAGTATAAAATCACTATTCATTCTACATTGTAATGACGAAAATACCATTTGTAACTTTTGAATTTACATCGAAATCACTATTCATTCTACATTATAATGACAAAAATACCCTTTTGTAACTTTTGAATTTACATGTATGTAATTTTTTATTGTCCGTACAAACTTACCTTATAGAAGATTATAAAAATACATAAACCAAACCGCAGTAACGCGCGGGTATTTTTATTGTTAGTATATAAACATAAGAATATATAACACTTTTTTAGTACGATATAACATAACAATTACTTGGATGTTATTGGCAGGCTTTAGGGTGTTTATTTGAGTAGCGTCACATCACAGACTCATTCGAATCTAAACTAAGGATTGAAAATATTGTTATATCGATGTCGTACCGCGACTCGGATTTTGTTGGTATTATAAAAGATACAAACTGTTTGCTAAAGTATCCAGTGAGAAAAATGTAAAATTGACCGATCAAGAAAGTCACTGAAGGCGTAAACAATGAATACAGAATTTATCAAGGGTTTTTCAATGAACAAACAAGTATTAAAAAAATGTTTTCATATACGGTGATGGTAGCAGAATATTTGATCCTGCAATGTAGATTGATTATATTCAAATTTCAAATAAAATACAAAAGAGAATAATGCATTTTGTAAATTAAATTTATTTTTTGTATGTTAAAATAAAAACAATGTATTGATTATTTATGTGACATCAATTATATCCAACAAAAATTAAATCCAACAAAACAACTTTGATGTGTGAATATGATTCCATTGCTGAAAAATAAAAATTACACGTTATCATTGTTGTCGTTGAAAATTGAACAACGATTGATGATTTCGGACGGGTCGACCCAATGTCAAACCAAGTGGTCGCGCCCGAGCAGAGTTTGTAAAATTCGAAAGTCACGAGTAAGCTCTCCTAAGTAAAAAACGTTCTTCATTCGTCACGGAGATCTGAGAGTAAGAAGAAGAATAATAAAGTAAGCTAGAAGAAGGGAGTAGATGCGGTGTCTCTGGCGTGCTTTGAGAATATTTTAGGAGTGAGGTGGGGCACCGATATATTCTTTGAGAATATTAAGGAGAATCGAGCTTGATCAGAGTGAAAACAAGTGTGGAGGGTCATCGGCAATGTTTCACGACTCTGGAATCGAGTGTTTGTGTTCAAAAAATAGTTGCGTACCTTTTTTTCCCTTTGACCTTTGGGTGATAGGTTTATTTATTGTGGTTGGAGAGATGAAAATAGCCCCGAAATTCGAAATCGGCGAAGGCAAAGCGCGCGCGAGAGGCATCGCGCGCTCATGGCGTACACAGGCGCGCGTTGGTCAGCGGGCGCACGCATCGCGCGAAGGGGGCCCGACAGACAGGACGAGGTTCTCACAGTGTGGAAGCACTTACCCGAATATGAGGCGACGATGAAGCAATAATTTCAAGTTTCCCACTTCGGGGACAAGGTGGATTTCGAGGGGTGTGAGTAATGATAGACTTGCGTTCTTTTTATTTTGATTTAAGCATTTTAATTATATTTTGAAGATTATTCAGCTATTTTCTTATTTATTATGGATTTAATTGTGCAATTAAGAATAAGCCATGTTGGTTATAAATAGTCATCAACCACTTTAGGTTTAGTTTAAATTTTGATTAGCCGTCTCGGTATTGAAGCTTCTAGGGAGAGTTTTAGGTCTTGCTCTTGGAAAAAAGATCAAACCCTTGTTATTTTCATATTTATTCAATAATATCATCATGGGAACACCACGTTCACGTGATTTCCAAAAATTCTTCATTATTTTTAGAGGAAATTGTGGCAAAAAGACCAAATGTTTATGGTTTATACACTTAGGTTTTGTTTGGTAGTTCACTCAAACTGTTTTTTGTTTTCTGTTTTCTAATTTTTGTAGTTGTACAGAAGAATTATTTTGCAGTTGTTTTCAAAAAGCTGTTTGGTACAGTTTTCATTTTTGTTTTTGAGAAATTGAAAAAACTGGAAAAACTGATTGATACAGTTTTCATTTTATTTTTTGAAAAAATGAAAAAATTAAAACTGTTTGGTACATGGAAACAATTTATTAACTCAAATTTTTTTTAAAACATAAATTTAACTACAAAAAATTTAAATATGACATTGTTGTTTAGATTGAATACAAATTTTTTTTTGTCATCGTAAATATGAAATCATGCATAATTATTCCACATAGCTTGAGCAATACAATCTCTAAACTCCGAATGTGCACGTCGAGCTTGTGTAGTTGCGCTTGTGTACGACGGTCCACCAACTTCTGACGCACTTTGACCTCCGACTCTTTCAGAACTTTCGCCTTCAATATCCTCCGGAGGAACGTCTTGATTCCATGTTGTAAACAAAGGGTCTTCGTTTGCGTACATTTTTATTAAATTATGTAATATAAAGCATGTCATAATTATACGAACTTGTTTATCTAACGGATAACTTGACATATGGTTTAAAATCGGGAACCAAGCTTTTACGATGCCAAAACATCTCTCTATCACGTTGCGTCACGACGAGTGCCTGTAATTAAAAAGTTATTCTCGTCTACGCATTTGCCTATTTTGTCTGAACCTCGGATAGGTGATAACGTACAGTGCGATACGGTGTCAAAAAACCTGGCTCATTAGGATATCCACTATCCACTACGTAGTATTGTCCTCATTGTGGTATTAAAAAAGTTGTATTGTAAGACAGCAATACCTCATGTAATATTCGTGAATCTGACGCTGAACCTTCCCATCCGGCATGGACGTACGTAAATAGCATGTCAAATGTACAACCGGCCATGACATTAGTCGTACATGTTCATTTCCGTCCTCAATAATTGGGTTGTTGCTCAGTGGGGACAATGACACCAATATGAGTACCGTCAATAGCGCCGATGCAATCATTTCAAAGAGATCAAAACTTTAGTTTGATAATTAATATAACTTACGTTAGAGATAAAATAAATTCATTAAATTTACTTTAAACCATGGCCAATATTTTGGGTTGTTGGCAATCTCCGGGAGTGTGGTTGTATAACCGGGATGCTTTATTACTTCGGGTGCCAACTGAGTTATTGCATCAAGAACATTTCCAAAATGTCTGCTAACGGTCTCACCGGAGTGATTAAATCGGTCTTGAATGGCTCTATTTCGGTCCGAATGTGCGAGAACTTTCATGAACATCATGAAAGACTCTTCTGGTGATATGTGACCAGGCGGGAGCAAATGCCGAATCAGTCCAACGATTGCTATGAATGGCTCCTTGTACGTGCGACACATCTCAAACAAGGGCTCTCTGTTGGGATTATTTAACATAGCATACACGTATTGACTTCCACTTTCCGCAGTCGTTCGCCGGGGTAGGCGTTCAACTCGTTCTGATTCTTCGACCATTTGGTCTAGTATCCTTCTTCGATTGCGCCCACTATTACGACGAAGAATGGCCTCTACCACAATCACGTCGTCGTCATCACTTGAATCCAT
Source organism: Urtica dioica subsp. dioica (assembly GCF_054948205.1). Taxonomy (NCBI): domain Eukaryota; kingdom Viridiplantae; phylum Streptophyta; class Magnoliopsida; order Rosales; family Urticaceae; genus Urtica; species Urtica dioica. Next base: position 23,146,545 of record NC_142767.1, read on the forward strand.
ATATTATCTGATTTTGAAATCCTATTATCAATATGAAAATGATCATCAAGTTTTGGACCAAACATTATTGATAAGAAATGTATAGAAAGTTCAAATTTATCCTTACATATTGTTATCCATGGCCTTAGGTTAACCAAACAAGACAAAGATTAGTACAAGACTACTAAATAACAAAGAACACTACTAAATATATAATTCTAATAGCTCTCCCGAGCCAAGCTATTCAATTAAATATTAGATGAGGAAATAATTAAAAACACATAAAAGTTTCTTGATAACATTCTTTTTACAAACAAGAACACCAAAATAAAATAAAAAAGGAATTTTACTACGTGTCATAAAAAAAATCAATCCAAATAAAACTCAATCCACATAAAACTCAATAAAAAAAAAACTCAATCCGAAATAAAACTCAATCCGAAAAAAAACTCAATCCAAATAAAACTCAATCCAACTTAAAACTCAAATCCAAAATAAAACTCAATCCATATAAAACTCAATCCAAATAAAACTCAATCCAACTTAAAACTCAAATCCAAATAAAACTCAATCCACATAAAACTCAATCCGAAAAAAAAACTCAATCCACATAAAACTCAATCCGAAAAAAACTCAATCCAAATAAAACCCAATCCAACTTAAAACTCAAATCCAAGTAAAAACTAAAAGCAAATAAAATCTCAATCCAAGTAAAAACTAAAAGCAAATAAAATCTCAATCCACCAGAGTTTCTAATCATCACTTAAGCCTTGGAGAAACGGTAACGTCACTTCGTCCGGGATTGTCATGAAAGCAATGCGTAAGTCCTACTTATTCACAAGCTCCATCATGAATCTGCTGTATTGTTTCAGCGAAAGCGAATCTCGATGCTTTGTAAGTTTATCCACACATTGTTTCGGAAGGACCTCGTCTCTAGTCATCGAGTCCGCGTGACTAGACATTTTCCGTGCTTCTTTCTCTTCCAAAAATGCAAGCAACCGATCACTTGTGTAACGCTCACTTTCAGTTTGGGATTGAATTGCCTCTTGCCACATGATTTTACTGCTCATCGGAGATTTTCTCTTGCGTGTTGTAGATTTTTCCGCCGTTTGTTTCTCTACCTCCCGGACTTCGTCAGATGAGTCCCCTCCCTCTTCCGCACCAGGCGCACTTTCCGCAGTCGATACACACGGGACCTTTTCCCGAGCGGTTGTTGCAGCTTTGCCGATGGCAGCTACCTCGGCTGGTCCCATCGCTAATCCACCGGTTGCCGACTTACCAGCGAATATTTCCTTTAGTTTATCGTAGTGCGCCAATCCTTTTCTCTTGAACCTTTTCGACTCGGGATATTTCTGCAGAAAACAGATAAACCATCAAGTTTTGGTAGAGGGATTAATGTTTTGTCAATACGCTTTTGTTTTATTTTTCCCAAATGTATTTGACTGGTAGAGCTGTGGAAGATAATATTTGTGTAATTTACTTTTGGTGTATGCGCTTATTAGACTATTGCCAAACAAATAAGAGTTAAATTATGTTCTATCCTGTAACGTACGGAGAGTTCAAACAAATAACTGACCGTCAACGATAGTTGAGGATTTCAATAGCCTCGAACGTATTGCATAATAAACAGACATTTTAATAAAGTCAAAACATAATAAATCATGCATCAAATATCTACAGTGTTAAGTTATATTTGCAATACCAAGCCTACAAACAATTTGATCAACTTCAATTCGATTGTTTTTAATTTCTAATATAAAAAACACACATTTTTCGTAATCACCAATCAAGAAAAATATAACTATATAGTAAACAAAAATTAAACAATGAGAATTGTTGAAAATTTATTTAGAGGGGCGCCGGAAAGCTATGAAGTTGTTTAAAACCAAAAAGTATGAAAAACACAGTGTAAATCATAATGAAGAAAGGCCTTTATTTTTAAAGTAAAAAAAAAAAAAATTAATCATTTATAAATCTGGAGGGGTTTTTTTTTTTTTTTTTTTTTTTTTGAAAAAAGATCTTTACCTACTTTCTTCTGTTGGTTTCCCTGGCCACCAAAAGTCGAGAATAAGCATTGATTTTGTGCGATTTTCGTGCTTTAAATGTAGTAATTTTGGGCTGTCGTTTTTCATGGAAAAGGTATGTGATTTGTAATAGTATAGGTTTCAATTATCATAAATTACAAATAGTTTGCATCATTAAAACAAGAGGCATAGATTCCCTTCTGAGTTATTTCGAGAAAAATCCAAAACACAGCTTCATTGCAGACTTTCAAGCATTTGAAATTAAACCAAACAATCTGTTAATTTTTTTTTAAAGCCAGTCACTATAATTACGTAGCTTGCTTGACTACAAAGCCCCCAATTGAACCCCAACTCATTCAGCCGATGACAATATGTCCCCAAACCCTAGCCAATTCTCCATCCTACAAGCTACACCAACAGAAATGAAACAACCACTATATCGACAATTATTCACAGCCACTACACATAATACACATTTACATGTTAAAACTGTATACACAAAAAAATAGCAACATACCTTTATATACGTCTCCCAAACTTCGTCATCGGCAGTCACTGTATTTGTGGCCGTATCCCATCCAAAACCAGTGGCTTCCGTAAGTCCTTGGAAGATCTTAGTACGACTTTTAAGTCGGTGCCACTTTTGCTTCAATTTGTCCACCTTATAGGCCTTACCAAACTTAGCCACCATTTCCAACTCAATTTTCATCCAAGATCGTTTGTCAAATTGAGCTGGTCCCATACGGCCTTGGACTTCTTTATGACAAAGGTCAATGAACTTAGCCAAAGCCTCTTCCGGCCAATGAGCGCCGTCATCCGTTTTTCAAAAAACTGAACCATATAGATATGCGATGAATTGAACACGGCCAATGCAGCATCATTTGAAATGAAATGAATACAATAATGCTGTCATGTTAAAACTGAAAACTACCATGTATGGAATATCACTACTAATACTACTAAGTACCAACTAACACAAAAACCAATCTCAGTCGGCGTGAATTAAGAGAAGAAAAAAAAAGAACGAAGGTCAAGCATGAATGATCTTATGACACAATCACAGCTCAATCTCACGGAATCACAGCCCTTCAAATTATCCAAACGAAATGCTTTAATCAACAAAACTGATACCTTACACATAATTTCAGATGAACAACGACCACAGGACCACAAACCGAGCCCAAACATAAGCAAAGCACGAAATAATCCGAACCACATCAAAACCCCTAATTCGAAACCCTAGAAATCGAGAACAAAAATGAATTAGATTTTTACCTTGATGTAGAACGCGAACCCACACTCTCGACCTCTCCTACTCCAAGAAATCACTCTCAACCTTATAGAGAGAACAAATCGAAGCCAACTGCGTTTGAATGAAGAAGATGAACGAAGAAAAATAAGAACAGATACCTACAAAGGACGAACGGAGAAGAAGAAGCAAGAAACTTACCCACAACTCTCCGGCGTCTCTCTCTCTCTCTCTCGCTCTCTCTCTCTCTCGGATCTGCTCTCAAATCCCTCTTCCGCTTTTTTTTTTTTGCTCGACAATGAGAGGAATGACAGAGGATAAGTCGAGTACACGCGAGAATTTTTTTTTCGAAAAACACCTTCTTCTTCTTTTCACTTTCCTTTACCCTATTTTCAAAACAACTTCAAAATTTTTTAAATATTTTACCCGAAAATTTTAACCAAACCCCACTTTCACTTTTTGTTTCCTATTCTTTTAACTTAAAAAGTCAAAAACACTTTTTGAAATGACTACCAAACAAAACCTTAAGTATCAAAACTTGAAAAGCTGTGGGAAAAATACCCAAGTTCAATAATTTGTCCCTTCGTTACAACCCTTAATGTTAAATCAAATGACATCTCACGTGTCATGATCTGGTAATTTTGACTGAATTAAAAAAATTCAAAATCTCTCTCCCTCTCTCTCTCTCAACATAAACACCGATCCCAAATTATTTATCTTAAAAAAATGGCATTATTAGAATTTTCATAACTACTTATTTATCTTCTCAATTTGTTATCATTATTTCAACACTTTCAGCCTTGAAACTTTGGTACCTCCCAAAGCTTACTATTTCATAAATTAATTTGCCAAATATTTTCCCTCTAATCGACTGAGAATTTTTTGTTCTTACTTAGATTGAATATGAAATACGCTTTGAATTTGACTATAGCCAATAAACAAAAAGAAAAAAGAAAAAAAACCCCTCAAATTCTATAGTTTGGCGTAACAAAATTAATGGCGGATTATGGTGACAAGCGACAAGAAGAAGTGTCGGGGTTGAGATCTCGAGCCACTTGAAGAAGGGTTTCGATATTGATGTCCAGATAGTTATGCAACAGCTTCAAGTTGGCCACGAAATCACCGCTAATTAGTCGGCTCTTCACGCATAGAAGCAACGAAGAACACACACTCAATAGCATATCCTGCATTAAGAATAAGAAGAAGAAAACACTGCTTTTTTGTTCTATGATTTGAGAGAGAGAGAGAGAGAGAGAGAGAGAGAGAGAGATTTTGATTTTTTTAATAATTTTTTAATTCAGTCAAAATTACCAAAAGTGGCATATCATTTGATTTAACGCCAATTGTAACGGAGGGACAAATTATTACCTTGGGTACTTTTCCCACAACTTTTTCAAGTTTGGATACTTAAGTGTTACAAACAGGACCGTAAACATGGGGTCTCTTAGCCGCCATTCCCTCTTCTTTTTATTTTAAATCATTCCGGATCCTATCATTTATCTACCTGATTTTGGCACACATGTCCGAGTGAATCGAGTTTGTTAAAACCAGCCTAAGCAGAAGTTCGATTTGGTGGGCTTTGCTATTCTTGACCTTAGCCTATGTTCCAATCCAAAGAAGAAGAGGAGGAACATGTGGTTTTTCAATTATAAGACAAGTTACAGAGAGCAACTTGTTCGTCTGTCTATATCTTGTAGATTCATATAACATAATCTGTGAGGAAATTAGCAATAAACATGAAGAAAATTACATTCCAAAGGTTCAAAAAAGCCATGCAGATTGGTGGCAACAAGAAACAAAGCGACATTGCTCGGAAACACCGATCTCTTCTTATCATCCCATTGTTTCCCTATATGCACAGTACCTGATTCGAGATATATTTGAACATGCTGAGCGGTCAATCACCCTTTCTCTGGTGTTCATTGTGTAGCATGGATGAAGATGCTACGTTCTTCTCTTTTCTGTCAACCAAGGCTCGAGGCTCCTCTGTACTTTGCCCGCTTTTGGGCTTTTGTAAAAGATGGAGCTGATTTTGCAGGATCTATATACACAAGGAAGAAATAAATCGTTTAACATCACTGTGTTCGACTTAGATACAAAGAATATCTATCTATGTACCTCAATCTGATTCAGAATGAGTTTCTTCTGAGCTTCTCGGAGAGAGTCTGAGTGCGATTGAGTACCATTTGCTCCATCGTTCGGCAAAGGCATTGGCATTTGGGGACCTGCAGCGTATCCCGGGCACCTGCCAAAGCCAACAAACAGTCCAAATCAGAATCCCTCTTATTTTACTTGTCTTGTTTCGATTGAGGGAAATCTGATGAAAAATGTACAAGTAAAAGTAGGATTTTGTTCTCCTTGAAAAATCCACCCAAATTTGTACATGTGGGGGCCCACACACGAGTCTTATCTTTTCACTCTCTTCCTTTCATTCCCCTTGAAATAAGATTCATGACTTTCAAATAGAATAGAAAATCTTGGTTTTCCCTCAAATTTTCACTTTACAAACATAGCGTAATGGACAAGCGAAAAGAGTGAAGATGATCATTACCAGGCTAGTGTGTTTGGAGACGGATAGACGTAAGACTTGTTGTACACAGAGGCGGCGGCCGCGGCAGCTTGAAGCCTGGCTTGATGGCGGCTCAACCCATCGCCGCTAACACCACCAACGCCACTGCCCTCGCCACCCTCAGATCTTCCTGCTCTTGAAAATCTCAATTGTTAAATACAATGAGAAAAAAAAGAAGAACGCCACGGTGAATGAAATGAGGACCACCTTGTTGGGCATCAGGCCAAGTGGCGGCGTTGTTGTTGTTGTGCACGGTGGCGTTCTCGGGAGGCACAACCAAGGCCCGGCAAGTGGGGCAAGTGTGTTGTCTCTCGAGCCACGAACGAAGGCAATGCACGTGAAACATGTGTCCGCATATCAGCTTCTTCGCCGCCGTCATCTCTTCCCGGCAAATGATGCACGTTGCATCAGTTCTGCAAGTCAGCATAATATACCGCCAATCACAATATTAATCAAACAAGCAATGATATATATACATAAAAAAAAAGATTCCATCTGCTTACGCATCAAGCTCTTCGGGCGTCGCGTCTGGAAACCGGTCGTTCATGTTAGACGTGATCTTTCGGTAACGGACGTAATCAGCAACCCGGATTCTGAAGTTCCTAAACGTCTCATAGAGCTCCCGAATCAAGTGCAAAGGCACTCCATAGTTCCTACCGATGAAAACACTCCGAGTAAAGAAGCGACGAAGAAGGATACAACAACGTAAAGTGCAAGGTCAGACATTTAACACTCACATGAAAATCACAAGGAAGAAGCAGAGGTACATAGTCAAGTGAAGCAAGTCTCGGATGAGTTCCAAGTAAAACGTGTACACAGGCTTGTTCTCCCATTGGCCTTCCATGAGCATGTCACTTACGTAGAAACAATACTTGACAAATGTTGACACTGTCGTCGTCGCGAGAATCATGTACCTGGACGGATGATCAAGTTGTGCAGGCACTGAGTACGTAGCAGCTGGATATCAACGAACGAGAAACAAAAAAGAGAGAGAGAGAGGAAAAGAAAGTTACTCGAAGGCGAAGAAGATAGAAACGGAGGCCTTGCGCGTCGTTAAGAGTTCGGAAGCGGAAGCGTAGAAGAAGAGGGAGTCGACGGTGAGAAGAAAGGCGAGGAAGGAGATGATGCGGAGATGAGAGAGAGTGGTGACTGTGGGAGTGGTCTCGAAGTACTCGACCCTCTTTTGGGCGAGCCAGTGAAGCGCCTTGATGAGCAAGAGAGCGGTGACCATGGCCAGGAAGGAGACCGAGAAGTCCTGGCGGAAGATGGTGATGGCGAACAGAATCTCCATAACCTCTCTCCAAGACTGCTCGTTCAGCCTCTCCACCTCCGCCTCTCTCAGGGACCCCAGGAACACCCGCTTCGTGGCTTGCCACGCAACGCACATCACCACCAATCCCATGTTCAGAACCAAAACCAGGCTGATCTTCGACGTCGACAAGTACACCATCGCCGGGTAAAACTGTTCTCTGCTCCTGAACGCATGGTATATCACCGCCAGCGTCGCAACAAAGCTCACCCCAGCGTACCTCTGCAACCGCAACATTCTTCCCCTGAAATTCCAAACACCCCACACACACTCATCTCTCAGATTCACAAATTGCATAGCTTTCCTCGATGTTCAGACAAACAGATCATATAAACAAGAAACATATTACACTTCACTAGGATTCTATTTTCGAAATTGCCCATACACGACTGATGACATGAAAACGAATAGTCGACATCAAAAAATGATTCTTTACCCCTGTTTTCTCCGATGATAAAGGAACCTTTCGATTGATTGAATACCTGAAAGAAAAGAGGATCAACTAGCGTTCAAGATCGTGTCTGGTTCGTTCCTTCTGCTATAGAGATTATAAACAAACGCATAAATTTGTTGAAGGGAGCCCAAAAAAAGAAAGAATGATGTAAGATAATCCAATGAAACTCTGCCACGTGTACAAAGACTTCATACGACTGCCCGAACTTCCCATTTTGACCCGGAAGATATTTTCTCCTATCATCCCTAAGATTTTACACTGCTCTCATTCCACCCCTTAAAAATTTCAAATGTATCACTCTCACCCCCTTAAACCATCACAAGAAACTGTTTAAAATATGTCACCTCTTAAACATTTCAAATGTATTTGCTCTCTTCCTTACCTTGAACAACTTCGGTGATGCTCTACCCTTGATCTCCGGCCGGAATTCCTATCTCTCTCTCTCAAATCGCGTCGCTGCGTTTTATGAGAAAGAGGAAGGAAAAGAAACCCACGAAAACAAAGGACTAATCTGTTATAAAAAAAAGGTTTAAACGACAAAGAAAACGATCAGGGTGAAAATAAATAATCCGTTTTAAAAAAGTCAATATTGGAAAAGGGCTATTGGGTGAATAGAAGGTTGGGCTTGTGTTGTAAAAGATATTGGGCTTGAAGCCCAAATCAAGATGAAGGAAACATGGAGAGATTTCATTAGTCGGAGAAAATACAGAGACGACGAAGAAGAGAGAGAGAGAGAGGAGAGAGAGAGAATGGCATCGGTGGTGAAGAGTGCGTTCAGGGCGATCAGAGAGCGAGGACTCGGCAACTTTCTCAGGGAGATCAGAGAAGAAGGATATTTGTCAGTCTCTATTTCTCCTAATATATGTTGATGCTTTTTCGGGTTATGATTTATATCCTCTTGCTGTTTGACAATTTTAATTTTGGGGATAAAGATCTCAGTTTTAGCCCAGGCATGTTAATTGTTTATATGCCGAAAAAATTATTCTAGGTAACACTGGTTGACATTATAGATTCTAGTTTATTTTTTTTTTTAATTTTTATTTTTGTTGCTAAAACTGTTAATAAAAATAAAATAGAGCTTCGTATTGTGGCAATTGAATTACCATTACTAGAAAAATAGGTGATTTGTGTGCCAGTAATTATAGTGAAAGCCTTGGCGATTCTCTATAGCAATTGAAATAATGATAATACCTCCTTATCATTCATAATCACCTAACTTTAAATTTGAAATCTTGCAGGAATTGCCTCCCTGATGGAAATCTTCTGTGAGTAACTTTTACCAAAGCTGTTTTTATTATTTGAAATCGGTTAAAGGTATATCGTGGTACAGTGAAGTTGCGATGATGTTCTGTCTCAATTCTAATGAACTTTGTTGTGGAACTTGGGCGTATTTTCCTTTTTAGTTGTGTGTTGATCGGTTATGGAGAAGAAAGAAAAGGTTGAAGCTTGAAAGTAGATACCATATAGTTGTTGAAAACGAATAGAGTTTTGTTACTGTGAAATTTGGGTTCAAGTAATGATTCGAGATGGACTTCTTTTGTCAAATTATTTAGTGTTGTGATTTATGTGATAATTTGGCAGAAAAATTCTGCCCTTACGATTGCATTTCAAGCAGGAATCTTCGATGCAAATACAAAAAGTAGTTGAGAACATACTTTTTATGGCACAGTTATAGATGAGATTGAGAATGAATCAAGTAATTTGTTGAATTAATTTCAATACTTGTAGCTGAATTGCATATCATTTTTAGTCTGCAGATCTAAAGGCCTAGTTTACTTCTGTACTTTGTAATGTCTTTAATTTTATTTGTGCTTCTTCAGTAGCTATAGTGAAACAAAATGATGGTTGTGTTTCAATAAAAATGGTTGGTTGTGTATAGAGTGTTCCTAGATCAAAACAAGTGATCCCCTTACAAGTTCCAATACCATATTGTTGTAGGCAAACAAAAATCCACAATATTGGGGCTAAGCTTGTGGGCGTTGATAAATTTGGAAACAAGTACTACGAGAAACTGGAAGGCATGCAATATGGTAAGTCTTTCTCCACTGTCCTATAACCGAATATGTTGAAAGCCATGGTCTGTGCATTGTAACAAGAGATGGTTGAAAGAGGTTGGGTAATTTTGCAGGACGGCACAGGTGGGTTGAGTATGCAGAGAAGAGCCGTTACAACGCATCTCAAGTGCCGGCAGAGTGGCACGGCTGGCTTCACTACATCACGGACCACACTGGAGACGAGGCGAGTCTTGGCCCTAAGTATATATTTGCTTAGAATGAATGATGAGCTTTTGGGTAATAATAGAGATATGGTATTTTGCAGCTTCTGATGTTGAAGCCGAAAAGATACGGGATAGAGCACAAACAGAACTTCTCGGGAGAAGGGGACGAGTTCATCTACCATTCCAAAGGCCACGCTTTGAACCCCAGCCAGAGAGACTGGACCAGGTATCAGCCATGGCAACCCACCCCCACCAACACCAAGTGATCAGCAACGCCGTCTGAACCTGTGCATTTTTTTGAATTGTTGCTTTCGACTTTTGTAGATTTTATCCAAAATCCTTGTGGGGAAGTGTTTTTATTTTATTTTATTTAAGAAGGGTCGTCTCTTTTTTTAGTCGCTTTATGAGCAGTGTTGGTGCTCAAATACGAGATTATTTGCTAATAATAAGAAGTGCAAAAAGTTGATTGGTGCTTTGGAGGAGCAATCAAACAAAAGTTGTTGGTAAAAGAAATGAAGGTCACGTGTTCCATGCTGAAATAAATTGGAAGTTGGTAAGCGTGAATTGGGAACCACCACACAAATCTAGCCGAACCTCAGCCATACAAGTCACTGCTTTAACACCTAATAAATTTATGTATCTCATTTTGCCGTAGTTAATTAATGCTGATCATTAAGTTTCAAGGTTGGAGGTTTTGAACTTTGATATGATCAAGTGAGCTCAGCCTCGAAGAGGAGGGGTCGTCTAATAACGCTTTTAAACTATTACAACAGTAACACTAAATATATAAATATATTATATATATATATATATATATATATATATATAAAAAGGAATAGTAAAACAAGAAGAACGCAACGCACACGGCGGCTTAGACTTTTCTGCTAATCAATTAAAAGCATAATTGGGGGAATTGTGAAAGAGATGGCCACTCTGACCTCTTTGGGCATGGTATCGCTCTTCCCATTCCGCATTTGATTTTTAAACAAAGAAACGAACAAACAAAGCTGTGTTCGTGTTTGGCAGATGTCTTCCGGCGAGATACACTCCGACGAGCCTCTTCTGCGACCGGCTCACCATCAGCACTCCGACGCCTACTCCGTCGTCGCGGCAATCCTTCCGTCCGTATATCTATGTCTTAATCTTCTTCTTCTTCTTCTTCTTCTTGTTTGATATATATATGTATGTTATATCTGTGGTTTAGGTTTCTGTTCCCTGCTCTGGGAGGACTCCTGTACGGCTATGACATCGGCGCCACTTCCTCCGCCACCATCTCCGTCCAGTCCGCCTCCACCAGCGGCGTTTCCTGGTACCACCTCTCCTCTCTCGAAATCGGCCTCATCGTGAGCTTCCTTCTTTCCTTCCTTGCCTCTCCTCCAATTCCTCTCTCTTTCCGATTCCTCATTTCTCTTCACAACAGACCAGCGGCTCCTTGTACGGCGCCTTGATCGGCTCTATACTGGCCTTCAATGTCGCCGACTTCTTAGGTATGTTCAAGTCAAAGGCCTTGCTCTGCGATTCTCTTTAATTGCTTGCCCACTTCTTAGGACGGCGAAAGGAGTTGATTGCCGCTTCTTTGTTCTACCTCGTCGGAGCCGTCGTAACAGCCACCACGCCGAACTTGCCGATCATGATCCTCGGTCGCTTTGTCTACGGTGTCGGCATCGGACTGGTATTTTTATTTATTTATTATTTATTTTTATTATTGTTGGCCTGAAACCTTGTTTCTCTCTTGTCTCTGTGAAGGCAATGCACGCTGCTCCGATGTACATTGCCGAGACGGCTCCGTATCAAATACGAGGCCGACTCATCTCTCTTAAGGAGTTCTTTATAGTACTCGGGATGGTCGTAAGTCACCTTTCTTCTGCTTTCTTTGTTCTTTCACTGATCACTAAGTAGACCAATGGTTAATATCAATCGGTATTGATCATGTAGTGTGCAATATAAGAAAGAATTTGGTGGTAATATAGTAGAAATGTTGCACATGAATTGGTAGGGCGGTTATGGGATGGGAAGCTTGGTGGTTGAAGCAGAGGGGGGTTGGCGGTATATGTACGGAGTGAGCGCACCGGTGGCGTTGGCGATGGCGGTCGGAATGTGGTGCCTGGTTGAGTCTCCGAGGTGGCTCCTTCTGTGCGCCATTCAGGGCAAAGGAGACATGGAAGCCCTCAAACAGGACGCCACTCGCTGCTTGTGCCAACTCAGAGGCCCGTCCTCGGCCCACAAAGCCCCCGCCCAAGTGGACGAGATGCTCGACGAGCTTTCCTTCGCCGGAGAAGAGAAAGAGGCCACCATCGCCGAGCTCTTCCGGGGCAAGTGCAGGAAAGCCCTCGTCATCGGTGGCGGCCTAGTGCTCTTCCAGCAGATCACCGGCCAACCTAGCGTGCTCTACTACGCTGCCTCCATATTTCAGGTATGTCATTTTACTCAACCACACACTCACTAAACTGCCCTTAAATCTACTATTATTATTATTATTATTGGTGGTGGTATTAGAGTGCAGGGTTTTCGGCAGCGTCTGATGCGACACGGGTCTCTATTTTACTTGGATTGCTCAAGGTAAGAGGCAGAGTGTGTTTTTTATTTATTTTATTTTGGGAAACGATATGATAAATAATGTTGTTGGTGTTATTGGTTGAAGCTGGTAATGACGGGGGTAGCGGTGGTTGTGGTGGATAGACTCGGGAGGAGGCCCTTACTTCTCGGGGGTGTTTCTGGAATGGTAAGTCTCGTTTTATATATTTTGGATTGAGGCGGTAATTGAAACGTTGGGTTGGAATAGGCGGTGTCGCTGTTCCTGTTGGGATCGTACTACCTCTTCTTCGGCAACACGTGGATCATCGCGGTGGTTGCACTGCTTTTATACGTGGGATGTTATCAGGTATGTATTTGTGTTTACTGCTTGGTGGCATAGTAGTAGGAGAGAGAAGGGGATGATGAGTGGTGAATGTACAGCTGTCGTTTGGGCCGATCGGGTGGCTGATGATATCGGAAGTGTTCCCGCTGAGAGTGAGAGGCAGAGGACTCAGCATAGCGGTGATCATTAACTTTGGGGCAAATGCGCTTGTCACATTGGCCTTCTCGCCCCTCGAGGCAAGTGTGAACCAACGAAAAACAAGAAGAGTGAAGAATGAAGATGTGTGATTATGTTGGTGTTTGTGTTTGCAGGAGTTGATTGGCGCAGGAATGTTGTTCAACATGTTTGGGGCCATAGCACTGCTCTCTCTGCTTTTCATCTTCTTCGTGGTTCCCGAGACTAAAGGCCTTACTCTCGAGGAGATCGAGATCAATTGCCTTTGATCCTTCCTTCTTCTCTCACACTCACTCACTATGTCATTGCCATAAAATAGAATGTGATCTACCACTGTAGAAATACGGAAAGTGCCAGCAACCAAGGTTTAATCTGGACAAAAAAGTTAACGGTAGTATATCTTTCAGGAAAAAGGACAAATACTACATTTTTTCTAGATTATGTTTTGCCTTTTTCTTTTCAATTTACCTGTAACTTTTATGAGGAAATTTAGTTACCAAATAAGAAAGAAAAAGTGCGTGGTTCATGAAGAAAAACACTCGAAATGTTGAAGCAAGTGTAAACAATTCAATTTATTGTCATTTCTCTCCTTATATTGTATATTATTTTAATGATTTTTCATAGCTAATAATTTGGGAATTTTTTTCCTTCTTCTCAAGATAATGCAAGGTTTTTCATTAAATAACTGGTGTAGAATACTTACAAGTTCGTAGACAATGAGAATTTAGGCTCTTGAGTCTTGACACAAAAGATTCAACAACACTAGAATCGAATCATAAACCTATTGAGGACATCCCACCTGGAGAAAGGACATCGAATAAAAAATATAGTGGTTTCATCGTTACTAGGATAAAAAAAAAAAAAATTAGAATAAACATAAAATAAATGTGTTACTGTATCTTATACTTTCATTCATCTCTCTGATTTTTAGTTGTCGTTTCAGATGTCTAGTTGTGAATCCAAGATCAAAGTTGGGCTGGGCTTTCCTAAATACACACATTGATTATGTTGTCGTTTTTTGAAAAGGTTGTCGTTTTTTTGAAAAGGTTGTATTTAGGGTTCGCGCGAGAGAGAAACAGAATTCAAGGTGGCAGAAGAAGCTCCAAGGGTTCTACAATGGCGAAATTCAACGAAGTGCAGAAGAAGATGAGGGCACAGAAGTCAGAGAGGAAGAGAGCAATTCATGGCGACCCAGTCACCGGAAAGCTTAAAGTCAAGCCCCAAAATCATTCCATCTCAGGCAAGCGAAAGCGAAAGCTCATGAAGAAGTCGAACAGAGTAAGTAACTCTCTCTCTCTCTCTCTCTACATATATATATATATATATATATATATATATCTGTATATATGCGACTCGTCATTGAATGTTTGTGTTTGGTGTGAAATTATAGGATCAGAAAGAGGCTGCTGCGAAAGGTCTGTTGACGGATGTTCAAATGGCGGATGTGGATAATGGTAATAATGCTTGTATTGTATGTTATGTACGCAAATCAATAATGGCAGTTTTCGCTATAATGATGATTGTGTCCTAATTTTAACAGAGAAAAGCGGGCACAAAAAGTTTTCAATGAAGAAGGCCGTGAAGCTCAAGAAACTCAATCGCAAAGGTATACTTGTCTTGTCTGTTAACCTCATCTTATTTTGCATTCTCATTCAATCTCTACATGAGAATGATCTGATCATTTGGTTTTTTGTTTTTTTTTTGGATTGGTGTTCATTCAGGTAAAAGCAAATCAAAAGCACCAAAGTCGCAAGATGCCATGGTCGAATAGCCTTCTTTCTTGCTGTATAATGTGTTGCAGTATTTTCATATACATGCCTTGCCCTGTTTCCCTTTATTTTGTAGCAGTTAGAGTGAGAACATTGACTTGTAGTGCTCAGAATCAGTTTGATAATGTAATTCTCAATCCAAAATTTGAATGCAAGTTATTTGTTGGGTTCTAAGACTAGAACATGATGCATTTAGTTCCAAAGTTGTAAGGTGAGAGAAATGGCATTAATCTATCTCCTAAACAAGCCGCTACTTTGCAGTGCTTTGCTGTACTCGGCAATCACTGCCGAGTTTTTGACTAGCTCCCATATCTTTGCGGAGTTTCTCAACCACTCTCGCTCGCTCACTGTCCTCGAAAACGAAGGCCGGCTCATCGATAGAACCTGAATCGTATTCACAAAGCCGATATTAGGAAATTCCCTTGTAACTCTCATTATCGGGATGTGTAAGAATGGGATACATACCCGGTCTCGTAATTTGTCCAGCATTGTGGCATAGCTTTCACTCTGGTTCCCGAGACACTCGTCTTTAGTCTTAGTTGGTAATACAAATAAGTTTGGCCCCGGAGAATCAGAGGAGAAAGATCTCTCCACGGCCTCGTTCCTGAAAGACGAGTCGCTGAAATATTCTGCAACCATCTTCCTTAGTTGCTCCGAGTTGTGATCTTGTAGCCTAAGCCATAAAAGCTAAATAGCATCGGTGCCACAATTTGTGGTATTAATCAGAACGTATAGCGAGTTCACTTACTTTGTGTGAACAAAAATCGGAGCGGCCATGTATTCTCTCGAACTTTGAGGCAGCATCATGGACGGATCAGGTATGCCGTGTTTCACAAGGTCAACCTGAGAATCGCAATGCAAATGCTAGTCAAGTCTTGTTCATGCCCTCTATTGAAAAGGTCTATAAAGGCAGAAGCTTTTTTTTATCTAATTCTTTCTGGCGTGAAACCACGCACAAGCAATTTTAGGCCTTTTCTACAGACCAGATCAAAGAAAGCAGATGGCTTTACAAAGAGACAATACCGTGGACATCAAACGCCACATGCTGAGATCGTCCGACACAACCAACAATACGTGGCAAACGGACATAAGAAAAACGCCGACCTAAAGGATTTTCGTCGGGGAAACAAGAATTGTGTCATTATGAATCTTCATTAAGCATAACAAAGCTTGAAAATGACCTGAATGTTCATGATCTCGTGTGCTAACTCGGCGGACAGTGAGTCACCAAGAACAGGGACCATGGATGAGCCGTCGGGCCGCATCATCTCGGCTAAGATCGAAGGGCTCGATACAGGCTGCTAAACTCCAAAGGGTGAGCAATAAGACAATTATAGGAAGGAGAAGAGCACACGAAGCTGACCTGAGTGTCGAGGACGATGAAACGGTCAGATGTGACCCGGGGCTCGATTCCAGTGCTCAAATGCCTGCACGTCGCTCTTATATCCTCCGACCCTGTCGCATACGGCGGCAACATCCCTGCACGTCGCTCTACACATGATCATCTTTAAAGAAGAAATTGATTTATCTTATCAACTTTGGTTTTAGAAACAAAGTAATACTGAAGAATAGAGCTTTATTGTCCTGATCATGTTGTTGATTCATGTAGTTGACCCTCTAGGCCTCTACACACGGTAATCTATCAGAACTTGATTTTTCTCATAAACTTTGCGCTAAGAACAGAGTCATTGTAAAGATTAAAGCTTTGCATTTGCTACCTGGTGAAGAAGCGTCAAAAGCATAGAGGTGGTTCATGATGCTCGACTTTCCAACTCCCGGCGGACCGATTACTCCCACAACCGTGAACTCCGTGTTCTCCGTCAAGAACTTCAGTTCACACCAACCAATCGGTCCACGGAACCAAAAACACGTTATTAGAACTTAATCATGGACTTACAGGAAGGAAACGATCGTATTGGAAGTCCCAAGGAAGAGAGTCGGACAGCAAATTGAGCGAGCCGATCCACGGAAGCCGCGACCGGTGCGCCGCCGCGTCGTCGTCGACCGAGCCGCCGGGTTTCGCCAGCAGGATTTTCGGACCCATCGGAGACCCACCCGCCATCCTAAGAACCAAGTCCTAACCCGACACTGATGAGCTCTGAAGCGAAGAGAGAGAGAAACTTTCATTTTTAATTATTCTGGCTGAGGGAGGGTATTCCTGTAATTTATGTTAAATCCCTCAAAAACCTCTGGAAACCCAATACACGTAACAATACAAGGCAACACAAACGCAGTGAAGGAAGCAGAGACAAAGGAGAAAGATGTTTCGGAACCGATTGACGTCAATGCTATTGACGAAGAAAAGTCTCCCGAAAGCTCTCTGCGACCTCGCCGGAACGACGTCGGCGGCGAGAGGTGTCAACGCTGAGGCGTCTAGATTTTTCTTCTCCTCCGGGATCGCCAGAGCTTTTCTCCACAACGCTCGATGTAATTTCCCTAAGGTCGTTCTCTTCTCTTCTCTTGACATGTAGAGGAACAATTATGCGTCTTGGTTGACACAACAATGTTTTAGAATTTGCAATGCCTTTTATTAGTTGTTTTCCATTGTGTTGATTTCTTTTCCTTTGCTAAGTTGTAGTTTTATTTGCCTTCATCATATTTTGCCTTCGTCTAGGGCATGTGAGGTTGGAAAAGAATGAAGATCTGAGCGAATCCTTTTCTGTTGCAACGTTTACACAGACAACTGAAGGCCAGACCTCTATGTTTCTAAGTCTAGTTTTCTCTGATATTACCTTGAGACTTTATTTTGATTTAAAGTTTGAAAGTTGCAACAGAATGATCTGAATTTTCATGATCACTTTCTATATTTCCTTTTGATGTTTTAGGATACAACCCAATTTCACGATCACTTTGTAACAATTTCAGGGAGGAGGTTATAATGCACCGAGCCTGAGAAGCGTGAGCACAAAGGCGTCGTCTGTGGGGTTGGGAAGCAATGGAGCGAAGCTGCTGGTGAACGGTGGGCCCGGTGCTCAGAAAATGGTGGGGATATGGCTATTCGGGTCAGCGGCGTGGGTGTTTAGTATGGTGATTCTGGGCGGCGTTACGAGGCTGACCAGGTCCGGTCTCTCAATGACCGACTGGAAGTTCACCGGCACTCTCCCTCCTCTCTCCGACGCCGACTGGCTCGCGGAGTTCGACAAGTACAGGCAGTCCCCTGAATATAAGAGGTCAGTCCGCTGTAGAGCTACAAAGAAATGGAATGGTGTGTTTACTTGACTGATGACGTGGCAGGATGAACCGAGGGATGAGTATCGAGGATTTCAAGTTCATATACTGGATGGAATACGCGCACCGTATGTGGGGAAGAGCGCTCGGTATCATGTTTGCCTTGCCCTTCTCGTATTTTCTGCGTAAAGGCTACATCACGGTGCGGCTCGGTCTGAAAGTGTCGGCTCTCTTTGCTCTTGGCGCCGGACAGGGTCTGATCGGGTGGTGGATGGTCAAGAGCGGTCTAGAGGTCGGTATAAACGATCATCAACGCCGTTTATTCAAACGTCAAAGCTTGAGCTTGCTTGTTTTTGTATTTGTTTTGGTGGTAGGAACCGGTGTCTGAATATGCGGAGCCGAGAGTGAGTCCGTACAGGCTGGCGGCGCATCTGACGTCGGCGTTTGCGATATACAGCGGCCTTTTGTGGACGGGTTTGTCGGTGGTCATGCCGGAGCCGCCTGCAGAGTCGGTGGCTTGGGTCAGAGGAGCTGCCAAAGTGAGGAGATTGGCTCTGCCTGTCAGCCTCCTCGTCGGAATCACCGCTATCTCCGGAGCTTTTGTTGCAGGAAACGATGCCGTACGTAACCTTTTTTTTCGTTCTTCTGCTAATTTGCAGTTTGTTTGTTACCTAAGAGGTGTTATGGATTATTTCCGAGAGGTCCAATTGCTAGTGGTTGGTTGTGATGTAAAAACTTCAGGGACGCGCGTACAACACATTTCCGAAGATGGGAGATAGGTGGATACCGGAGGGTGTGCTTGAGATGAAGCCGATGATTCGCAACTTGTTCGAGAATACGGCTACAGTGCAGGTTGATTTCCCTTGATACTTATTGAGAGATTGGTGATTTAGTAGTTTGATAGGATTTGGTTGGTGGACAGCTTGACCATCGGATCTTAGCGGCTTCGACGATAGCGTCGATCGGGGCTCTGTGGTGGGCAACGAGGAAGGTGGAGATACATCCGGCCATACGATCCTTGATCGGAAGCACGCTTGGCATGGCAGCTGTTCAGGTATATTCCTATCCCCCTCGGGAATGGCATATGATATGATATGATATGATATGAATGAGAGATGTAAATTCATTTCATTACATTTGGCAGGTCACATTGGGAATAACTACATTGCTGTCGTATGTGCCGGTATCACTGGGAAGCGCACATCAAGCTGGTGCATTGACGCTTTTGTCCCTCTTCATTCTTCTTAACCATACTCTCCGCCGCCCCTCCCCCGCGCTCCTCAAATCTCTGCCTCAATTTGCCAAGCCAATCTAGATTCTTTTTTTATTTTTATTTTATTATCATCATTTATTTGAACACAGCGATTCGCCACACCACAGACTTGTACACGATATTAGATGTTTTCCGGCGGAAGAGATAGACGTCCTCATATAAACATTACGCGTGAAAAATACTTGTTATTTTGGGAATAAAAATGATACTATCTTGTTTGTAACCTTTCTTAAGCTTTGACTCAATGGCAGACTTTTGCTGGTGAGAGGCTTAAAAGAATATACTACGGGTTGTTTTTGGCACGAGTAGCTTAATAATCTTGTCTTCTTGTGGATACTTGATCATGGTATCAATATCAACTGGTTCATAGGTTGTGAATGGATTTCTAGGTAAGAATGATCAGAGTTAGTTTGCTATGACACCGTTCTCTCTTTCTATTTTAAAAGACATTTACTATAGGAGGTGTTTAGAGAAAGTTAAAAATATAAATATTACCTCCCTCATCTTCTAGAAACCAAACATGAAAATGCTCTTCAAACCGGCTATATAAGTGAGATCGACCGCCTATCAGGTGCGACCTATTTCACAACGATTATTAATATATATCATTGTTCATTCACTATTATAGATGGATTGAATTCGTATCTTCTAGCGAATTTCGGCTCGAATATAATATATTGTATAATTTTTTCTCCAATGTTTTTTAAAAATCATTTACCATGATGTTAATGTCAATAAAATGACATTTTCCATAAATCTCGTTCATAATATATTTCTTAAAAAAAGAATACCAAGGTAAACAACTTTGATTTTATTCCTTACATCATATAATAGTTCAAATTATTTTCTATAAAAAATATCTTAATAAGAAAGGGGAAAAAAAAAAACTAAAGTTGACCTAAAAATAAAAATAAAAATAAAAATGTAAATGTAAGCATAAAACGGAAAAGAAAGTGGGGGGAAAAGAAAGAATAAAAGGGTATTAGAAGGTAGGAGTATTAATAAATGATTTTGGTTGGATCTTGTTTTAGAATAACAGTAGTGTCTCATAAGTCATATACTAAAGCATGCGTGTTTGTTAGTGCAAAGTGCAATCAGAAACCCTTATTCCCAATTCGATTTCAATTTCAATTTCAGTTTCAGAGTTTGAGTGATGGGGACGCGGACGCAGCAGCAAGAGGCGTCGGCGACGGAGGAGTCGGTGTCGATGAGCGGCAGCGTGGGGTCTCCGTCGGCGGCGACCCCGGCGAGCGACAACACATTCCTCCGACTCAATCATCTCGACATTCACGCCGACGACGCCGCTTCCCAAGCCGCCGTAGGGTACGCTCTCTGTCTCTCTGTCCTTTGAATTGGATGTTTAGGGCACACCAAACGGAACGGCGGTTTCAGTTTATCGAATTGATTGGGTGCAGCAGCAAGAAGAAGAAGAGAGGTCAACGCGCCGTCGCAGGAGATAAGAGCGGACGAGGCCTTCGCCAATTCAGCATGAAAGGTTTCTTTCGTTCACCATGGATTCCTCACTTTACAGTTACATAATGTGTTCACGCCTGATCTTCTTCTTTTTGTGTCTAGTGTGCGAGAAGGTTGAGAGCAAGGGCAGGACCACTTACAACGAGGTAACCCTCTTTTACCAACTTCTGATCTTCTTTTTCTTACTAGTTTTTTGGTTTTTGATTTTTCCTTCTAATGTTGTCTTTTTTTGTTTTTGGTTGCTAAAACTTGAACTGATATCTAAAGGCTCTAATAGCTTGTCTAGAATGCGTTGTTTTAACGCAGTGCTTATGTGTTCACTATAAATGAATGTTTCGTTAAGCTCATAGTTTTCACCACCTTTCCAGGTAGCTGATGAACTAGTTGCTGAGTTTGCTGAACCCGGAACTAGTGTCGTCACCCCGGATCAGGTTTGCCATTTACAAATGAACACCACAACATTCATAAATGCAGACCTAGAACTTGAATAGATTTGCAACTTGTGTTCTGGACAGCAACAATATGATGAGAAAAATATCCGGCGAAGGGTATATGATGCCCTCAATGTTCTTATGGCGATGGATATCATATCCAAGGATAAAAAGGAAATTCAATGGAAGGGTCTGCCTCGTACTAGCCTCAGCGATATTGAAGAACTAAAGGTCTTTTTTTTTTTTTTTTGGCTGTTTCTCTTTCTTTTTTTTCCTTAATGGATCATGGCCGTGATAGATGTACCATGACGTAGGATATGAATGTATTTGACCTTTTCGTTAAATAGCTAAGGTTATCGCTTATTCAATAAAAAATATACACGTGAGCCTTTCTTTCTCAATAAGCCATTAAACTAGGAATTGAATTTGAATCAATACTTACTTTTCTACCTAAGACGCCTCTGGATATGCTTCTCTGTACTGTGTTTTTTTGGTTTTCAGTGCCTAAGGCACAGTAGTAAGTTTGACAGTATGAAAAGTCATTGTGTTCTTAGCATCTTTATTTTTTATGAAATCCTTGTGCATATTTGCTAGTTTGGATCATGATGTCGATGATCTTTTTTGATGCATTGCAGACAGAGCGGCATGCTGTGCGAAATCGAATAGAAAAGAAGGGTGCGTATTTGCAGGAATTAGAGGAACAAGTAAGAACACCCTTTTTATGTTGCTTGAAGTCTGGTTTATTTGATTGGGTGCTGACATATAATTTTTCTGTGTTGCAATGAAGTACGTGGGTCTCCAGAACTTGATACAACGTAATGAGGAATTGTACAGTTCTGGGAATGCCCCGAGTGGGGGTGTTGCTTTGCCCTTCATTCTTGTGCAGGTATATAACAATCCCTGCTTTCTGTGACTCGTAAACACACAGTATGTTGTTTACTTCTAATCTTTTGTTCACAGACTCGTCCCCATGCAACTGTGGAGGTTGAAATATCGGAGGACATGCAATTGGTGCATTTTGACTTCAACAGGTGATATATGTTTGTTATGCTCTGTGTTCGGGAACAAACTTGAAAAGCGTTACTAACGGCAAAGTTGTTTGTTTGTGTAGCACCCCGTTTGAGCTGCACGATGATAACTACGTGTTGAAGGCGATGAAATTGTGCGATAGAGAGAGAGTGGAAGGTTGTTCGACGGTGCCGAGCACAGCCACAGCCACAGCCACAGCGACGGCGTATCATCCGACTCAGGTCTTACCTCGCTCCATGACAAGCACGCCTGTGAGGAATCCGGCCTCGTCCCCAGTCCCGGGCATTTTGAAGGCACGTGTCAAGAACGAGTGAACCTTCACTCATGCTCTACGTTAGGCTTTTTGTACATTGTGTAGATTAATTTGGGTTATTTAGCACCCCCATGTGTCTTTTCCTTAAATCGCTCCCATCGTCTCATCTCATGCTCTCTATTGTTTGGCCATCTTTATTTTAGCAAAGAATGTACTAGTTTAGTTGTAGTCAGTCTCTTGAGAGTTGTGTTACTATAATAGAAGAGAATCACAGAATTTATTTAATAACTCATCGTGATGTACCCTTTTCCATTCTTCACCTATTTTCTATGATGCAAATCGCAGTTAATTTGTAGCGTTACCATGAAAATATAACAAGAGTCTTTACACGTATGGTTACTTTTTTAGCTTTTTATAACCGTGTTTTGTAAAGGTCACTTGAATCAATTTACTAGAAATCTTGATAGTGATCTAATGACTGCAAGTGTTTGGTATGAAATAAATTCATTTTTGGCCGACAATGTTGGTCAATCGGAATCAAGAGCAACGACCAATAAACTGTTTTCTTTGCGTCTAGGAGAGGGGGTCTTTGTTCATCCATCACTTGTAAAGGACAATGAACATGTGAGTGAGGGAGTGAGTGTATTAAGAGATTTTCTCAACTCAACCAGTATATTCGCAAACGAGTGGTGACGTCAAGAATAGGGAGTCGGAAGTGATAAGAATCATTTTTGCGACAAATGGAGTCGCTGTCCTTCTTGTCCACCACCAATTCGCCCTTCACTCAACTCCTTCCGCTCCAACTCGCTTCTTCTTCTCCGAAACGGAGGAGACTCGGAATAGTAGCAGCGGTGAGAGCCGACCCCTGGAGCCTGAGCGACGGCGACCCGACCCGTCCGAAGCCGCGGTCGATGAATCCGAAGAACCCTCTGTCGGACGACAACGCGCGGCGCATCATCAAGGGGAAGGCGGAGTACCTGTCTCGGCTGCGGCGGAACCAGGGCCCCGGGGCGCAGACTCCGCTGTGGATCAAGCGCAGCCCCGAGCAGATGGTGCAGCACCTCAACGACCACCGCCACGGCCACCTCTACGGCCGCCACGTGGTGGCCGCCATCGCCCTGGTCCGCTCCCTCTCCCGCCTCCGCCACTACGACATGCGCTCCGTCATGGTCTCCTTCGCCGGCAAGCTCTCCTTCCGCGAGATGTGCGTGGTCCTCAAGGAGCAGAAGGGGTGGAGGCAGGTCCAGGAATTCTTCGCCTGGATGAAGCTCCAGGTACGTCTTTGCTTCTCACTCAATCCTCCGTTGCTTTCTTTGCCTGACACCATCACCATCGTCGTCCGCAGCTGAGCTACCGGCCCAGCGTGGTGGCGTACACCATCGTCCTGCGCGCGTACGGGCAGGCCGGGAAGATCGCGCTGGCGGAGCAGACCTTCCTGGAGATGCTGGAGGCCGGGTGCGAGCCCGACCAGGTGGCCTGTGGGACCATGCTGTGCAGCTACGCGCGGTGGGGCCGCCACGCCCCCATGCTCTCCTTCCACTCCGCGGTGCGGCAGCGAGGCCTCCTCCCCTCCCTCCCCGTCTACAACTTCATGCTCTCCTCCCTCCACAAGAAGGCCCTCCACCGCCACGTCATCCACCTCTGGGCCCACCTCCCCGGGACGCTCGTCCCCAACGCCTTCACCTACGCCGTCGTCATCGCCTCCCTCTTCCGGCAAGCCGACTGCGCCGCCGCCCTGCGCGCCTTCGACCACATGCGCGGCCTCGGCATCGTCCCCGAGGAAGTCACCTACTGCCACGTCATCACCCTGGCCACGCAGAGCGCCAGGTGGAGCGACGCCCTCGCGGCGTACCGCGACATGAGGGACCACCGCATCGCCCCCAGCGCCCACACCTGCGCTTCCCTTCTCACCTTGTTCTACAAGACGCGCGACTACTCCGCGGCGCTCTCCCTCTTCTCCGAGATGGAGCGCAGGAAGATGGCCGCCGACCAAGTCATCTACGGCTTGCTCATCAGAATCTACGGCAAACTCGGCCTCTACGACGATGCCCGTAAGGCCTTCGACGAGACCCGCCAGCTGGGCATCCTCACCCACGAGAAGACCTACTTGGCCATGGCCCAGGTCCATCTCAACTCCGGGGATTCTCAAAAGGCCTTGCAAGTGTTACAACTCATGAACTCCGCTCAAATCCCCTTCTCCAGATTCGGATATATTGTGCTGCTCCAATGTCACGTCACCGCCAAAGACTTGACTTCCGCGGAATCGACGTTCCAGGCTCTTCAGTCCCACACCGGACTCGCCGACGCCCGTTCCTGCAACGATATGCTACATCTGTATCTGGGACTGGGCTTGGTCGACCAGGCCAGAGATTTTGTAGCTCGGATAAGGAAAGACGGTGTCGTGTTTGACGAGGAGCTTTGCAAGACGGTGATAAGAGTGTATTTCAAGGAGGGAATGGTGAACGATGCGAAGCAGTTGGTAGAAGAGATGAGTACAACCGAATCGCTCGCAAACAATACATTCATCCAAATGATATCTAGCCAGTCCAAGGGAGACCGCAGATATGTGGTCGGAGAACAACCTGATACGGTGGCTCTCGGCTTCTTGATCAATATGCATTTGGCAGAAGGGAACGTGAATGAGACGGAGAAAGTTCTCAGAGAGTTGCTCAACACTTCCGATGGTGCCTCAGTCGCTTCTCAGCTGGTCAATAACTTCATTAGAGAAGGTCAGTCAGTGCTCACATCATCAATTTACCGACTGAAATATGCAAAAGCTGGTTTTTTTTGGGGGTAGTTAAATAGCCATTTGCAGGCGATGCACTGAAAGCGGAGACTGTGATGAATCAATTGCGGAAGCTGGGGTGTAGATCGGACGATGCCACGGTTGCTTATTTGATCAATATGTATGGGAAGCAACAGAAGGTGAAAGAAGCCGAACAGGTGTTTCTGGGATTTGGTGACTCAGCTGCTGCTAAGATGTCGCTGTGTAAATCTATGCTCGATGTTTACGTCAAATGTGGGAAGCCGAACGAGGCATACTCACTTTACCAGAAAGTTAGCGCAGAGGCAGGGCAGTCTCTGGATGCCGTTGCTATCAGCATCGTTGTCAATGCTTTGTCTAACACCGGTTTGTAATGACTCCCTTTTTTTTTGTTTCGTACTGAGATATGTATGTACATATGTGTTGCTGCTACTAATACAAGAATGCGCTTTTGCAGGCAAACATCGAGAAGCAGAGACTATGATCCGCAAAACTCTCGAGGACCACGCCGAACTTGACAATGTTGCCTACAATACCTTCATCAAAGCCATGTTGCATGCGGGTAGGTTGACTTTGACTTTTTGGCTTAACTACACTGTAATATATAACTCTGTTGGTTTTCTACTCTAATTCAGGCAGATTGCATTTCGCTACTTCAATCTATGACCACATGCTCTCACTGGATGTCACTCCATCGATTCAAACATATAACACCATGATCAGGTACACAACGGTTTTTTTTTTTTTTTTTGGTTACGCAAAAGAATAAATGAAAAAGGAGGTGGAGAAATGAACACTGATTGATGTTACTGACGACGCAGTGTGTACGGAAGAGGTCGAAAGTTGGACAAAGCTACAGAGGTGTTCAATAGTGCCTGCGAAGCGGGTTTGCCTGTGGATGAGAAGGCATATATGAATCTAATAAGCCATTATGGAAAAGCCGGTAAAAGGCGTGAAGCATCTTTGCTCTTCTCCGAGATGCTGGAGAAAGGGATAAAACCCGGAATGGTACTACACGCAACAAACAGATGATTATAATTGTTTTAGTGCAACCACGCGTCACTAACTCACTGTTCTTTCTAAATTCTGCGAAACATAGGTGAGCTACAATATTATGATGAATGTATTTGGTATCGGAGGATTTCACGAAGAGGCAGAGAAGCTCGTGAAAGGCATGGAAAGAGACGGGCACGTTCCAGACTCCTCGACATACCTTTCCCTGGTTCGAGCTTACACGGAGTCGCTCAAGTACTCGGAAGCCGAGGCGACCATCGACTCTATGTGCAAAAAAGGAGTAACGGCCTCGTCCGCTCATTACAACGTACTGATATCGGCTTTAGCGAAAGCGGGTCTGATGGAAGAGGCGGAGCGGGTTTATGGGAGAGTGGGGCTAGAAGATGGTGAGTTGAAATGCTGTCGGAGTATGGTGAGAGGGTATTTGGATTACGGGCACGTCCAACGAGGAATCGAGTTCATTGAAGGACTAAGTGCTAAGGCAGACAGGTTTATCATGAGCTCAGCCGTCCATTTTTACAACGCGGCGGGGAAGGAACACAAAGCTGCTGTCGTTCTGGAGTCGATGAAGCAGCTTCAAATGTCGTTTTTGGATAATCTCAAAGTTGGGTCAAAGCTGTCACGATGAGATGAAGAGCCGTTGCTCATGTATAGACTACTATATACGTGTACACCAATATTCAGAATGAAAAAAAGAAAACGACATCAGTGAAATATGTTTTCTCAAGTAAGGATGTTGTTAGAATTTAGAACTATAGGGTCAAAGTGAAATTGAGAATTGTGTATCATGAGACGTCTCATTCTCATGTAAATATAAATTGAAAAGATGATATCAGAACGTCAAAAGCACCCCAAGATATGTGAAGCCGCTTAAAACAGAAAACAATAACATTGAGCGCAGTGTCAGCAAAGGTAACCAAATCTTCAATGAAATTGGTGACTACTTGATTGAAGCCTAGTGAAATTTAAGAAAGATGGTCAATTCCAAGTTATTTTATTTTCTTCTACCTTTCCTTATCATTATTATGATTTAAGTGGAGATAGTCTGTCGTCGTTGAGATCGGCCGATAACCCGCCGCATTTGTATAGTCACAGAGACACATGTAACGACGCCCACCACGTTTATTAATAAAAGTAAGAATGTGCAGAGTAATATAACCAATATGTTTTGGTTGCACATATAAATCATAGAACGGTAACAATGAAACATACAAAGAATTCAAAAGTGAGAAAAGAAGTAAAAAAGAAAAAAAAGAATGAATGAGTGACTAGGATGAAGGAGAAGAAGAAGGAGGCGAGGCAAGCTTGGCTCTGAGATCTTTTCTGAGAATCTTCCCCGACGCAGACTTGGGAATTGATTCCACCATGTAAACCCTGTGCAACCTCTTGTAGAAAACCACCTGTTTCATTTTCCAACTGTTGATTAGTATCAATACTATTTATGCTCTGCGTTGCGTTGATTGATTGATCACCTGTTTTGATATGAACTCTTTGACATCGTCTTCTGTGAGATCTGCACCTTCACCTTCGGCCCGCACCACGAAGGCCACAGGCACTTCCCCCGCAGCTTCGTCTTTTTGGCTGCCAATCCATCATCATCATCATGATCAAGATCATGAGAGTTTGTGATTTTAATAAATTTATTTTATACAAAAAAAGAAAAGAGAAAGCACTGACGGGACAGCGGCGGCGTCGGCGATGAGAGGGTGGGTGAGGAGGAGGGCCTCGAGCTCGGCGGGGGGAACCTGGAAGCCTTTGAACTTGATGAGCTCTTTGAGACGGTCCACAATGAAGAGCTCGTCGTCGCTGTCGACGTAGCCGATGTCCCCCGTGTGGAGGAACCCCTGGGCGTCGATGGTGGCGGCCGTGGCTTCCGGGTCGTTCAGGTAGCCCTTCATGATCTGGTGGCCGCGAACGCAGATCTCCCCCGGCTCATTGTACCCCATTGACCGCCCCGTCTCCGGGTCCACGACCTTGAGCTCCGCATTGCGCACCACCGTCCCACATGACCCCGGTTTGGTGGGAGAAGGGTTCTTTGCGAAAGACAGGCACATGGTGACCACGGGCCCCGCCTCGGTCATCCCGTAGCCCTGTCAGGTGATCATAGTCAGTGGTGGTCTTCTCGTAAATCCCGGTTAGGTTGGTTTGAGACGTGTGACTGACCTGTCCGAGGATGGCGTTGGGGAGGCGGGCGCGGAGGGAGTGCTGGAGGTCCTTGCCGAGAGGGGCGGCCCCGCAGAGGACGAGGCGGATGGAGGAGAGGTCGTAGTCTGCGACGGTGGGGTTGTTGGCGAGGGCGAGGACGAGAGGGGGCACCACGGCGGCCACGGACACGCGGTGGCGCTGGATGTGGGCGAGGAGGGCCCCCATGTCGAACTTGGGCATGAGCAGCACCGCGGAGCCGGCCCTGAGGGCGCACAGCAGCACCGAGTTGAGGGAGAATATGTGGAACAGCGGCAGCACGCAGAGCACCACGTCGTCCGCTCGCAGGTGCAGGTTCGGGTTGTCTCCGTCCACCTGCTGGGCCACGCTCGTTATCAGGCTGCGGTGCGTCAGCACCACCCCCTTGGGCAGCCCCGTGGTCCCCGACGAGAACGGCAGCGCCACCGCCTCCCCCGCCTCCGTCTCCACCTCCTCCCCCGCCTCCAGCTCCCGCCCCTCCTCCGACAGCACCGAGAACGGAAGCCACTCCGAGCCCGCAGGCGGCTCGTCCACCGTCACGATCTTGAACGGCGACAAAGCAGTCGGGAGGAGCTTCGGGACGTGCTGGGAGAGTGTGAGGACGAGCTTGGTGTGGGAGGCCGCCATCTGCTTGGCGATCTCGGGGGCGGTGTAGAAGGGGTTGGCGGTGGTGACGACGGCTCCGATGAAGGAGGCGGCCATGAAGGCGAACACGAACTCGGGGCAGTTGGGGAGCAGGATCATGATGACGTCGCCCTTCCCTATCCCTAGTGACCGCAGGCCCGACGCGGCCCTGCGGCACGCCGAGTGTGTCTGCGCAAACGTGTAGGTGTCCCCCGTGGCCGGGCAGATGAGGCACGGCCGGTCTGCAAACTCGGACACGCGCTCGAAGCAGTACGAGTGGAGCGACATGTCGTTGGATATCTCTATGTCCCCCAGCCGTGATTTGAACACCACGCCCTCCTCAGTCTCAGTACGAGCACTTGTTGTTCTAGTACTGGGAGGGATGGTCTCCTTCTCCTCCTCCGGTATGATGACATCGGCCGTGGTCTGGCTCTGCTCAACGGTCATCATGTTTGTGGCTCTGAGTTAGTTATGATGAAAGAGAGAGAGAGTTGAAAGTTGACATAAATAGGAGAGAAGAAGGGCAGAGAGGGGGAGTGAGTAGGTGGAAACAACGGTGTGTGTGCCAAATGCCAAAATGGATTATATAAATATGTTAGAGCTATGACGACGACGACGACATGGTTTGAGAAGGTTTGGTTTGGTTTAAATGTGAATATGAATAAGCGATGACGTGTCAGTAGTAGTTGGCATATGCTTCACCTCCCTTTCAACGATCCACACACATGCCTCTCTGCCCATTCCATATCCACGTACGCTTCTTCATCACCACACTCTCTCTTCTTTACTTTCACGTCCATTACTTACTCAGCACATCTTTCTTACTTTCACCAAATAACACGCCTTCTTTCTTCCATTAAATTATCACAATAAATTTGCTACCCTACTATCATTTTATTAAGCCTCTATTGCCATATGGTGTGTGCACATTTATCAGACTTCAATACGTGTGAATGTATATCAAATAAACTATGTGGCCAACAAGATAGAGCAAATTAAGCTACTTTCAGCCATTTTTTTTACCATACAAATTTTCACAATCGCCACCTTGTAATTGCGTCAGCACATTTAGAATTTTACTAGCTTACTTTAAATTTTTTTTATTTATTTATTAATAATGCAAGCTAACTTGTACTTGTGAAAAGTCCCATCGACGCCCCATTTATTTACCATTGCTCTGTAGTCCTTTGTTTATCATTAAGATTTTGTCTCTGACGCCCCATTTATTTTTAGGATTTCTCGGGATGTCAACATTTGCTCTATCAGTCATAATAAAGATAAATTTTTGTGGTTATTTTTCAGGGAGAAATGTGCTCCAAATCATAAATTCATAATACATTTGATCACAAATATATAATGTAAATGAAATATAAATAGCGAAATCCATTACAAATCAAGTATTAAATAATTTCACATTAATCTTACATGGATATATATATATATATATATATATATATCTTTTTTATGTTTTAAAATATTGAGAATCATTTTTTTGGGCTCAATTATTGAGAATCTTACTTTTGTTTTTGGCTTTATTGAGAATCTTATTTGTTGATGATAATAATATTATTATTGCAAATATTTATCACTATTGAAGTATTTTAGTCTTTTAGCTCTTTATTATTATGTCTATTCACAATGTAACCTACATTATATTTATATTATTAACAACATCATGAATAATGCCTCTCGCCCAAATGAAGTTTTTTTTTTCCCAGTTCTTTCAACATTTATTCCGAAAAATTTGTGCGTTATATGTCATATACATTTATTGTTCATTTAATTATTTATAGTATTTTAAAATTATACAACAACCTGAAGATATCAAGAATCTTACAATTTTTCAAACTTGCATTAGCTATGAGAGACATATTTAAGAAATATTGAGCATAAAATTACGTACACGATTATCGAAGGGGTGATTAATGTCATTTTTCTATCAAATTTGCAATATCTGGTGCTATTCATCGAATGATATTTGTTGCTCGTATTTTGAGATCGGTAGGTTTCTATGTCTCTTTCACATTTTCCTCTTAAAAATGCTCAACTTTTACGTAAAATTTACACTAAAAAAGGGCATGAATTTGGAAACAAAAAGAGAAAGGGGTATAGATATCTACCGCTCAAAAAAATGAGGTAATCTAGTCCATTTCCCGAATCCTTTTACAAGTTTGTAATTTTTGGCGTTGTTTATCATATTTGATTTTCATGTCGTTTGTAGTTTTTGGTGACGTTTATTGAACTTTTCGAAAAACCCAATTTTGGGTTGTCGCTTATCAAATTTATAATCAATGATGAATAAGGTAAAATGATTGGTACATTCGTAATATTGAAACCATAGACACCGATATTTAAAATCTCATTTAGAATGAAAGTGTAACAGTCTAAAAAAAAGTTTCATCCTAAGTACTTTAAATTTTTGTGACGTTTATCAATTTTGTAAAATTTGTGTGGTTTATCGAATTTGTAATTTTTGGTGTAGTAAAATTTATAATTTTTAGTGTCATTTTGCTACTGAGATTTAGACATAGATGCCCCAATTTTTTTTTTTTTTTTTTTTTTAACTGTATGTTTCTTTCAATTACTCATTTCAAGTTTGTTTCTTAGTCAATGCCGTGTTTTGATGCTAAATTATACATATATGTGAGGCATTTCTAAGAAAAAAGAATGATAGGGCATAAAAACTTATGATCATAAAAACTTATGTCATTTTTCTATCAAATTTGCAATATCTGGTGGTTATTCATCGAAGCCTTTTACAAGTTTGTAATTTTTGGCGTCGTTTATCATATATGTTTTTCGTGTCGTTTGTTGTTTTTGGTGACGTTTATTGAACTTTTCGTAAAACCAAAATCTGGGGTGTCGTTTATCAAATCTATATATTCAGGGAGACTTGAGAACACGCAGTTCAATATATGAAGGGCCGTAGATAAACCACACCCCTTAAACCCTAAAACTCGAGACTCGAACGGTTTGTTCTGAGTGCGAAACCCTTACGGAGCTCTGGTCTGCAATGGCGTCGCTAGCTCCGAAGAAGAACTACCGGTGCGTGCCGTCTCTACAGCAGTTCTACGGCGGCGGGGCTCTGGCGGTCTCGTCGGACGGCTCGTTCATCGCGTGCGCGTGCGGCGAGTCCATCAAGATCGTCGAGTCCTCAAACGCCTCGATTCGGTCTTCCATCGACGCCGAGTCCGACAACGTTACAGCTCTGACTCTCAGTCCTGACGACAAGCTTCTCTTCTCCGCCGGCCACAGTCGCCAGATTCGGGTCTGGAACCTCTCCACCCTCAAATGTGTCCGCTCTTGGAAGGTATGTATTGGATCGCCTGAATTTGAAATCGAAATTGAAAATGAAATTGAAGGAATAGAGTGTGTATGGATTGGGTTCAGGGACACGAGGGTCCTGTGATGGGGATGGCTTGCCACCCCTCCGGTGGATTGCTTGCCACCGCCGGAGCCGACCGGAAAGTGCTTGTTTGGGACGTTGACGGTGGATTTTGCACTCACTCCTTCAAAGGTCATTCCAATGTTGTTTCCACTGTTCTCTTTCACCCCGATTTCACCAAACCACTCGTAAGTCCGACCCCTTTCCAGAACTTGTGCCATTCCTAAGCCATTTCATCTTGATTAACTGCTCATTTTGGTGGGAATGGGTCAGCTTTTCTCGGCCGGCGATGATGCAACTATACATGTCTGGGATATTCTTACAAAGAAATGCGTCGCGACCCTGAATGGACACAACTCCGCTGTAACTTCGGTGGCTGTGTCTGAAGATTGTAAGACCTTGCTTAGTGCGGGCCGGGATAAGGTGTGTTAACTAATTGCCCGTCTGTGACTCCTATAGCTTGCTTTTGAAATTCTGTCTTGTTTAATTTGTTGGTTGCTTTCAGGTTGTCATGTTGTGGGATCTTCACGACTACAGCTGTAAGAAGACTGTTCTCACTTACGAAGCCCTTGAAGCTGTGTGTGTTATTCGCTCTGGTTCGCCTTTTGCATCAATTTCGGGTTTGAATGATCAAAAGAGTGGAACACATTTTATAACCGTTGGGGAGCGCGGTATTGTGCGGGTATGGAATTCTGAAAGGTAAGCCTTTTAGTATTTTCCTAGAAAGTTTTGTTTTATTCTGTTATATGGTTATAGTTATGAAGTGGTACCTCTAGTTAAGCTTTTGATTTTTCTGATCCTTATTGCTCACAGTTAATGTCTAATTAATTGTTGGTTCTGTTTATATCTTGACAGAGCAGCGTGTGTGTTCGAGCAGAAGAACTCAGATATTATTATTAATGCAGCCGCGGATGATGCCAAAAGGGGCTTTTCTGCTGCATTTATGCTTCCCACAGATCAAGGATTGCTTTGTGTAACTGTGGACCAGCAATTTCTCGTGTATTCCCCAGTGGAACAACTTGAGGGAACATCGGAGCTAGTGCTGAGAAGAAGACTTGTAGGGTACAATGAAGAAATCGTAGACATGAAATTTCTAGGAAACGAAGAACGATTTCTTGCTGTTGCCACAAATACAGAACAGGTGAATTTCCTATGAGTTTTATTGTTCTTGTTTTAACTTATAAGCCATGGGTTCTATAATATTCGCCTACCTCCGTTGGTACTACATAATTGCACGCGTGCTGAGTATCTTTAAGATTAGACACGATTGTATGTCTACCAATTAATGAAGCATTCCTATATTAGTTGGAAGATTCATTTCTGATTTCATTGGTGTAGGTACGCATATATGACATGGAGTCCATGTCATGCCAGTATGTGTTGACAGGCCACACTGAAACCGTTCTATGTCTCGATACTTCTATCTCTAGCTCAGGAAAGACACTTATTGTATCAGGAAGCAAAGACAAAGACGTAAGTTTTACATTCCTTTGTTTGCTTGTAAGGTTGTTTTATTCTTCCTCGCATTTGGGTTATTTTATATCAATTTATAGAATGAATTCCGGCTTTATAACAATTTGGTCTGCTATTTGTCTTATTCGATTTCTTTATTTGAAAGCTATATTCTTACATGTGCAGGTTCGGCTATGGGATTCGGAAAGTGGACTTTGCCTTGGGGTCGGTAAAGGTCATATGGGTGCCGTTGGAGCCGTTGCTCTATCGAAGAAAGGGAAACCCTTCTTCGTGAGTGGTAGTAGGTGAGCAGGCATACACATAGAGAAGGAATATAAGCAATAGACTAGATTTGTATTCATAAATGGTGTCTACAGATCGTTACTTGACCAATCTGGCCTTTTGAGAGGGCCAGTGCTCTCTTAAGGGAAAATCCCAAAATTTACTAATTGAGTGAATGCCCTCCCTAATCCTTTATTCTTTCCTTTTATAATCTTGGACTAAAGAAAGTAACCCCAAGCTAACCTAACAAATAAAAGCCTAAAATAATGAATAAAAAGGCTAAGGATAATAAAAGGCTTTTTATCCTAGACAGGGTCTTATCAGCGCATTCTTTCTACTTTATTCTTTTCCCCTATGTTCTGAGTAAAATACTATGATATACGTCATATAATATATCAATGGTCATTTGAGTTTCTATTTATCCAATATGTTTCTCTTTCATGACCTTCGTGGTTAATTCGCTCAGTGATCGGACACTCAAAGTGTGGAGCTTGGATGGTATCTCTGATGATGCTGAGACACCTGTTAATTTGGATGCTAAAGCTGTTGTGGCTGCACACGATAAAGATATCAATTCTTTAGCTATTGCCCCCAATGATAGCTTGGTTTGCAGTGGTTCTCAGGTTAGTGAAAATGTGGTATTTTATATATTTATGAAAATTAATCTTCAATCAAATTTTTGATGTTATCCGAAGAAAGAAATGACCTTCGATGCTGCAATTACCATGTGCTACTTGATGTAATCGAAGTGTTTTTATTTTGTTTTTGTTTATCAGGATCGTACTGCTTGTGTGTGGACTCTTCCCGGACTAGTTCCTAAAGTTTCACTTAAAGGGCATAAAAGGGGAGTTTGGTCTGTTGAATTTTCTCCGGTTGATCAATGTGTCATAACTTCATCGGGCGATAAGACGGTAAAGATATGGGCAATATCCGACGGTTCATGCTTGAAAACGTTTGAGGGACATACGTCTAGCGTGTTACGAGCATCATTTCTTACCCGCGGAACTCAATTCGTTTCATGTGGTAATAATGTTTGACGGTTATAAGACTTTGTCTCTTCTAACTTCCCAAGTATGATAGTATGTGTGAAAAGCATGTTAATGTTTTAGGTGCCGATGGTCTGGTAAAGCTATGGATGGTCAACACGAATGAATGTATTGCCACATATGATCATCACGAAGACAAGGTGCTCACATACATGTGCTTTTAGAATTTATAAGGAAAATCTTAGTAAGCTAGTATTGATCCATGTAGTCAATCAGCTGTACAATTGATGTCCCATTAATGTTTTTGGCTAGGATATGCCATCTTGTATTTGTTGCGCATCTAATAACAATTTGATGTTTGAGAAATAAAGAACCATATAGTGCGATGTTGCATAAATTTCGTCACAGTCTTACATGGCTGATTGGTTTTGTAAGGATTTCATTCATATACAACTTGTTCTATTCTCTCATGGTAAATAAATAGTGAGTTCTTCCTGCAGATCTGGGCGTTGGCTGTGGGAAAGAAGACAGAAATGCTTGCAACAGGTGGAGGTGACGCTGTTGTCAATCTTTGGCACGATTCCACTGCGTCTGATAAAGAAGATGCTTTCCGTAAGGAGGTAAATTCGGGTTTCTCGAATGCAACTAAATTTAGATTGTAAAATCAATCACACGAGGACAAGTTAGTGAGTACTAAGATTACTATTCTTTTAACCTTGGGATTTACTGTTGGCGTAGGAGGAAGGGGTTCTGAAAGGTCAAGAACTTGAAAATGCTCTATTTGATGCTGACTATACGAAAGCAATTCAACTTGCTTTCGAGCTTCGCAGGCCACACAAGCTTTTTGAGTTATTTGCATCACTCTGCAGGTCTGCTTGCAAAATTTTGTACCTTACATTTCGATAATCAATGAAACCTGGGATATTGTCTTAACTGAGCACTTTGCAGGAAGAGAGACGCTGAAAGTCATATAGAGAAAGCCCTGAAGGCCCTCAATAAGGAGGAGTTTCGTGTACTTTTGGAGTATCTTCGAGAATGGAACACCAAGCCGAAACTCTGTCACATTGCTCAGTTTGTGCTTTTCAGAGTTTTCAATATCATTCCTCCTACAGAGATCATTGAGGTAACTATGCTAGTTGGATCTCTTGCTTGTCTGTGTGGGGTCAACTCAGGGAAATTTTTTTATTTATTTTTTTTTTTTTGAAATTTCACTGTTGTTAATGGCTAAATAATGGGAGTATAAGCCATTTTAGTTTTAAGAAATGGAAAGTAAAAAAAAAACCCTGAAATATGGTCAGCTGATTTCTGTTGTAAATATGATTTGCGAACTTGAAGACAACACTAATATATTGTTAACGCCCACAACCAAGTTATTTAAAATTTTGGTTTAATCAGGACATTTACTAGACAATGGCTGGACCCATTTGAAGTTACTTCCTCTGTTATTGAATAGACAAGAGACTGGTTGCGGATGTTATTCCTAGCCTTCCCGCTGTTTCTTTTGTTTTCTGCAGCCTTTAATCACAATCCGAGTCCTTCATAACGCTTGTCACAATATTGCAGATAAAAGGCATTGCAGAACTACTTGAAGGCCTTTTACCATATTCTCAGAGGCATTTTATCCGGGTAGACAGGTTTGTGAGAAGCACATTTTTGTTGGACTACACTCTGACGGGAATGTCAGTTGTCGAACCGGAGACAAGCGCCGAAGACGGGTCGAAATCAAAGAAACGAAAATCAGACAAGCAAAAGGAGGATCGAACGCACAAGAAAGTAGCTTACACCAGCGTTGCTGTTGCATCCTAACACTCCTCTGCCTGATGATGATTCAATTTTTTGATGAGCTCAATTTTTTTCATCCCGTAGATTACAGGATAGATTGTAGTATTGTACACTGAAAATTTTGTCACCTTGTGAGTTACACACTTGAACCTTGGAACATGTGATGTCACAGACTGATCAATGTTTTATATACGTGTTCGTTTGTTTTATTAATCGGCGTATGTTAGACATTATTATTTTTTTTTTATTTCTTACAGCTTTACGACAAAACAATCAACCTTTTTTTTTTTTTTTTTTTTTGCACGATGTATCAGTGTAAAAGTTAATAGAAAATAGATGAGCCAGGAATAAAACCTTGTTAAAAAAAACTATACAAGGCAGGCACTACTCTGATGAAGATTGTGGTATAGAACCCTAAGGTAGGAACTACTGCAAAACATACTATAGAGAGAAAAAGATCGACATTGAGAGCACAGTGAATGTTAAAAGTCCAACTCCGGTGAGAACAGAAGATCCTGCGTTTGGTGGTGGCAGGGAGGTTGGGGGAGTAATATTATTATTTAGTGGCGGAAGTGGTGGTGGAGTCACGGTTGGATTTTTTTGGGAGGGAAGAAGAACGCTGTCGATCCCGTGGCATCGGAAAACTGAGCCGGCCGTGCAGATATTGGGGCTGATGAGCTTGGCATTGTTGAGGAAGAAGTTCTTGTGACCGTTGTTGGAAATGTTGAGCATGTAATCGGGATCGGAGCTTGGAATGACGGAGCCACTCGGAATGTGCTGCAGATAATCGAACAGCATCGGGGACGGAATCGAGTGTCTCAGCACAAACTCGGTGACATGGCTTTGTGGCATCGCAGTCTTGGACAGCGTTCGGTCGTTGGGCATCAGGAATGTCAGATTACCGCGGAACCTGTGGTCGGAAGGGGATATCATGCGCACAAGCATTATGAACGTGAAGTAGTTTGCTTTTTGCATCTCGGAAATGGCAGTGGCAAGCTCTTGGTTCGGAGCGGCCGCAGAGGAAGCCGACAAAAGCAGTGGAGGGATCAGCAGGGTCAGCAAGGTGATCTTCGTCACGGCCATGAGACAGACAATCGTTTTACTAAAACCAGGAATAGCCAGTCTCATCTTATATATAACCCATGCATACAATACAAGTATGGTGGTTCAACTACTGAGCTTTCATACCATTTGTGTGGCGGCAATATTTACATGATGAACTAACTAGTCGAGTAAGAATAGATAGTGGAGCAGAGCGGAAACATTGGGAATATAAATGTATTATGATATGGGTAAATAAATACATATAAAAAGGAAAGAATAAGAGAATCTAAATCCAGTCCAAAAATTGTGGATTACAAAGGAAAGAAAAAAGGTGTCAGGGGAACTGGAAGGAGCCTCCGATCTGGTTGGTGCCGGCGGGAGGGTTGATGGCGACCCAGAGGAGGGAGATGGTGATGGCGATGAGGCCGGACCAGACGAAGACGATGGTGGGAGTGCGGCCGCGGCGGCCCATGAGTCCCTTGGCAAAGGGGTAGAGATGGGCCAGCACCCAGAAGCTGAAGAAGACCCCGCCCAGCAGGCGGCTCCACTGCGGGATGACGCTGTAGATGGTGCGGCTGAAGCCCACGGCTATGGCGATGAGGTTGATCATCATGATGGTGATGGGGGGGATCATCAGGGACGTCCACTTGACCAGGTAGAGGTCCGCAAACTCGTCGTCCACGTCGTCCCCCCCCGACTTGGACGTGAGGGTGAAGGAGATCTCCACCCCCGCCACCACCTTGAGCAGCCCCTGAAGCACCGCCGCGAGGTGCGCGCTGGTGCCCCCGATGAGCCAGAACTGCTCGTTGCGCCACCACTCCTCGAGCTCGATCCCGGACCACTTGATCTCCAGCACCGCCAGCAGGCACATGGTGACGGTGATGGTGAGCAGGTAGACGAGGAAGGTGACGTTGAGGGACTGCACGATGAACTGGCCCGAGAAGAGGGAGAGCGCCGGCAGGAAGCAGTAGACGATGAGGAAGATGGAGGTGAAGGGGTAGATGCCGACGTTGAGGTAGGCGATGCGCTGCAGCACCTTCATCCGGGGGCTGGCCAGCAGCGCGTTGTTCCTCGAGAAGAAGATCTCCACCGACCCCGTGGCCCAGCGCAGCACCTGGTGCAGCCGGTCCGTGAGGTTGATGGGCGCCGTCCCGCGGAAGGCGTCGCGCTTCGTCACGCAGTAGACCGACTTCCACCCGCGGTTGTGCATGCGGTAGCCCGTCACCACGTCCTCCGTCACCGACCCGTAGATCCACCCCACGCGGTTCCCCCACTCCGTCTTGTCCTCGTACCAGCACGAGATCACGCTGATGGCCTCCGCCACCGTCGACGCGTCCAGCAGCTCGCGCGGGATCGTCAGCGCCCCGGGGGGCCGCCCGTTCTTCACCGCCGGGTGGTCCGCCAGCGGCCGCCCCTGGAACTCCGCCACCGGGATCGAGTCGATCAGGAACGTCGAGTTCCCGAACCGCTTGGGCAGCAGCGACATGTTCATCTCCTCGTCGTCCGAGTCCCCCATGCGCAGGGCGCGGTGCTCCTCCGGGGACGTGGCCACCGACGAGTGCTTCTTGCGCCGCCCCCCGGGGAAGCAGAACCCGGTCGAGTGCTCCTTGGCGCGCGGGGGGTCGAACCCGTACAGCGCGATGCGGCGGAACAGGCAGCCCGTGCCCACGTACACGGGGCCCTGCAGCCCGTCCAGGGCCCTCATGTTGACGTCGAAGAACACCGTGTTGTGGTTCGCGTAGCGGTCCGAGGGGTCGATGCCCTCGAACCGCTGGGGGAACTGCACGTAGCAGAGGCGGTCCCCTCCGCGGTCCATCATGAAGCACATGCCTTCCCTCATCGCCTCCGAGTTGTAGATGTAGTGGTCGCAGTCCAAGTTCAGGATGAACGGCCCGTTCGACATGATGGCCGACGCCCGCACCAGCGCGTTCATCGCCCCCGCCTTCTTGTTGTGGTCGTACCCCGGCCGCTTCTCCCGCGACACGTACACCAGCAGCGGCAGCCTGATGTCGATGTCCGTCACCTCGATCAGGTTCGAGTCCTCCGCACTGCCGATCAGCGGATCGTCGCTCGGAGGCTTCAGCATCACCTATATCATATTATATTATATTATATATGTGTTCATCATTCAGTCCACAAATACAAGAAGACAAACAAACACTTGATTTACTATGCGTACCTGAATGATACCGGCATGGTCTCCTTTCGAGTGCTCCGAGGACGGGGTCATCCAAGTGCCCGGCCAGTGGGTTCCGTCAGCCATCCACGTGGCTTTCGGAATCTTGATGCTCTCAACCGGCTCGTCCGACCTGTTCTGCCTCTGCAGCTTCATAGCTTTGATCTCCTCGCGAGCGTGGTACGCATCGGAACGCCGGCGGATCGAATCGGGAAGCCCGTTGATCCGGACCTTGAACTCGTCGTACTCGCGCTTTATCCTCCTGCGGTCCTTTACAAAGTCGGGCTTCACCTTGTTCTTGTAAGGGTCTCTCTTCAAGCTGAAGTAGGATTCGGGGTTCCGGGGCTCGATATTGTGTTTGCGGCAGAAGGGAACCCACACGTTCGCAAAGCTGGCGGCTTCGGCCATGGCCTCGAAGGTGAGAAGAGCGCCTCCATCGTCAGAGACGTAGCAGGCGAGCTTTTCAACGGGGTAATCGGCGGCGAGAATGGAGAGGATGGTGTTTGCGGTGACGAGGGGAGGCTCTTTGTCGGGATCGGCGGTGGAGACGAAGATATCGATGCCGGGAAGGTCAGACTTGCCGGTGGGGTTGTTGGGATTGGGGGTTTCGAACTTGTCCTTGAGGACGTTGAGGTCGGTGGCGCGGTTGATAGGGCAGAGCTTGGGGAGCTGGTCGAGGAGCCAGGAGAAAGCAAACCAGATCTCGCAGACGACGGACATTCCCCAGAGCCACATGGCGTCCTCGTTCTTGTGCTTGACCCGCCAGGTGAGAAAGAGGGCGAGGACGACCATGCGGACGAGGATGAGGAGCCTGTAGGGGCTGAGGATGGCGGCGGGGATCTTGAGCTTGCGCGTGAGGGGCCTCCAGGGCTTGCTCATGAGCTCGGCGGGGTCGGAGGCGTCGTCGCTGCCCTCCTTGGGCCAGATGGCGTTGCCGTAGCCGTAGGTGCCCTTGGTCTCGAAGAGCCAGCGGTTGTGGTCGAAGTCGCCGGTGTGGCTGCGCATGAGGGCGGACTTGGTGGTGGACTTCATGAGGGAGAGGCGGCGCTCCATCTTGGTGGGGCCCGGGAGGGGGAGGGGGCGGGGGTTGTCGTCGCCGACGTCGAGGTCGGTGTTCTTGTAGGGCTCCTTGCAGCCGGGGCAGGTCCCGCCCCCGGACTTGACGGCGTCCACGTAGCAGTCGCGGCAGATCTTGAAGTCGCACTCGCAGGGGAGGATGTCGAGGCCGCGCTCGTCGCTCATGACCTTGGCGTCGCAGCCGCGGATGGCGCACGACGACCCCTTGGCCCCGGCCATCTGGGGGTGGCTCACCTCCGACTCCGTCACCTTGTCCATCAGGTGGGCCCGCGTCACGCTGTTGAAGCCCCCCGTGAACAGCGAGTTCGACACGTACTGCTCCTCCACCTTCTGCGAGATCGACGGGTCCATCGGCTGGTTGTCGGGGGTCGGCGGGATGTGCACCGTGTAGTTCATGAAGTCCGCGCTGCCCAGCTCGCTGTCCAGGTCGTCCCGCGAGTAGCTGATGTACCGCCCCGACGACGTCCGCCGCGCAAACGTCACCTGCGGCGGCAGCGGCGGCTTGTTCTGCCCGTCCTCCGACGCATTCGATCGGCTCGACTTGAATGACTTTGAAGCCATTCCTTCTTAGATCCTGAAATGCATCACTACTAATTACTACAAGCACATCAAGTCAAAGTATAATCCTCGTAGTATAATAGAATCACAAGAAAAGAAAAAAAAAACGGGAGATCAACGAATCTTCTGCTGACCCACAAAAGATCGCATCATCAGAAATAAAGCCAAAGCTTTCTGCTTTATACACTGACCCAACCCCGCCATAACCAGTTTGAAAATCTCTTTAACTTTACTCATTAGCAATCGCAATTACAAAATAAAGACTCCGATCCTGAAAAATACGCATCATTTTGAATTTTATAGAAGCGCTACAAGCCCATGTTTCAGTTTCAATTCCTTGCTAATGCTATTATTATTTCAAAACAAGCCTTTTGAAAAATAATAAAAGTTTTACCTTGCAAAAAGTTGAAAAGGCTAAATGACCAGAATGAAGAAGGATCAAGCAGGCAGAGGAATAAAGAGAAGAGCTTTACCTGGATATTTGTACAACTCTCGCTGAAAATGAGCCACTCTCAGATCTCTGATGTGTCAAAAAACGTGTTTCTTAAGAGAAACAGCTTCGTCCGTCGGAAGGTGAGTCTAAATGGGAATCGTTCAATTCAAAAGCCAATGGTTTGGCTTTGCTCATCGACTATGTATTTGGCCCAGAGAGAGAAAAATATAAAAGACTGCTTTGTTAGAGACTTAGTCGTGAGCAAGACTACAACAGCACTAATATACCATAATCAAAGGATTTTTTATTATTAAAAAAAAAAACTGGACTTTCTTCTCTTTCTTCCGAAAGCGTATTAGTAGAATAAAAAAAGAAGCGAGCTTTGGAGAGAAAAAAGAAAGAAAGGGAAAGTTCCGAGTTAGGGAGATGGGGTGAGAAGAAGAAGAGAGTTGTGATCTCTCGATCTAATACTGATGGGCTCTGAGCTGCACTGTTTTTGCTTCCGCTTTTCCAATGGGAAACCCAAATATTTAATAGTATTATATTTGAGGTTTTACAGATATAGGATTGGTTTTGGACAAGTTACCGAGTAAAACTCGGCGTTATTGCCACTGCCCTAAAAAGTGTTTTCAACTTTCCTTTTGAAATTTCACAAAAATAAAATTTCCTTTTGAGAAAATGAAGGGTAAAAAAGGGTTTTCCGTTTCAAAATAAATTCGAAAAGAGTAGTCCCTCTCTTATTAAGTTTTAGTTTAGTACACTGTATACACACATGAAATAAAAACCATGATCACAAAGCAATTTTCTTCTTTATTCACAATAATTAGTATTACTTATCTGGGAGATTGAATGGTTGGTTATACTTTATATAATATGTAAATTTAAATGCGTATATTGGGCATTGAAGGAGGAAATAGCGCGTTGACGTGTGTGCGTGGGAATGCAAGTTGTCACATGGTAAAGTCCAGTTGGGTATTTTAGAACATCAAAGTCGTACAACTAAAACTAAAACCGAGTTTAGTTAGATAAAAATGAGTAAACTAAACTCAAAAAGCCTGGCTCTTGTCTTTTTCTTTTGATCTCCGAACGTTGTGATTTTTGAATTCCCAAAAGCACCCTCTTATCTCAAGGGCCCACGCATCAGAAGAACAAGGACCTTTTTGGATCTTCCAAATTCAAATGCGGAAATAACGGACTGATTATGGAAACAGAGAGTGGGGTGCCTCTATTCCCTTCCCTTGTTCAAGACACGCATAGTGGAATATTGCTATTACTAACAAAATCAACAATATTTATGATGTGCATTGCAAATGACCAAATAAGACACGCACACAACTACTATACCATTTTATAATTGGTTAATAAATTCAAATGAGAGATATAGAGTAGTTGATCATATTGGATGAGTGTTTCCATGGGTCTAAGATTAGGTTAGGTTTGGTGTGTCATCACATCTTCCCTATGGTATTTTCAAAACTGGGTAAAAATATGACACTAGAATTCTAGATTGCTATTTCTTTTAACCGTGTTATTTAATGGATTGAGATGTCAATGATCACATAATTTATCTAAGCTTTTAATACTCCAATATACCCTTTTAAAAGTAACATGATTTATTGAATGTTACTTTTTTTATTTTTATTTATTTATTTATGATGAGAGAGAGAGAGAGAGATGTGAAAACTAGAGAGAATGTTGTGTGGGTAATGGGATGGCATGTGCCATGTGGGAACGTGGCAGGATGAGTAATTACATGCATCGCACGTCCCAGGTAATCTATTCTATTCAAATACAAACAATGTTAAAAAAGAAAAGAAAAATAAGACACAAAATCATGCAATCCGCAACGTGATGAGCGTGTGGGCCCCAAGAAAATATTCTCAGTGGCAGCTATTAGATTTAGAAATTCGCTTTAGACTGGGAGCGAAGCGGATGATTATATTAAAGAAAAAGATCAGATTCCCAGTTGAGGATCGCAGCTGCAAACTGAATATATAAAAGAAAAAAGATGAGATTTGTATTGTGGAGTCTGAGGCTTTATATTCACCACCATTAATGTGTTGAATTTGTATCAAAACAGTCATTCACTATTTGATTACTTGCAATAAAAATGCATTGCAATTCTCCAAGCCAAGTCACATTAGTCTCTTCTTATTCCTCATTCACGTTCTCTCTTCTTACCTTGCCAATGTTCTGTGACAAGGAAGTGGAGATCCACGTTCCCCAAAGAAGAAGAAGACGGAAAACACTTACTCCCCTCTCTCTCTCTCCTTCTTTCTCGTCCATCCAATGACACTTCCCAACTCTTTGTTGATTTGTTTTCCCATTCCAAGTTCATTTGTGCCTGCCCTCGATCGTTTCCAATTTAAAATCAAATGCCCAAGGAAAAGAAAAATACCGCAGATATAATGCCAAAAAAAAAAAACGTTATAAAATGTTTGTTGATAAAAATAGGGTGTGCGTCTAATTTGAATGTAGCT
Source organism: Urtica dioica subsp. dioica (assembly GCF_054948205.1). NCBI lineage: Eukaryota > Viridiplantae > Streptophyta > Magnoliopsida > Rosales > Urticaceae > Urtica > Urtica dioica. The sequence goes on from NC_142767.1 coordinate 23,191,012, forward strand.
GCTTGAGTTGATCTCTATTCGTAAGGGCATCTTGTTAGGATCGATTGAACCACCACGGCTCGACCTAGTGGGCCATCTGTGAGCTTAAGCGTAGGAGGCTCGATAGTTAAGAAGCTCGTGCAGAGATTTGTGGGAAGGATTTCAGATTTAACCAAGTCAAAACTAAGTTAGATGGTCTCTGTTCAAGATAGCTTGGTGTAACACTCTCCACCACCCCACGGTCTTAATACTTGGTCGAAGCCTTCAACCTTGTTAGATATTTCTTTTAGACCTTTGTAGCACTGTTTGACTCTGCTTATAAAAGGACATCATGTGCTCTCATTCTTACACACGATAAGCAAGCCTTCTAAAATTCATCTCCCTCTAGAAATTTTTGTATCTAAACAGAGGTTTTGGCCTAGTCTGGTTGTGTTCACAAATTTCTCTAATTTCTTTGATATTTATCAATATTTTGATTAACAATTTGTCTTGTTTTAATTCCCGCCAATACTATTTAGTTGATATACTACTGACACGAATCACCCTCACTAGTACATGGTAAATAATCAATAGGTAGACTGAGCAAATTTTGTCCATCATGGTAGAAAAAACTTGTGTAAGAATTTGCCGTTGGTCAACATACAAACTAAAGCCAAGCAAGCAGTAAATCTGTAGGCTTAATGTTTGTCTGGCTTCAAGTTCAAACAATAGGATGTGGCTATGAGCCACAAGTTAGCTTCTAGGTTCAAGTACCCAGACAGACAGAGAGAAAAGGGAAAAGGAGTCATTCTGTATGTATAATGTAGACGCACATATGAAGTGACAGCAGATCAGATGAGATCAGATCAACACACCAAGTTTGATAGATTAGATTTAGAAAGAAAGACATGAAAGAAAGTGTGTGGTAATAAGTAATAGCAGTATAAGCTCAAAAGGAGATGAGGTCATCTTTCTTGGAATCTTCCTTGTTCTTCTTCTTCCCGAAGATCATCTCGTCGAGATCGTCCATCATGTCGTCCCCTGCCGGCCGCGACCCGGACGGCTGCTTTCTGACCAGTGACTCCTCCTCGTTGGTGTGGCGCGGCGACTCTTCCGGCTCCACCGCCACCGGAATCATTGCCGGCTCCGGCTCCGCGGACACCACTGCTGGCTGGAGCTCCTCGTACTTGGCCACCACTTTCTGGATCTCGTCGTTCACGTTCAGCGCCTCAAACAGCAGAGCCTCGTTCTCCCCCGCCGTCTCGATGATCCTCACCACAGTCGCCTGAGCCTGCCGGCACTGCTGTATCAGCGTGCTCGCCAGCTCGTCCTGCCAACACTTGTCATTCACAAATGCTACACACCAACTATACAATCCACAAACGGTTCTCACCTGCATAACATCTTCGTGTGGCGACGAGGACAAGACCGTGGACAGAAGCTCGATGCTGTTTCTTGCAACCTCAAATGCCTCCTTTGTCTGCTCCGGTGAAAAGCTGAGCGCAGGCGCGTCACGCTGAAGCTGCTCCAGAAGATTGGCGTCGTCCAGCTCGGAAGCAGAAGCCGAAACCGAGCGCGCCGGAGTGAAAATAGGCGCCAGACTCTCGTTGTCACGGCCGGGAAACCGAATACCCCTCGACCTTAGACTCTGGTTAACAACCAACATCAGGAGGGCAGTTAGAAAAGAACAAATCTAATATGGTTTGGAATTGGATACCTTGTAAGTTTCTTCGAAAACAGGGAGGTAGCGCAGCTCGCTGGTAGACTCTCCCCAAGCTTCGATGAGGGTCAGAGCCTTGTTGCGGTTGTTGACGACGGTCTGGGGATCGTCGATGAGCTTGACCATCTCGTCGAGGACCCTCTCGGCGGCGACCTCGGAGAAGGCCTTTTCACAGTTCTTGACACAGGTCTCGAGGAGGACGAGGGCAAAGTACTGGACGCGGGGGTTCTTGAGCATGATGCGGCGCTTGATCCCGCGGATGAGGTCGACGCTGTTGATCTTGTCGGAGTTGATCATGTCGCAGAGGTCGAGGTTCAAGGCCCAGTCGGGTTCGTCGAGGGCCTCGGAGGTGGCGCTGTCCACGAGCTTGTCGGCCTCGGTGGGCCCGCCGCCTTGGAACAGCTCCTTCATCTTGAAACTCATCGAGCTGATCCCGGCAGATACCTTTCTCCCCACCTCCGTGCCTTCTATCTTCAGCCGTTCCCCCAAAGCATTCACTTTCTCCATTATATTATCACTCATCCTTCCTTCCCTTAATCTTCAACTTCAAAGTTCAAACAAAACAGTGATCCATTACATCCCATCTTAACTCATTCATTCCTAATCTAACCCTAGAATCCCAAACTCCTAATTAATCCCAACAATAGCCCGCAGCTCACCAGAACCGAAAAAAAAACCCTCGATTCCGACAGTTCTTTCGAATTACGATCGAATCGATCGAAAAACTAACAAATTGAATTACGGAGAGAATTGCGAGTGAGATTGATTTGAAGAAGAGAGACTGAAAGGAGTTGTGGAAGAGCGTACCTGTGAGAAAGCCGAACGCGCAAAGATGCAATATTCCGATTTGTATGCGATTGTATCCCCTTCTAATCTCGAGTCTTGACTACTCTATTTTTTTTCTTCTGGTATTTATGTTTTATAAAAACGTTAAAAACACATTTGATATCGAGGTTTTTTTTTTTTTTTTTTTTTTAAGCTAGCAATAAAAAAAATAGCTAGGGATTATTCGTTAAATACTATGATTGAAATTGATTTCAAACGTAATGTTACACTTATAAAAATTGTTAATTTAGACATATTATTATATCCTAAATGGTTTATTTAATTGTACTGAGAAAAATATGGATATAAAATATAGTTCTAAAACCGTGCACGAAACTATAAGACATATATATAGTATATACAAGTTGTAATTATTTATGCTCGGGATATGTAGTTGAATCTAATTTATATTTTTTAAGCCGCAAAAGGCCTGTAAAATTTAGATGGAAAATGACCTCAATTAGTACAATAATTTAGATGGAAAGATAAAAATGTCAAAGATATAATTACTTAGAGAGATTTCCCAATTTAGATTCGTTGTGTTGCATTTTGTAGCTTTTTTGTTTTTTTTTTCCAAGCGAGAGGTAATGTGCATTTTTCTGTCAAAGTTGTTCTAAACTACATGGTTTAGAAAAAGAAAAGATGTGTTATTAGTCTGGGCCCAAATAAAGCCCATGTAGAAAGAGAGAGGGAGAGAAAGAGTGAAGTTGCGGGTGAGTCGTCCTTTTCGTGTCCAACTCCGATCTCCGTCGTCTGCAATGGAGTTGGGATGGTTGGGGGCGATAATAGTAGGCGCGTTGGGCTACTTTGTCGGGGCTTCTTATCACCACCCCATTCGAACCCGTCTGTTTCCCAAAGCCGAGCACACCCCAAAGAAGAAGAAGAAGGAGAAGGAGAAAGAGAAAGAGCCGCTGGAGATCGAGAAGCTTTGCGAGGCTGTTGAGGACTTGAAGATGATATTGGTTGTCAGGAACGATCTCAAGATGGGCAAAGGCAAGATTGCTGCCCAGTGCAGGTTGCTTCTTCTCTATTCTTTTATTTTACTGATTCATATAAACACTGATTCATATAAACACTGCTAGTCATGCCACTCTGGGGCTCTACAAGAAGCTCCTTCGCCGTGCTCCTAAAACCCTCCACAGGTACGGATGTTGCTTTTGATTGATTGAGAGAGAGAGAGAGAGAGATTGTTGTTGTTGATTTGATGATGTTTGCGCAGATGGGAAATGTGCGCGCAGCCTAAAGTGGTTGTGAAAACCGAGACCGAGCAAGACATTCTGGCCTTGCAGGTATATATCATCTATCTATTCTATTTATATTTCATTCAACACACACACACACACACACTCTCTCTCTCTCTCTCTATATATATATATGAATGCTCATTGGCATTCACACAGGAGCGCGCTAAATCACTGAAGCTCCCAACCCATATTACCATTGATGCCGGAAGAACTCAGATTGCACCCAGTCAGTCTCTCTCTCTCTCTCTTCACTTCCAACAACTTCTTCTGTTTCATATTCCTCATTTCTTACAATTCTCCCTCTTCTTCCTTCCAGATTCCAGGACGGTTATGGCTATTCTAGGTAACTCAAAATTCCTGCTAATCATTAACTTAAGCATCTAACACTGACGCATGGTTGTGACATATGCAGGGCCAGTGGAAGTGATCGATGAAGTAACTGGTGGCCTCAAACTCTTGTAGTCCACAGTTTCGCATCAACACTAATCTTCATTTTCTTTTATTTCTTATTAATTACGTTTTCTTCTTGCTATTACATTAGAGTCACATCTCACACATTATTACATTGCGTTGAATATTAAGCTGTGGGTTACAAGTAACAGTGTCAGGTAGCAATGAATCAAAGCTTAGCTTGGATTCCTTTCATTCTTGTGATCCTGTTTGGTTTTCCTTCTGTTGCCTGTTGGGCTTCAAACTTGTGTGCCGCGACCATGTAAGTGGATATGTCCTCTCTCACGGCAACACTCACCCTTTTCCCACAACACCAAGTCACCCATTCAGTGTCCACATCCCAAACTAGAAAATGAATGAATCAAGTATTGGTGTTAAGAGCTAATTATTATTATTAGGGAATAACTATATAACTCTCCGTACCGTGGTTGAGACAGATTGCGTAGGCGTGGCACCCTTGGCAACTCATGTACGCAATGTAGCAGTCACGGTTGCACACCCAACATATCACTCTTCCTTCAACAACGCTGCTCGACACCTTTTTAATTTCACAGCTCAAGCGCCGAAGGGCTTGTTCGTAGTATTTGACGAGCCGTACAAAACAAGGCTTTGTGCAATTGTCTTCTGCTACTTCCTTGGTGTTTAGATACAAATGCATTGCTTGTTTGCAAAGGAGTTGCTCGAGATGGATGATAGGCACAATGCCGAGGCGCGAATAGCGATGCCTAGCCTCTTCCCCGTACTCAAACCAGTCGCTCACTGCAAAATTCACGGCCTCACCACAGTTGAATCCTGCGTTGCCACCAAGAAGGAGATCAAAATAAAAAGATGCTTGCAAGAGTTGTTGAGTCCTGTGTATACCGTGGCTAAAACCCGCGTGGTATGCCTTTGGAAATGTGATCACAAACTCTCCCGCCTTCTGCACAGCCTTGTAGACAGGGATGTCGCTGTCGATCAGTACTTTTGGAGAGAACATGCTTGTTTTCTCTGCAAGCCGTTTGAATACTCCGTCCTCCGATAACTCGGCATCCCTGTAAACCTGATCTCGTACCACCTTCTCAAATTGAAGAGCAAAGTCAGATGGCACGCAGTACCACGTCTTGGGAGCACCGCAGTGATGATAATTAATGCTGAAAAAAAAGAAGTACTCATTAAGTTTGTTACGAACACAAAAACAAGGCAAGTATAGGTATACCTGTACAAGTAATGATCTTCGACGTGCCAGGCAAACATGCTGAAAATCATGCCAATGTACAGCATAGGATCCGTTATTCCCTGATTATATATATATTTTTGTTAATTATGCATTAAAAATAGTAAGAATATGTTAAACAGTATTTGGGTATAAAGAAAGGAAGCAGTAGAGGTGGGACATACTGGTATAGGAGATTCAAGGAAGCGCAAGGTCGAGTTTGGGAGGCGTGAAAGATGCTGTGGAAGCACGTTTGATAAGAAATGGGAAGAGCAAAAAGCAAAAGTAAGGTGCGGAGGAGAACCTGCAAGTTCCAATGGGAGAGGGCAAGAGGGTCAGCTGGGTCAGACGAGAAGGCGGTGGCGTCCACGTTGATGCCGTACTCGACTCTCCCTCTCCTTTTTTTGTCGCTCCAGAATTGGGTTTCGACAGAAACCGAAGCGCGACAGTGACGTTGGAACGCCTTGTTTGCCATGCGCTCGAACCCACGAAACGTGCACTTCCTTCCTCTCGCGAACATCATCTTGGTTTGGGGTCGGGGTTGGACGGTGGTTTCAAACTTGAAGCCGTTCCTCTCTTTGGTGAGAACAACATCAGCCGGGACGAGGCAACGCACCGGGCTCACGATCTTGCACATTCCTGATGTACCACTCGTATCAAGAATTCATACACATTCGATCAAGAATAAGAATAGCGTACCGTATTTGGATGCTTGAGCAGCGAGGTTGTGGAGAAAAAGGAAAGGGTCTGCAAAGTCTCGTTGGGAGGGATGGTAAACGGGACACTCCAACACCTGCTCTCTCCATGCCAACTCACTCATCTTCGCATCACATTTGTTTGCTCTCTTTTCAATTCCAACTCTCGTTACTTTCAAACAACAACAACAATAAAACTGTCCCAAGGTAGTTACTATACTGAGGTGGTTTATATGTTTATTAAACGACTAAAATAGCCTTGGTTTATTTTGTCGTTTCAAATTAAGGAGGAACACTTTGGTAGTTTCTTTCTTTTCCAGAGGTAGTCGGTTTTTATTTTTATTTTTATTTTTAAATGTAGTCAGTTAGTTACTAAGCGAAGAGAAACACAAGGGTGTAGTTTCTGTTATTTCTCTCTCTAGTACAATAAGGGGAAGGGTAGTTTGGTCAATGTAAGAACACGGAAATTTTAAGGAGATTCTTCTTCGCCTTCGCTCGTCGTCTTTGGGATTTGCACCAAATTTGAATCTTGAATCATCTAGGTACTTTTTACTCAATTCTGCAATTTCCTCTCTTCTCCTTTTCATTTTTGTATCTGTTCGCGGTTCATGCGTGTTCTGCGTTTATGTCTAGAATCTTCTTTTATTTTCCTCGGTCCTGGAAATTGAGTCTTTGTTTGTTTGATGTATAAAGATATATTTTTCTTAATATTTACATTCTTTCTGTGTCCGTAGCTTGATATTTCTCTCAACAAATAAAATAAAAGGAAAGATTCATACTTGATTAGTTGATGGGGATTTTGAATGTAAATTTCGGTGTTTTGCGTGATCAAAGTAGGAGGATGGTGGTAATTAATAGTATTTGATTGGAGTAAGTGGCTTTTGATCCGGAATGGGAAAGCAAAGTGAATGGTTTGCGTATGGTAATCAAAGTTGAGGAATTAGGATTGACATATATATATATGTACGGAATGTGCAGTAAGCAAGGTTTGGGGTGAATGGCCTTTTCTGGGTGATGTGGCATAAATGGAAGGAAAAGCTGTGCCGAAATATCAAATCTTTGCTGCTGGGGCCAATGGCCGCCAAACCGCTCATTTCGTACAGGCCTATTTGCCCCTCTGATCTCGCAACTCTGGAGAAGATTCACAGCGATCTCTTCCCCATCAGGTACATGCGATCTCTGTTTGTTTGATTGACAGCTGACACACACGAGTCCTGGGTGATCTGAATCAGGTATGAGTCGGAGTTTTTCCAGAATGTGGTGAATGGGCGTGACATCGTGTCGTGGGCAGCCGTGGATCGTGATGAGTTGATTGGCTTTGTAACAGCGCGCATCATTCTCGCCAAAGAAAGTGAGGTAAAAGCCTCTCAAATATCTATTGCTGAATGGAAAGAGGAGAAACGTACTCAGTAATACTTGGTGGTTCGTTCGTAGATTGGGGATATGCTCAGTTATGAGTCATCGAAGTCTGACCAAACGCTAGTATACATACTGACGCTGGGAGTGGTGGAAGGGTACAGAAATCACGGAATAGGTAGGCAGTTTGTTTGTTTTTAATTGAGGCTAAATCTAATGCATTGCGTTGCAGCTTCTTCGTTGATCCGCGAGGTCGTCAAATACGCGTCAAGCATTCCGACGTGCCGAGCTGCGTACTTACACGTCATTTCTTACAACAACCCGGCCATCCACTTGTACACCAAGATGTCGTTCAAGTGTGTTCGCAGGCTCGAAGGCTTCTACTTGATCAACGGTCAGCACTACGATTCCTATCTCTTTGTTTACTACGTCAACGGTGCTCGCTCTCCCTGCTCCCCATTGTAAGCGCCTAATTTACATGCCTTTATATGCTGCTTTTATGTTTCTCGTATTACAACTGCAACTAGACCAATCTATGCTTTCAGGGAGCTTGTGACAGCTGCGTTGAGATACACGAGGAATGCTTTCAACTCCGTGTTGGCTCGTCTCTGGAGAAGACAGGATCGCAAGTTCCCAAAGTGGCCTAAATGTAGAGAAACCCGCTGCCTTATTTCGGCGAGTCAGAGCAGGAGGAATAACGAGTGTGACTGTGTTTGATTTGAATGTTCTTTATTTGTTTGACATATCTAGAGTAGAGAAGGAGAGGAAAGTGTGTCCATTGGTGGTGGTGGTGTTGTTGTATCATAGTTATACAAGTGCTGTAAAATTCGTGTTTTAAACGCCAAATAATAAAGGATTAAGTTTGAGATGGGTGGCTGTTGAGAATGTGTCTTTATTTGGTATTTAGAGGGTGTGATATTGGATGGTGGTTGCGCAGAGCTAAGAATGGGAAATTTGAGGAGAAAAAAGTGGGGGGCCAGGAATAGGAATAGGAATAGAATGGCAGTGCAGTATATAAGGTAAGGGAAGGGACAAAGAGATGGGCAGAAGAAAATGGCCTCCTCTGTGGCAGCATCGATGGTGGTGGTCGTGGTGGTGGCCGTTCTGTCGGCGGTGTCGGTGTTGGGTCACGGCGGTTCGAGAGGCGTTGTGTTGAGGTACGGGGGAGGGGCTCTGCTGACGGGGCGGGTGGAGGTGTCGCTGGTGTTCTACGGGCGGGTGGGGCGCGTGCAGAAGAGCGCGGTGCGCAGCTTCCTGAAGTCGCTGAACAGCAGGAGGGGGGGCGCGGGGCCCACGGTGGCGTCGTGGTGGGGGGTGGTGGAGAGCTACAGCCCGCGGGGGAGGAGGGGCACGGAGGTGCGGGTGGGGCGCGTGGTGTCGGACACGGGCTACTCGGTGGGCAAAGTGCTGACGACGGACTTCACGCGCATGCTGGTGGAGAGGGCGGCGGCGGGGAGGCGGGGCCGCACGCTGGTGGTGGTGGTGGCGGACCGGCAGGTGTCGGTGCAGGACATGTGCACGGGGCGGTGCGCCCAGCACGGGGCCTTTGGGAACCAGGCGTACGTGGTGGTGGGGAACCCGGAGACGGAGTGCCCGGGGGCGTGCGCCTGGCCCTTCCACCGCTCCGACGCCGGGCCCCAGGGGGTGGTGCTGCAGCCCCCCAGCGGCAACGTGGGCGCCGACGCCATCGTGCTCTCCCTCGCCTCCGCCCTCGCCAACGCCGTCACCAACCCCTTTGGCTCCGGCGTCTCCGCCTACCGCGACAGGCACTCCGGCCTCGTGGGCCCCGGCACCGCCTGCCCCGGCATCTTCGGCAAGGGCGCCTTCCCCGGCTACACGGGGGCCGTCAGGGTGGACCCGCGCAACGGTGGCGCCTTCAACACACACGGCCTCCGCGGCCACAAGTTCCTGCTCCCCGCCCTCTGGAACCCCCGCACCTCCACCTGCTGGACTCCCCTCTGATCCCTCTCCTCTTTTTGTAATCTTTCTTTCTACCATCGCAATCCATCATTCGATATTTATTACACCACCTCATGCAATTCTAGGCAGGGAACCAGCAGCTACGTGTAGTCTTAGTCTCATATTAATAATGCAATGGATCATATTCATCAACATGCGCCTTTTGGTCCCATCATCCTCTCACTACGTTGCTGCTATTATTCCCAACACTTACTTAATTCATCTCTCAAATACATATTGATATCAATATATATACATAATGACAAGTATTATATTAAAAAATAATAATAGCAAGTATAATACAAGGCAAGTTTTGTAGAGATCTCGATCTCGTATTGCACGGCTAGAAACGATCATCGCACTAAGATGCGAAAATGCCGCAATCCCGTGTCTTTGAGAGCCGGCACGCCTCGCGATATAACCAATTTACTGCACGTTCCATAAGGACTACGGTCACTTTACATCGGAATGCAAATAATTAAGGAGGCAAATCGAAGACCTCATCCAAGCAGAGGAGTTGAAAGATCTTTGGTCGCAAAGAAAATAACGGCAACCATACGTCGTCCCTCAATATCGTCACCTTAATCTCTAAGTCATTATTTATTTCTCGTTTTTAATAAATTCATGATTCGGGACATGACATTCCCCGTTGGATAGCTTGTACGTCTTGTGCTACTCCATCTCACGATGACACTTCTTATCTCAGAGTGACTAATCGATTGCGCTTCTTAGCCTAAATGCCTGAATAATCACGTGCGGTAGCTTATACCGCTTGCACTACTCTCTCCAAATTGTACACACATTTTTCTCTCTCCAAATTTATGATTATAGTTTAGGTTGATTTTGAGAAGAAATAAAATCTTCATAGCAACTAATAGTACTGGCCATTTCTCTTTTTTAATATGTTTAGCAAGTGAAAATATTGACGGGCCTTGGTGGATTGGGCCTGAATTTGGTTATGGGTAGAGAGGCCCAGGGTTGGTGGTGATAAGAATTGTAATGATAATGATAAAAATAAGAGAGAAATGGTTTTGGGAGGAGGATAAGGGCAGCAAGATATCGGCGGGGACGCAATCACCGGCTGAAGGCTCAAGTGAATCGATGATTGAGTGTCGCTGTTTGTTCTGAATGTTAAAAACATACATAGCATGAGTTTGATTCATGTAATGTCTTCTCTGTCTCTCCTCCCATTTCAGTCTTGTCTGTTTCCGTCTCTTCCGACCCGGTCGTCGGTGCGATGCCGGTGCCGAGCCCTCCCCCTCCAGGACGCGGACGAAGACGACGAAGCCTTCCCTGAGCTCAGTCACGCCCGCCCCACCCACTTCCACGTCCTGGGGCTGGGCCAAGCCATGGTATCTTTCTTATCTCTTTCGGTTGTTGGTGTTGATGAATGAAATGAATGTGCTGTGGAATGAATGCGAAATGAATGTGCTGTATAAGGTGGACTTTTCTGGGATGGTGGAGGAGAGCTTCGTGGAGAGGCTGGGGGTGGGCGTTGAGAGGGGCGGGCGCAAGGAGGTGAACCACGAGGAGCGCGGGCGCGTGCTGCGCGCCATGGACGGGCGGTCGTACAAGGCGGCCGCGGGGGGGTCCCTGTCCAACACGCTGGTGGCCCTGGCGCGGCTGGCCCCCCCTCCCTGCTTCCACGTGGGCATGGCGGCCACGGTGGGGCCCGACCCCCTGGGCGCCTTCTTCCGGTCGAAGCTGGGGCGCGCGCGCGTCCACCTCGTGTCGGAGGCGGTCCCCGAGGCCACGACGGGGACGGTGATCGTGCTGACCACCCCCGACGCCCAGCGCACCATGCTCTCCTTCCAGGGCACCGCCCCGCCCCTGCGCTTTGATGCGTCTCTGGCGGCGCTCGTGTCCCACGCCCGCGTCCTCGTCGTCGAGGGCTACCTCTTCGGCCTCCCCGGCGCCCTCCACACCATCAAGCAGGCCTGCCGCTCCTCCGCCTCCCTCGTCGCCCTCACCGCCTCCGACGTGTCCTGCGTGCGAGCCCACTTCGACCACTTCTGGTACGCCTTCCACTCTTGTCTCGCCTTCCATGTTTTCCGATATTCATTCACTCACTCCTTGCCTCCTTGCCCAGGGATGTTGCGACCCAGCACGCGGACCTGCTGTTTGCAAACAGCGACGAGGCGCGCGCCCTGTGCGGGTTCACGAGGGACGAGAGCGCGGAGGTGGCGGCTCGCTATCTGAGCCACTGGGTGGGGCTGGTGTCGGTCACGGACGGGGCAAAGGGGTCGTACATAGGGGTGAAGGGGGAGGCGGTGTACATCCCGCCGTGGCCGTGCGAGGCGGTGGACACCTGCGGGGCCGGGGACGCCTACGCCGCCGGCATCCTCTTCGCCATCCTCAAGGGAAGAGGCTATGACGTGGACATTGCCCAGATGGGGGTGCTGGCCGCCAGAGTGGCAGCCACCGTGGTCGCACAGCAGGGCACCCGACTCTCCGTCCAACACGCCGCCACCCTGGCCCACTCCTATCAACCCTCTGACCATATCTCCACCTTCTAATTCTTCCCACCACACCTTGTATCTATCAAACAAACCCTACATTTGTATTCTTCGCAAATTTAATCAACACATTCATTTATCTTACGCGATTTCCAACTTTTACTATACTCATAATTCCTCTATATTGTTGGCGAGACAAGTTCCTTCTAAAATCCATCAATTCTCTTGTCTCTTGGCTTTGTAACACAACAACTCCTCTGCTCATGACACAACTTTTATACTGAGGGGCTTGTTACTCCTCCATCTGTAGCGTCCTTTTGCATTCGATCGAATAACACCATGGCTGCCGTGCTCCGAGCTCGACTTCAAGCGAGAATGGGCTGAAGAAAATATGACAATTTGATTTGGCTATGTCGCATTAGAGTTTGAAAAACTAATAGTTTTAACAGTATGATTTTACGGATATATCGAGTATCGATGGATATATCGACGGATATCATATAACAATTTTAATACCGACTACCGATGATATATCGATTATCGACGGATATATAGACAAAAATTCTATAACAAATAAATATTATTTATATATCATTTAATGATACATATAATAATTATAATTATATATATATACAAAATATCTATATATATATATTTATATTTATATTTATATATATGTATATAAAATTTTCCCCCATATAATTTATATAATTTTCCCAATAATAATTTTTTTCATATCCGAAAATTGCCCTTTTTGAGTCTTGAATTCTGAATTTTTTTGAAATTCGAATTATTTAGCCAACCCGAATTTTTGAATTTAAATTTCCTGATTTCAAGTGTGAACAGGATAACGTGAACTTAATTATTCCTTATATGTAGGAAGTGTTCCTTACGTGGCTTTGTAAAGTTATTTATTTCCTTATATATTTGATATTATTCTGTATTTACTACTTTGATTATTTCTTGACTATTTAGTTTATCCTCTTTAATTTTCTTTATTTTCCAGCGTTCATATATTTTCAAACACTGAGATATCACTGATCCACACCATGTCTGGATTTTCTCTTATTGAATCAGGTGGTGTAATTTTTTGATCTTTGAAATCGTAGGATATGTTCATCCAGGTTTACTAATGTATTTACGTATATTTACTTTTGCTGTTATGTTGCAGTTAAGTTTTTTGAACGTCAATGGCTAGAGAACCATAATCCATTGTCAGGTGGTGTAAATACAGAATGTAATCAAAATGATTTACAAACTGTTTTCGGTAGACGGCGTTATTATGAGCTTCTATTTTTTACGACAGCTATTTTCGTTCTCGTCATCGTGGTTGAGCCCTATTAACCCTGTTTTACAGTAAATACGTGTTAATATTCCAATTTAGTTATAACAAATTCAGAACTAGACACATTATGCAGTAAATATATGTAAATATACAAACACACATCAAGCCATTTACAACCCGAACCTCCAAATCTCGTCTGAAATTTCTAGGGTTTATGAAAAAAATCTAGGATTATGAATAAGCTATATACGAATATTAACATCCATTTACAATACATGAATCTTTATCGACGAGGAAGATGATTAACACAAAATAAATGTGTTCAGAAATCGAATAAAAAACCCAGGTTATCTTTCCACTTTTTGTATAATTCTTTTTCTTAGATTAGTAAATACTTGTAAAACTATCAAGAACATCTAAAAATCCATACCTGAGAGAATCACTGCAGCCGAAATCGGAGGTCGGCGATGGTGGACTGGATTTCGTCGGAGGAGAGACAAAGATTTTTCTTTTTCTTTGAGAGCTTTTTTTTAAAGCTTTTTTTTTTTTACCGAGTAAATGGTCCAGCGGTTAATGAAGAGGTTTAATAACCTAGAATCTCAGGAATAGAAATTTCCTGATTTTTTTTTCATCATTAAATGGGCGAATGGGCGGAAATTTTTTTTTTTGGCATTTTAGTAATCTTGGACGGATAGTTAATTCCTGGTGGTTATTTACTTAATATTTACAAAACTTCGATTATTCAGCAATTTATAAGGTTTGAGTTGCTATTTTGCTAAATTAGCCAACCCTTTTATAGTGCGTGTTATAGTTTATGTTCATCTGATTTCCACATGCATGACAGTGTTGAAAGTTCCAAAGGCATTAATCTCATCCCTCACTCTGCCCACAGCTTATCATTCATCTCAAAAGTTGACAATAATTACGTTTGATTGTTTTTATTATAATTCATAATGCAAGAGCAGGTCAAGGAATGGGTGGGATTGCCCTTATATCACGTCCAATGGATAAAAAATTAAATTCACGCGCACTTTCATACTATTATTAGTAATCTATTCTTCTTTTGTGTGTGTGTGCATGCAATCGCCAATAATGGATTACTACCTCCACGTCACCATCTTAACTTGATATACCAAGAAAACACCTTATTTAATGTTGATCTAGACATCCAAAAGTCATTGGGAAACAGAAATACCAAGTTGAATACAATAGAATTTGTTGCTGATTATAAAAAAAGAAAAGAAAAATAAAAAGAAGGCAATGGAATTTGAGGCCATTACAAAATGTAACATTTCATACCGCGCCCTTCGTACTCCATATCACTTAAATAATTTAAGATGCATATTTAAGCTAATTATCATTCAATCATTGACTGATTGATATTGCTCAACATATTCCCGAATTATATATTACTATCAAATTTATAGTTGGAATTGTTTATTATTTTAGATTCCATATAAATGAACGCAGGCAATTATTCAGTTAATTTACTTTTTGAATTTGATAATCACAGTTCTAAAT